>NC_141688.1:102593544-103098544 GCF_964263255.1 Lissotriton vulgaris
TAAAATCACGGAAAAATAGGTCAACCTCCAGCTATCCAACTTCCTTGAGTCCAACGGCATACTGAGAAGTTCCCAAACAGGCTTCCGCCCGGGACAAGGCACTGACACCGCCTTAATGGCAGTCGCGGAGGAAGCACGCTGCATTTTGGATTCAGGAGGATCAGTGGCAGTGATCCTCCTGGACCTTAGTGCAGCGTTCGACACTGTTAACCATCGAGTGTTACTTCAACGACTGTCAGATGCCGGTGTGAGGGGGACAGCGCTGAAATGGCTCAGGTCATTCCTCAGCGAACGGACCTTTCAGGTCTGGGAAGGGGGCGCACGATCAGCATCCACCCACCTCCATTGTGGAGTGCCTCAGGGCTCCTCCCTGAGCCCCACATTGTTCAATGTGTATATGGCCCCCTTGGAGGATGTGGTGGCTCCATTTAACATCAAAATCGTGAGCTATGCCGATGACACCCAGCTGGTGTTTGCCCTCTCCCAGGCCACTGAAAATCCCCAGGTGCTACATTCCTGCCTATCCAAAGTCCACACCTGGATGGGGGAATCAGCACTAAAGCTGAACGGCTCAAAAACCGAGATAATGCTGATGGGGTTGAAAGGCCCCTCACTCCCCCGGTCTGCCTGGCCTAGTTGCCTGGGATCCCCCCCTCCCCCCCCCAAACCCAAGGCTAAGATTAAGGGCCTTGGCATTTGGTTGGAGCAAGATCTTTCTTTCAGGACCCAGGCTACCAAACTGGCTGGTGTCTGTTTCGGCCTTCTCCGATCGGTGCGCAAAGTGCTGCCTCTGCTCCCATTTCTATCTCGGAAGCTTCTGATCCAGGGCCTGATTATATCTAGATTAGATTTCAGCAATGCAATCTATCTGGGTCCCCCTGAGATCACCCTGAACAAATTACAGCAAGTTCAGAATGCGGCGGCACAAATGCTCTACAACAACCCTATATCACGATCGGCCAAACCCGCACTGAGGGCGTTGCATTGGTTGCCAGTGCGAGAAAGGGTGAAATTTAAATCTCTCTGCCTGGCACATAAAATCTTGCATGGCAAAGGCCCTCCTGCCCTTCAAAAGCTGGTGACCCCATATAAGGCAAGTAGAACCCTACGTTCAGATCAACAACACCTACTCATGATCCCCAGGGTCAAAAAGGCTCGCTCAGGAGGGAGGAGATTCTCCGTTAAGGTCGCTACCCTCTGGAACTCACTCGCCCTTGGTTTGCGCTCCGAGGAATGCCTTTTGCCTTTTCGTAAACAACTGAAAACTTTTCTCTTTTGTTAAACCGCTGTGCCTCCTTTTTCTCTTTATCTGTTACTCTGTTTGGTGAAGCGCTGATATGCTCCAGGGTAACCATGCGCTATACAAAACTGGCTTAATAATAATAATAATAATAATACAGGGACCAAGTCCCTGATTCTTGTAATGGCTACCAAAACATATTGTTCAGGTTAAAACCAACATATCAGGATTCACTGGTCCCTTTAAATTGGCCAATCAGAGCATGTCTGGAAACCAACTGTCCAGAAATACAATTCTTTTTTGCGACCCAAGATCTAGATTCCTGACATATTTGGTGTTATTTCCATTGAGATGTTTTGCAGTAGCCCGTCTTAAAGAATTCTCTGGAAAATGCATGAGGATTTTGCATTTTGAGACCGCCTATTTTCTCAGCCCCTGCTTGATGGATCACTCTGAAACTTTCCAGGAAGGCGCTGAGGTGGATGAACCTTTTTTTTGGGAAGGTTTAGTGAAGATTTGTCAAATGGGGCCAAAGTGATTAGCAACCTTCTATGTAAAAGCAGACCTCAGAATAACTACCAAGTGGTGACTGACACTGGATTATAAATGAACTAAGTAAGTAATTATTTAACATCCCACAAAAGAGAACCATTTGGTAAAAATCATAAAAGAAAGGTTTCAGATAAGGAAGTACATGAGGCAGCGGATCAAAAGTGCAAGTTAACAGTTTTAAAGTGCTTGTGCGCTGTCTGAAAATTATCAGATAACTCAGGGTACCAAGAAAGCCCATAGTTTTGGTGTTGGTTTTTCCACTCTGGCTAGCTGCCTGGCCCGGGTTTCTGAGTATTCCGCGAGGAATTATATTAGGAACTTAAATCCTGCTGTCCCATGGTGCACTCAGTTGCTTGAAGAGTAGATCATATTTAGATTTGTTAGAAAACTTTTGTGAGCAACAGATCAACCTGCAAATATAGCTGATTTAAAAAGTGTTTGTGTGCTGTCTGGGAGTTGTCTGAGAACACTAGATTGCCAAGATAGCCCATAGTTATGATGTTAATGTTTCCACTCCAGCTAGCAGCCTTGCCTAGGTTTCTAACAGATTAGCGATGCACTCGGATGCATCGTTGAAAGAGTTTTTGTTCAAATGTATTTTAAATTTTCATGAAGTGACAGTTCAGGATAGGGTCCTCAAGCTCTAGGCAGGACATACCAGCCTGCCTGCATGTGCCGATCCCTTTGCCTTTTAATGAAGGTTTGAGGCGGTATCTCCTCTCCTTTGCCATTTTGGTGCAGATGCAGGTTATGCCCAGAGGGGCTCTCTATATTTGAACCGCATTGGCGACCGACTCTAACGCTGCAATACAGCCATGCAGGTTTTTCCACTAGAGTGGGTGAACAGCCCAGGTGACACCCCAGCAGCTTAAGCTTCAGATGAAGTGGAAATGTGCAGGCTAGGTACGATGCTTTCTTTAGTGCTGAGTAGCCATTTATGACCATCAATGCATGACTTCTTTTTGCAGGGTCTTCATCCTGTAGAAGAGAAATTGTGACCATTGCACAGTTAACTATTTTTTTTTAAAAGTGTATGACAGTGGTGATGCACAGAGGTTCTCCAGGCGCAAGTTGACTAAGCGTTGATCCAAGTATTCTTTAAGGCTGTTTGTGCTTGCTTGAGTTGTCAATTGCAGACCACAGGATGCTATTTAATGAATTGGGCTATGCGTGTTTTAGTTTAAAGCAGCATTTGGCAGTTGCCCCCTATTCCCTATTGATTGCCTCATTAGACCGAATTCCAGTTGGATTTGACTTGGAGAGAAACTCGAGGCTAGGTTTAACAAATAGTAGTAAACGTTTGTTTGAAGTATGGCCAAAAAGGGTAGCTTAAAGTTGGCAAGAGTTTTGCTGCAATGACTTTCAGGAGAGGATTGAGTTTCTTTCAGTTTCTTGTACAGGATGCTGAAAGCAGTGATGAGGATGGTTTTTTGTTTGTGATGGCTCAGAGCAGTTGTTTGGCTAGATCCTTGTCATCTAGCACCACCCCTAGGTACTTGTATTGTTTTATTGTTTCTAGGCTGTGTGCTTTAAGATGCCAAATGCCACTTCTCCTGCATGCTCCGCTGACCAGCATCACGTAGTTTTTTTTTCATTTGATAACCTAGGGCCAGATGTAGGTATCCAAATACTGGTCGGTAACGGCCCAAAATACCAATTTTCGGCCGTTACCGACCGGTATTTGGATATTGAGATGTAGGGTCACAAAAAATACAGATTCAGTAAATACGAGTCAGTAATTTTACCGATTTGGTAAATAAGAAATGCTAAAAAAAGAGTTATGAGATGTAGGTAACTTCTAAAATACCGGATTTCATGAAATTCGGTATTTAAGAGTCGGTATTTACCATGGATTGAAAGCAGGTGGCAACCAGGTGCAGGACATAAAAAGGGGCCCAAAATGCAACAGTGTGACCAGAATGGCGGCATTCTGCGTGTTAGCAAGGCGGCTAAGGCTACAGGCAGCAGAATAGAGGGTCTGGATGAGGGAGGAGCAAGTCTACAGGAAGAGGATAACGCTATTTCAACTAACTGAGCCAGAGATATTGCAAAGGTACAGGCTACATCCCCACACCATCCTGGAGTTGATCAGGGACCTGCACCCACTTTTGGAGCACCCAACCCCAATAGGTGCACGCCATCCCACCCCATGTGCAGGTGCTGTGTAGACTTCACCTGCTTGCATCTGGGAGTTACCAGAGTGTGATTGCTGCGGTAGGTGGAATGTCCCAGAGCTGCCTGTACTGTTTCTTCAGGAAGTTCTTAGAGGCCATGATGCAGAGAATGCATCATTACATCAGCTTCCCTGAAACTCACGCCCAACTGCTCAAGACCAAGACTGACTTTTATCAAATTGCACATTTCCCACATGTCATCAGCTGTATTGATGGCACCCACATCCCGATATGCCCACCTGCTACCACAGAGTACATTTACAGGAACAGAAAGTCAACTCACACAATCAATGTACAGATAATCTGTGATGCCAAGAACATTATCACGGAAATAGAGGCCAAGTTCCCAGGAAGTACCCACGACTCCTACATCTTTCAGAACAGTGGGATCTACACACGCCTGACAGCGGGGGAATTTGGCGAATAATACCTGCTAGGTAAATCACTTTGTGACACTCCCTTGATACATATTGCAGATGTATGTGTATGTGTGCAAGTGAGTAATGGCTTTTTCATTTTCTAATAGGGGATAGTGCATATGCCGTCCGCTCTTTCATACTGACACCCTACCTCAACCCTTCAACCCCCAGCCAGAGACGATACAACGTGGCACACAAATCTACTAGGAACATTGTGGAGCGCACCTTTGGGCTGTTAAAAAGCAGATTCCGCTGCCTCCACAAAAGTGGAGGGGCACGGCAGGACTCACCAATCATCTGCTGTAAGATGATTGCAACTTGTGCAATGTTGCACAACCTTGCTACTAAGGAGGGCACCGAGGTGGAATTGAGCGACTATGAGGACCATGATGATGAGCATGCACTGCCTGAACCCAACACAGCAGGAGTTGCGACACCAACAGATGGCAGACACAGATGGGCAGAGATCACACGCAACTACTTTTAAGTAAGTAAAGAGACACAGACAGGTGGAGTATGCACCCAACGTAGTTTAATATTTGGCACTGCGCAGGTACTCAAAAGAACAAATGTGCAACACAAATGTAATCCATGTGATGATGGTAGTCCTGGGTCACTTCCCCATTTACTGTATAAGTCATTTCCGCTCATGCCTACCAGTGCCAGATGTAAGTGGCTGGCTCTCTTCACTGTGTGTTTGGGCTGTTGGCTCACCATGGCGCCTGCTGCTCCTCTGTGTCTCAACAACAAGGGGGCCTGTCATGCTGCTCCTACTGGCACTTTCCTCACTTTCCAGTACATCCAGAGCAGCACTTTGTGCTTTCTGTGCATTAATCAGCACCTCTACAGCACTGGTCATCCTAGCAATTCCCCTAGACACATCATTGCTGTTGTGTGTGAGTCCCTCATGCTTGTTGCTGCATCGTCTGCATAGCAGGGAAGTGGCTGTGGCCAGGCGGTTCATTGCTTTAATTTGTTGCTGCGCATGCTGCCACTCCTTGTGCCTTGCTAACATGTCATGGTCCAGTTTACTGCACAAAAGCTGCACCGATTGTGTCATGTCCCGCATCCCTGCAGACATCTCCTTGTTCACATCAACCATTTCTCTGATGCCGTTCCCTATGTCTTCAATATTTGTGTTCAGGTTCCACATCTGGCGTTGCACAGACTGGATGGCCTTCCCCTGCATCCTTTGAATCTTGACCATGCTACCCTCCAGCCCACGGAAGACACTGAGACCCTCCACATGTGCTGCAACACTGCTCTCTTTGGGCCTGAGGCGTCTGGTACCTGTAGGGGCACCCTCTGCACTGGACTGCTGTGTGGCAGTGCTTCCTTCCTCAGCCAAGGTTTGAGTGTCATCCTCCTCCATGTCATCTGCTGATGACTCCATTGGGACTAGTGGGGCAACTACATGCCTCTTGCTCTTTTGTGATGCAGGTGTTGTTAGAGGCAGTGACGCAGGCAGTTCAGGTGAGGACAGTGGCAAAGGGGATCCTGAACGTTCTGGGGACGCCTGCAGCAGTGTAGACATTTCAAGGTCTTGGGATGGTGTCTGTGTTGTTGGTGCACCTGTGTCCTCTGTGACATTCTCTGCACTTGTGCCTGCCTCCTGGCTGTCATCCCTCTCTGATGCCATGCCTTCCGTCTCCCTGGTACGCCTGCAAGATGTCTCACCTGTGGACATAGAAGCGTACATTAGCTCTGTGCTCCTGCCTCACAGCCTCTACAATTAAATGATTCACACTGACACGCTGTACATGTTGCCTGCGCTTGATTATGTCTGATAGGATTTGCCTAACTTGTTGCTTGCTGTGCTTTATGACATGGTGTTTCATCTAATGACTACATGTCCCATAATGCATTGCTCCTGTATAGTGCTACCTCTACTGGACTGGGGTTACCTTTGCCACATAGGGAAATGGGAAGGTGATGGGGTGGGGGTGATTGGTGTGCATGCCTCTTACCTTTTCTGGTGGCAGCTCTGGCTGAGCTGTCTGCATCTCCCAGTCCACAGATGCTCTCTGGTTCAATGGTGGACCCCACCAGCTCCTCCAGCTCAGCAAGGGAGGGTGCACGGTCCTTCCCTCCTCCAGTTTTGTTTGCCGCTTTGTGGAGCTCTGCAATTTTTTTCTTAGTCAGGCTCCTCAGGTCATACCACCTCTTTTTCAGGTCATCTATGTCCCTTGGAGTCACTCCTACAGCATTCACCTTTGCTTGCATGTCCAGCCCAATCTTCCTTTTGGCAGATTCAGCCACAGTCAGGGACAACTTGCCAAACAATTTCTGGTGTTCCTTCACCACCTCCTCCACGAGGACCTGCAGCTCCATGGGGCTAAATTTTATTTTTCTCTTCCTCTCTGGAATTTCCTTTTCTCTGCTTCTTGCCATTTTCATCGGTATTTCCCATCCATTCCTATGGGCCTTTTGGCCCATAGGAATGAATGGGAAATACCGATTCGGTAAATACCGGTTTGGTAAATACTGATTAGGTAAATACCGAATCGGAAAATACCGATTCGGTAAATTCTGAATGTCAGATTCGGAATTTTACCGATTCGGTAAAAAATACAGATGTTTTACCTACACTGCATTTACCGATTCTGAAATACCGAATCAGTAAAATTCGGTATTTTAGAGTCAGTAAATTGCGATTACCTACATCTAGCCCCTAGTCCTTTTTTGTGGTGTGCAAGTGGTGGGAGTCTATCAGTCTCCGCAGGTCTACTCTGGTTAAGCGACAAAGGACCACGTCATGTACATAAAATAGGTGGTTTAATGCTCTTGTGTCGAGCGTGGCTGTTAGTTTTGCCAAGTGACATTGAGAGGTCGGTATTAAACATGTTGAAGAGGCATAGGGCCAGCATGCACCACTGTTTGAGGCCTTGTTGAACGCAATGTATATATATATCCCAACATCGCCACTAATTACATTTAGAAAAGCATGTTCGCTGAAGGACTTTCTAGTACACAGTCACTTGGATATCATTCCATCTAGACAGGAAACTTTGAATGAAATGAGGGGATTTTATCCCTGCATTAGATGTAAACCATGTACCTTTATTAAAGGGTACTGACGTATGAGATCAAAGGATTGATATCAGGGAAAAGGATTGAGAAATTCATGACATGTCAAACCACACATGCCGTTTATTGCCTTAAGTGCCCATGCGGGCTGAGGTATATAGGGAGTACCATTCACTGTGTAAAAATGTGATTCTTGGAACATATGCGTGCCATAGCAAAGGAGGATTTCAGTTATCCTGTGGCACGCCATTTCGCTATTAAACACAAGATATTTTACAGTTCTTTATCATTGATTGTGTACCAGTACAGAATAGAGGAGGAGACAGAGTGCTAAAATTAAGAAGACTAGAGTCACGCTATATCATCGAACTCTAGACGAAAAGCCCTAACGGGTTGAATAGTGCTGAAGAGCTGACTGTACATCTAGGGATCTAGATAATGTACAGGTAGTAGTCTGCATTGTTACAGGTTGTGATAGGTGAATGGTTCATCTAATGAGAAGGGTCTTAATGAGATGAGTTTTCTTTTACTAAAATTGTTCGTGAAACAAGGAGCCGATACACGGCGAGATTGAACAGAGGGGGAACCATGCAACCTAATACAACAGGTTGACATTGGCTGATCCACGGCAAGATCACGTGACACAGTCATATTGTGAACATTTTTGTTATCACTGTGAAAATGTGAGAGGTTACCACTGTGTTTTAAACATGAAACCAGCAGGAGGTTATTAATAACCTGCACTGATTAGGAGATAAATAAGTGGCCGAGATAGCTCATTATGCGCAACTATTGTGAATCCTATTCCGAGTTAAAAAAGAGGCAATGATGCCAATCGGGTATAGGGGAAGCCGAAATGCAGCTATGATGGATGGAATGAAGCCACTTTTTTTAACTGTGTGCTATTTAGCACTATTGGTGCGTTCATATATTTAGAATGCTGAGTATTAGTATGCAAACATATACAACAACTGTGATGTATTATACTAAAAGATGGCGCTTACGAAATGCGCGTTCTGTCCCTCATCTGTTGCATTGTCTAATCAGATGACGTATAAACATGGTGTCTACCAGTGCCTGTGTTGAAACACTAATGAAGGAGCACTTCCGAAGCGAGTCTGTTGCATGAAATAAAACCACTGCTGTGTTAACCCCGCAAGTGCTGGTATCCTTTTGCAAAGCAGAAAGTTTTTTTGGGGAGCTGGATATATACACGTGAACAAGGGCTTACGGGCTTGAAACGCGTTGTGTTTGGGTCACTTGTAAAATAAACATCTTCGCCCACTTGAAAACTTCGGAGGTCTGTGTCTCTTTCCTCGCCTGTCTGCTGTGGCGGAAATCAGGAAGTGGTTCGAGTTTCCAGGATATATATATATATATATCGTAACTTTTCAACCTGCTGCGAGCGCTAGCTTCCTCCCAGCGCCTCCTGCCGCAAATTCGGACACAGACCCAGATTTCGTGCTCAAGGTGATTTTATTTCTGGCACAGCCAAAGACGCGTTTCGCAGCTTGCACTGCTTGTTCACTTCGACACAGTACCGTGAAACTGATTTGTTTTTAAAGTGACATACACCTACGATTAGTGTGTCATGTGACACTCTACGGCTATGGAAATGAAAAAAATCCTCACACAATACACGTTAAATACTTACAATGCTGGGGTAAACTGAGTTATACCGGTAAAATACTCTGTATGTGGGCATTTAAAACATACAAAAACGTAGTACTAAGACATAAAAAAATGTACCCATATATGTACACTATGGTTTTGCATACAATAATTGTAAGTCTCCATGATCTCATTGCTACTGCTGTTTGATGTCTCCTATGTACTGCACATGTGTCATGTAATATACCCCTCCACTTGTATATTCCAACTAGCGGATTGACACCCATGTGTTCCGGTAACCCCTTATGTATCCATTTCTCCTTCTCCATGACCATATTAATCCGATATCACATGACAAGAACACAAATCCCCCTAGTGCTGACACACCCTTAAAGTGCGGTTTTGCATGTTTAAGTGTAATATTAAAAAATTGTAATGTTTGGTTTGTTTATACATATATATATATATATATATATATATATATATATATATATATATATATACCAACACTGAGTTCCATCTTCACAAATACACAGCATTCCCGTGGACACAAGTTGGTTGCTTCAAAAACAGTGTTTTTTTAACACAGGTTAGACCACCTCTACGCGTTTCGGGAAAACAATACCTTGTTCACGAGTACCGTGTAAGTTATATCACTAGGTTAAATACAAACATGTGACCTCACCACTGTGAACATTGAAAACAGACTTTCATTTTTAGAGTTACTTCACTCCAAAAAAATACGTTAAATTACAAAATATATAATAAATCAATTCATATACATTTAAAGTGATTGCAGTTTGTAAATATGCTCATTTGACACAAAGAATGTTCGCAAGTAAAAACGCGCTCTAATGTCCCAATGGTGGACGAATCAAACTGTGTTTTGACCAGAATGCAGTAGTCAGCGAAGGATTCCCTCATTGGTCACAGTTCAGCTTTTGGCCAGCCCACATTTTATTGTATTTGCCAAATGGCCATACATCCTAGGTTCCTTACTGGAATTCATGTTCCTCCAATGGTTTAGCCAAACATATAAAAGAATAGCATAACTCCACAATTCCGATCTATAATCATCCTATCATAATACCCAATTTCTGGCACATGTAATGTCTGATTTATGCAACACTTTTAACATTAAGCCCTTGTGGGCTGACTTCAAACACCAATTCAATTCTGCCCCAGTGGGCCAGTATATGCAGAATTTCAATATATAGGACCGATATTAAAGCTCTCTTGCATTCTTCATCAGGGCTGCAATCAGTCTTTCTAAAATATAAACAAAACATGACATTAAAACAAAATACAATGGGCACCAACATTCCCTAATCAAACTGTGCACAGTGAAAAATATCTAAAAAACAACGTTGTGAGACAGCGTCACTATACTTCAAAACATTGGCAAACATATTATCGAAAAATAATCTTACTGGAAATGATACTTGTTGCAATCATTATGAATGCTAATCTCCGGTTAAAATCAGCTTACAGATATCTGCTTAACCCAGATGTACTGCAAGTTCCTCATCACTACTACTAGGGTGTGATACTGAATTATTAACCTAGATTCTAAACGACTCAAGTCTTGCACTTGGTTGACCCCTCGTTCATTGACTCCTATTGTATCTAACACACAAAAAGTTAATAAACTAACATTTTGGTTATGATGTGTCTGAAAATGCAGCACCGTTGGATATTTCTTATCCCTGTTCTTAATGGCTCGTAACAGTTCCAATACTCTTTTTGTGGCTTTATGTATGGTACTGCCAATGTATGTTTTCTTACATGGGCAAAACAGAGCATTAATTGCATAATCGGTATTGCATGATGTATGTTTTGTAATCTGGTATGGTTTACATTCAGTGGATAGTGTACATTCTTTGCAATTCCTAATACTTTTACAGGCTTTGCAGTTTCATCATGTAAAGAATCCTTGTATCCCTGACACTTTTACTGGAGGTGGCTCTAGGGCTATGCATAGTGTGTCCTTCAGCGATTTGGTTTTCCTAAATGTGATCTGTGAAAAAGATTCTACACTCTCAGCTAAATCCTTGTCATTTTTAAGCACAGGCCAAAATGTTCCCAGCCTGTTCCTCATCTCTTGGGCCTGTCTGTGATATGTAGTAATAAACCTAATCTTCTGTTCTGAAGTTTCCTTGCTCTTATCTTTTTTTGCCAATAGTGACGTTCTCGTTCTGTCATTGACCTCAGATACTGCTTTTTTGATTACTGATTGAGAATAACCTCTTTCCAAAAATCTTTCAATCATTACCTGCTCCTCTCTGGCAAAGCTCTCAGGTGTACTACAATTGCGCTTTGTACAAAGTAGCTCTCCCAGTGGTATACTGCCTATGAGAGAGCGTGGATGACAACTGCGGGCATGCAGTAGATTATTTGCTAAGGTTGTTTTTCGAAACAGGGAACTTTTTAAATGGTCACCATGAGTGGTCAATTTAAGATCTAAAAATTAAATAGTTTCTCTAGACCACTGACTGCTAAATGGTAGATTAAAGCTGTTAATATTCAAGATTTAAACAAACTCTTTGGCTTCTGTCTCATCTCCCTTCCGCACACAGTAGATGTCATCTATGTACCGTGCCCAGATAACTACCTTGTTTTTAAAGGTATCTAACTCTCTGACAACTTTCTCTTCCCATTACCCTACATAGAGACCCGCAAAGCAGGTCCCCATCGATGTTCCGAGGGTCTGTTTAAAGATTTTTCTGTCAAAAATAAAGAAATGTTTTCCATCATTCACATTTTTCTAGGATCTCTTTCTCCTGCTTTCACCGGCTCGCATCACAAACATAAATTGCTCGACCTCTTAATAGCCATTGCTTTTCATCATATTACATCGCATTGGAAACAGGCTAATGATGTTTCCTTTACTGCTTGGTGGAATGCAGTTTGTTTTAACCACCGTCTAGACTCTAATTTTGTTACCCCCATTTCCTTAGCAATTAAACGTGACCTTTTATGGATTCCCATCACGGACTATTTATCTGAAATTGCCAGACCTCCTCCCAACTCTCCAATACGTAATGTTGAAGTTCGTAAACCACCATAGGTGTATTTTTCATATTTGCTTATAATGTTTTTTTCATTACATCTAATGTTTATCATTTTATTTATATGCTTTTCTTATTCCAGATGATCCCTTATTCCTTTGTGTTCCAGATATTTATTACGATTTTTATTTTTCTGTATGACATAGCTTTAATAAGTTGCCATTATTTTGTAAGAGAGATTTAGTTTCCATAACTTATGATTGTTTCTTCATTTTCTGCCTTTGTCTGTTTTTATTTCAATAAACTTCAAACTTCAAAAAAAAAATAAAGAAATGTTGTTTCAAACGAAATTACATAATTTCTATCAACATCTCCGTGTGGAAGAGACACAAAATTGACCTTTCTTTGAGGAAATGCCTGCATGCTTGTAGGCCTAAGTCATGTGGGATACAAGTATAAACCCTTGTGACATCAAGAGATAACAAGGAATATTCACTGCTCCACTCCATGTTGTCTAAACGTCTCAGGAAATCTCCCATATCCTTGACATAGGATGGAAGCTTTTGTACAAATGTTGGTAGAAAAAAATCTACATACCTTGAAGTGTTTTCAAGACAACTCACCCTGGAAGAAACATTGGTCTTCCAGTGGGATCTTTTTGGTTTGTTTGGATTTTGGGCAGTAATTAAAGTGCTGGCAACTTTTAGAATTTACATAATAGATAGTTATATTCAGCTTGCTTCAACAGCCCTCTTTTCCCTCCATTCTGATAACCGTGTTTGAAAAATCTTAATGGAATGTTCATATTTTAATCTGCTACTTCTAGTATACTTGTTATCAGAGAGCTGTTTCATACCTTCTTCAATATATTTTTGTTTAGATAACACACACACACACACACACACATATATATATATATATATATATATATATATATATATATATATATATATATATATATATATATATATATATATGTATGGGTCTGGATATATATATTCCACACACAAATTCGAAAAAGGCGCGGTCACTCCAGGAGGCTGATGTTAGCGTGCTTTATTTTAGGAAACGTACCTTGCCACTCCTATGTACATACACTGAAAACCAAAAGTGTAAGGGGTATTATAGTCAGGGCCAATGGAATTATGCAGCAGAAGAGAGCAAAATTATGTGGCAGGGTGTAGTAAATTATGGTGCAATAAAAGGCAAATTATGCGCTATAATGTGGCACCTTTTTACATATCATTACTTAATTCTTTTTTACTTTTTACACTTGTTAACACTGTCTGACATTGGGTGCACCTCATTAGTGCCATTTTAATACTCAAATATAGCAATAGGCAAGGAAATTCTAATCTATTCTGCTCCTGAATCTGGTTTACGACTGTTGAGATCTTAGATCCACAGCTAGATCGTTCCACAGTTTCGGTACCAGGTACGCAAAAGATATGTCACCATATCTCGCTCTGCTGATTTTAGGTACCATAAGCAGTCCTTGTGTCTCTGAGCACAAAGGTCTCCTTCTCTGACGTAAGGTGAAATCAATTTCTGGATGACTGACGGGCCTTTTCCCTGAATTATTTGATGTGCTATCCAGAGGGCCTTAAAGTGAATCCTTTTCTGAATTTTCAGCCAGTGCAGGGATGCCTAAACTAGCTGATTGATATTTAAGAATTTTGCATGGACTCCCGGCTGCAACATTCTGGACTACTTGAAGTCTTTTGATAACATATTTTGGACTCCCCATAAAAAGGGTGTTACCATAGTATAACCTAGACCAAATCAAGCTTCGCACAACCACTCTTCTAGTAGAAGGTGGTAAACAGGGCACATTCTTAAGGGCTCTTGGAATACCAAAGAAGGAACCTGCCAATGCCCGGATTTGCGTTTTCATGATAAGTTGGTTTTCCATCCAGAAGCCAAGAGTTTTTACTGCCTGGGCGAGCATCAGACAGTCTCCTAGTTACTTCAGCCAGAACAGACCAGACCAACTTGTGAGGTTATTTCTGACCACCAGAACCTCTATCTTCTCCCCATTCAGTTTCAGACAGCTAGCAGACATCCACTCAGTGACTTCATGTAAACATTGATTCAATTGAGCTGATATGTAAGGGCTATAATGATTTGCAGGTCATCGGAATATGACACAAGAGCTAGGCCGTGAGTACGAACAATCTCTGCTACGGGAAGCACATAAAGATAAAAAAGTGTGGGGCTCAAAGAGGACCCACGTACAAGAGGATGAATATCAGAAGAATAAACTTCCTCGCAAACCTTGAAGTTTCTGTTATCTGGGAAAGTTTCCAGCCATTATTATTATTATTATTATTACTACATTTGTACAGCGCACAGCTATCGAAAGGTTTCCCGGCGCTAATTTTATGGCATACCCACGAATTCCAACTTCCTTCTTCCTCTGGATGAGGGTAGGATGTTTTTGTTATGTTATGTTAAAAGGAATTATTAAGTGCAAACAATTTCCCAAAGGTATCAAGGCGCTATTGATACCAGAGAGAGATTGAGAACAGAAGGATTACTTAGGGAACAACCATGAGCTAGATGTAGGTAATTCCCATTTACAGATTCTTAAATACCGAATTTTACAGATTCGGTATTTAAGAGTCTGTAAATGGGAAGGGGGCAGATGTAGGTAATTTTAAAATCCGAATTACCGAATCTGTAAAATTCGGTATTTACCGATTCTGTAAATACAGAATCGGTATTTCCCATTGATTCCTATGGGCTTTGAAGCCCATAGGAATTAATGGGAAATACTGATTCTGTATTTACAGAATCAGTAAATACTGAATCCTGCAAGGGTGCAGGGGGTGTCACTTTGACACCCTCTAGCACCTCAAGTACAGGCTTGTGTGCAATGTGGCACACATACATGCCCTAAGGGCATGTCTGTGTGTCACATTGCACAGGTGTGCATGCACAGATGTGCATGCACACCTGAATTCGGTATTTTACCACACAGTAGGATTGTGTGGTAAAATACCGACTCTTAAGGGCCTGTGGCACTGTAAACTGTGCCACCTACATTTGTAATTACAGAATCGGTATATTTACCGATTCGGTAATTTACCGAATCGGTAATTTTACCGAATCGGTAAATATACCGATTCTGTATTTTTCAGCCCCCTACATCTGAAAACCCTAATACCGGTTGGAAACGGCCGAAATCAGCCATTTCCGACCGGTATTAAGGCTCCTACATCTGGCCCCATGTTTTTAGGTTTTTCTTAAACTGAAGATCTGGAAAGAGGAAGTGCATTCCATTCCTTGGCAGTGGGGTTAATAAAGCTAGGGCCTCTCCAGTTGATTCTCCTGAATCTGTTAACTACAAGTTTTAAAGAACTAGAAGATCACAGGCATTTTCCTGGAAAATACCACTGAATGGCATACCTGGGAAACTCCGGCCTAACCTCACTCGTGGCTTTAGGAGCAAGGCGAAGAGCTTTAAATTTGATACGCAGCCTGACAGACACCCAATGAATATATATAATGGCCAAAGCCTCTGATTGATGTTCAGGAGTCCCAAGAACCATTCAGGAGGCAGTATTCTGCAAAACCTTCAGCTTCTTTAGATGTTTTTGCTGCATGTTAAGAAATAAAGCATTGTTCTTGTAGATCTTAGAAAGAATAAGTGGAGTGGTAGCACTTTTTTGGGCGTGGACTGGAGCATAAGAAAAAATATTTAAGCATTTTAACGAGCTAGAAAGTGGAGGTTGTAATCGCATTTACCTGAGGTCCAAAGGTAGGTTTGTTGTCCATAATCATACCAAGATATCTGGCCCTACAGACTGGAGTGGGAAGAGGTCATAATTCTGTAGGCCAACAGGGCAGGGACCACAGGGAAGCTACGTTCTCAAACATGACGACCTCCATTTTAACCGAGATGAGAGATGGTGTTGAATGCTGCGCTCAGGTCTAACATGAACATAGCAGCAGAGCCACCTTGATCAACGATCGACCGCAGTTCCTAGGTGGCCACTAACAAAGCAGTCTCTGCACTGCAGCCATGCTTGAAACCTGTTTGCGTAAGGCAAATAATTTCATCTGCTCCAGAAAGTTAGAAAAGTGTTTATTAACATGTTTTTCCACTATGTTACTCATTATTGGGGGAAGTGAAATAGTTCTAAAGTTTTCCACCAATAGTGGGTGGCCCGTCGTTTTTTTAATGGTGATTTTACTATTTCCTGTTTCCAAGGTACGGCGATTGTGGCACGTGCCAGGAAGTAATTAAAGACCTCCTTTAGCAGGGCAGAAGGAGGCTGATGCCTTTTAGTAGCAGATCAGAGGGTTACGGATCAAGACAAGTGCCTGACTTAATCGATTTTTGAATTGACTCTGGTTTCTATGTTAAATACAGACAACATATTTAACCATTCCATGGCCTTATCAGCAGAGATAACAAGCAATGGCATAGCCAATAGGTCTCGCGTTGGGACCTTATATGTATTGAGCCATGCTGCACATTATCCTGGGTGCTGCAATATTTACTGTCATTTCACATGGCACTGGTGAATGACCACACACCTGAGGATGGGTTTCCGTGCTACTTAATAAAAATTTAATTTCTAATATCCCTGACTGGCTCAACTGGTCTTGAGGTAAGGTTGAGACTTCCCGGAGAAGTGCAGTGAATTCAGAGTTGTAGAGAAGATGTTTAACTCAATTATAGCACAGTTTCAAAAATCAATGAATGCGCAAAATATTGTGTTCATTTTAGGAAATCTGTGCCTTTGGCTTTAAAAGTTATGACGTAACCACATGGTGAGGTTGTGACTTGTTTGTTTCGAATGCGTCATGGAGCTGGATGCTTATAGAAAGATGGTGAAGCTCTACCAGTAAACAGACACATGTTTTGTAACCTTTCGGCTTTAGTTGCTTAGTATATCAGACGTGGCTACAGCGGTGCTTTCTGTTAGGCAGCTAAGAACATAATGATTTAAACTACACCTCAGTGCTCTGAAGCAACATATTGGTGGTGTTGGCACTATGTTGCAGACCACAAATGAATAAAGGTTAACACCCATGCGCATAAACATGAGTAGGTTTGTTTTATTAATAAATCAGTTTCATAAATCTTTACGTGTCGACTTGTGAATAATAAGTGCAGATGGCAAAATAACTCACAGATCTTAGTTGTTACCCATTACAGGGAGAAATAGCGTTTTACACTCGTTTCTTCACAATATTTTTCTAGGATTACTCTGGGAGGACCCAACATGTCCACTTCCCCATTGTTGGAAGGTTCTCATGACAAAGGGTCCATACTCGAACCTAATATCACATATGAAGGGGCTAAAAAGTTGTCCCACTAAGCACCCAACTGCCACTACAAGGCATGCATGCCCTTGTATACGGCTAATAGGACTACGGCTGTGTCAAAACGCGGTGGGAAGAACAGGAAAAGAAGGGCGCAGGTTCAGAGAAAGCAAAAAAGTAATACGTTATTAGGGAGAAGGGACATATGATGTTATGTTACGTGATGTCCTAGTATAGTGTGTATATGTCCAAAATCCTCCTCAGGGAGCTAAGTGATAACAAGCCATGGAGGAAAGGAAGGGAAAATGAAAAAGGAATAAGGTTCACGTTGTCAGTCTTACTGTGTGCATATATCACTGTAACCTCCAGTGATGTAACGCCAAATGATGGATCCCCTGCAGAATGTGATGAAGGAACTCTGACAAGGGAACTAGGGATATGATAAAAACACACCAGGGGAATTGGGGGTCGAACAGGAAGCACAACCTCCAACTGGTTCTTCTCAGAAATAGTAAAATTAAAGCAATGATATATTCTAAGTGCTTCTAATGTCTGAGGAGCTGCCTTGGGGCTGTCAATGTGTGTGCATTTCACCTAATTAACAAACAAACAAAATCACTGTTTGGGAAAGCCTTCTGTTAAAGTAACAGCAGAAAAGACTCCAACTCCCACCAGTTGGAGTCCAGGGAATCTTGTTCTCCAAAAACATTTACCTGTGCTGCATTCTAGGGTCGGTCTTTGGATCTCTGGTTAAAGGGGTGCACTGGATCCAGTCAGCCTCCCCGCAAAAAACATACTCCATAGCTGAACACAAGGAAGAACACACAGCATGGATAACGGAGTCTTACCTATTCCAGGTGCAAGGTAGATGAAGCAAAGGAAGTGCAAGGAAAGCGTGAAGAAAAAGAAGAAGGCCAACACGAAGCGTTTCGGTAACCGGAAGAATGTGTTCATGGCCAAGAATAGTCAGCGATTAAAATGTCAAAAATAAAACACTAGCTCAGAACACCCCAGATGGATCTATAAGACGTCACATTAAAATTTACAACACGATCACAACACAGACAATACATTAAAAATGCAGATTACTTGCTGCGCAGTCAGTCACTGAAATCCCCACGGGGAGGGGGGTCACACACACTGCCACAGTCTGCTGGGAGGCCTTGCTGGCTCTCCCTACGCATTAGGAAAACAAATATGGCTGCCCGCTGGCTTGTGGTGCCGCTGGCAAGGACACAATCCCTCTCTTGCCAGGTCAGGGTGCCCACGAAAGGAACGAAGGACAGCCGTCTCTCTCCCCTGCTCAGCCACGTGTGTACACAATCCTCTGTCAATCCTGACAGCAACTAATGGTGACAGATCCCTGGAGCGGGACCCGCGTTAAAGAGATCCGGCTGCTCATGCTCCAAACCGTGTGGACCAGACCTCATGATCTTCATGACCCCGGTTTTCCAGGCCACGCGCCCTAAGCGGAAGGCGGGTGATTAACTCATGTCAGTGCTGCCTAGGCGGGTTAGTTCAGAAGGAAAGGTCATTAACAGGCAACTCTTCCTCGTGTGGCTCTAACATTTCAGCCCACAGCACACAGTGATGCAAGCAGAGTGGAGCGCTTGACCCGCACCACTCTTCAGAAGCACACATACGCAGCCGTCACACATTGATGCAGCGGCAAGGGATACTAAAGAAATAGCTTGCATAGTTGGTTTGCCATATCAATCCATAAAATGTAGACTCTCGTAGATATTCCTACCTCAAAAATGTGCTCTTGTCGCTTGCCCCGAACAATCAACAGCGTTTGTGTGAATCACTGTATTGGAAGTCCTTCATTGAGTATGTTAAGTGATCCTGACGGGGGTGTGAACCTAGATATTGTGAACCCAAACAGAAAACACAAACAAGCATTGGTCGCGCGCGCTCGAGTGGCCGCGAGACGCGATCTGTGGTGGGGGAGGGGAAGAAGCGGGATTTGTGTGCGCGCATGTACAAACGGGAGGACCAAAGCCCAGGAGTTGTGTGCGCATGCACGCGCTAAAAGAAAATTGAGAAAAAAAGCACGTGAGTGGCAAAGCTGGCTCTGCGGTGGGGAAGGGCATTGAAGTGAGGCGCGTGTGCTTGGCCGAGCGAGAGGAAAGCCATATGGCGCCTGTGCGCGCAACCGCACGCAGAATGCCTCACTTACAGCTGTGGTAAGACTTTTTAAAAGCCCTAACTAAATGTCTCTCCGAACAGCGCATGCGCTAGCTCAGGCAAGACCTAAAAAACAACACAGTTGTTGTAGGAAGGAGATTAAGGGTTTTGTTGGCTGTTCTGAAACAAAATAGCAAACATATTACAACTTTTTTGTGATGACGGGGGTTTTGTAGAGCTAGGAGCTGCTTTCGTAAGGGAATAAACAATCTTAAATAGTTATTTGAGGTAAGTATGGGCGGAAAATCCGTTTCGCTCGCGGATTTTGCGGATTTTCGGTAAATTCGCAATCCGCGAGATCCGCGAATCTCCCGCAAAATCCGCAAATACGCGAGCAGCGGATTTTATGGCTTGCTCGCACTGTTCGCGTGAGTTCGCGGCTTGCCAGTACAACTTCGCACCCCGCGAGTAAGTGCTAAATTGCAGAAATACGATCTTAGCAAAACTGAAACTACTTACCAGGTTCAAAAGTTCAGGCTCATTATTAGTAGCCATTTCCTGTAGCGCTTCCTGAGGGGCCCCTCCAGAGTTCAGTTGCCAGTTGCAACTATTATGTGACCCTGCTCTGAACCTCAGAATAGTTACACATATGCCACAAAGGTCCTGAATTACAGCTAAGGGAGACAAGCAGGAGCCAGGCTGGAAGTTAAAATCCATTAATCAGCCCCTAATTCATTATTGTCAGTTGGGGCAGGGCAGGTGTTGTAACTAATTTTGCAACAATGAAAGCACTTAGCAAGTGCAAAAGATCACTAATCAGGAAGCACTAAGGAAGCAGGTGCCAGCTAAAAAAATATTCTGTGACACATTAATCAGCCCCAAATTAATTCAGGTCACTTGAGGCAGGGAAGGTGTGCTTTGCTTTGCCGAAAATAATGTACACTGGACAACCAGAGGGTGTGGTGATGAAACAGAGGGTGGCATGGGTGGGCCAGAGGGTGGCATGAGTAGTCAGAGAGTGGCAGTGGTGACAGAGAGTGGCAGTGATGAAGAAGAGTGTCCCAAACAGGCTGGACACGTAGAAACAACAAGTTCGCAAAACTTGCGACCCGACAGGTAAGTTCGCAAATTGCGAAATTGTAAAAACCCTCGCGAACTGGCAGAAACACGCGCGAACACAAAAAAAAAAAATCCGCAAATTCGCGGGAATTCGCGGATTTTGCGGATTGCGAGTTCGCAAATCCGCAAAATTCGCGAACGCGAGATTCGCAAAATTCGCCCATGCTTAATTTGAGGGTGTTTGGTGCATTCTCTATTTTATCCTTGAAGTAAGTCATTCTGGCTTGTCTTGGAGCACTTTGGTATTCCTTTAAGGCTGTTCTGTATGCCATTTTGCTGGGATTGTCATATTCGTTTCTCCATTCCCTTTCTATTTTTGTCTTTTTAGACTTGTTACCTCTGGAGTATACCATGGAGCCCTTTTTTTTTACCCCATTACCTTTGCGAAGGCTGTATGGGACAAGCGAGTTCAGAGAATTATTTATCCAACTCCCTAGAGTATTGTGCCTTTCGGTAATATCACCCTTCAAGATGGGTGCAGACTCTGTAAGTGGACTCACCCACTCACTGCTATCTAAATTGGACCAGAGACGCCTGGGTCTTTGTCGGGGGAGCTGTTAAGATGTTCATTTAGGGATTTCAATCCTTAGGGGAATTATGTAAAGGTCTGACCACAATATAGGGATAGTATCCTCAGTAGTCAGATTGGGGATATTAGTAAATACGGGGTCCAGAAGGTGACCGAGGTTATGTGTCGGTCCATTAATGATTTGCCTTAGCTGCAATGCATCTAAGTCTTGCATTAACCTTTTGGCGCTTTCGCAGCTGATTACTTCAAAATGGAGGTTGAAATCCCCTAATATAGTGAAATGTGGTGCCAAAATTCTGCCACTGTGTCTGGTAATGCCTGAACAAACTGGGATGCTGCTCCTGGGGGCCTGTACATCACAGTACCCGAGAAGGTAAATGTGGGTGAAGGTTCTAGTGAAAATTGCAGGCTCTCACTGCCAATAATATTGATGAATGTGAAAGTCCCTACCAACTTTTCTTTAAAAATTATAGCTACCCTCCCCCTCTTTTATCTTTCCTATTACATCTTGCTGTGGAGTATGTATATGTATGTATAAATTGTTTTGTAACGCGCACTGTTACTTGGGAGTATCCTGCCGCGAGAAGAATGGTGGAAGGGCCATAACTGCATCTGGGGTTGCCTGCTCTTTCAGCCAGGTTTCTGTCAAAAATAGAACATCTGGACATTTGTCTTCCAGAAAAATTAATAAATCTTTGCTTTGTTTTGAAAGTCATCTACAATTCAATAAATACATCTGGGCTTTGTGAATGTGTTTAGCCTTTGTAAAGGTTTGGGGTTTCAGGTGGGAGGAACGTTATTTTCCGAACATTGTATTGCACAAAGGTGATTAGTCAACCTTTACAAAAGGCTGCGCGGCAGCACATGCTGCTGCACTTTTAGTAACTTTTAAACAATGTTTTGGGTTAAAATCTGTTGAATATACAGCAGGTAATGAATTATGTGGCAAATGTATAATATGCAAAATCACTGTGGTCGCAGAATTGCACAAGTCCTGGGGACCTGAATATAACTACGTGGAAATGTCAGTTAAAATATACAGTTTTAAACACACAAAACCACTGAAATCCACTAGTTATGAAAGATATATATATATATATATTACAAAGTACAAGTTCCACAGAGTTAGCTGCCTACCAGTGGTGAAGTGCGATTGCTGAGAGCAGACTCTATTTAAGCATGCAGGAAACTTCCCATACAACCTGTGTATGTAGGGGCCCAAGATATAATAATTTTAAGGTGGGGCGTAAATGATAAATTAAAGACATAAGTATAACTTTAAAAATTCAAAAATGTGTGCAGTTTAAGTTTTGTTTCTATCGAAAAAAATAAAATAAAGTCATAGTATTATAAAGGTGGTGCATTAATTATACATTTTACATTATAATAAGTTTGGTTTGTATAGAAAGAATAAATACAGTTTTCCTAGCTCTGACAAATGTTTCACCTTTGTTTTTTTTCAGCAAAACAAAAAAAAAGTATATATATATATATATATATATATATATATATCAATCCAGCCGGTAGCCCCGCCAACGTTCCAAGCGCAGAATCTAGCGCGTAGACAAAGGAAATACGCCCAAAGCCAGTCTTGCGATATTAGTTGCTTTTATTCAATCATAAGGTGCAGGGTGAAAAAAATGCCGAACAGACGCGTTTCGGACAGAGCGTCCTTGCTCACTGTTGGCGGGAATGTGGACCACAATTCATATATATAGCAAACATTTCACGTTACCGCGCCCAAATTCGAAAACATGTGTATGGAAATGGACATAGGACTCACACATTGCCTAAGCCTCTATTGGAACGAAAATGGGCGCCATTTTGAAATGGTACAAGTACAATACTGTCAAAGTATAAAATGCCATTTACAAATAATTATTGTACACTATATATTAATAGGATGTGCTAAGGCAACTGCAAAATTATACATATCGGATCAAAACACGCAAATAACAATGCAAATATCAATCGATAAAAACCATGACCGTACAAATACATATGTAATTAATACTTCACACTAATGTGTGTCAAAAGTAATGGATCAATTTACCCACACAATGTATTCGGTGAAACAACTATAGGGAATTATATATAATAGATTGGAACAGCACATTAATTCATATATCAACGTTGATTTTTTGGATCGAATAAATAGGAGACATTATATAATAAAGTGCATAGTGCAATATGTAAACATCCATATGTGCAAAATTTTGCATAATAAAGTGCGAAAGTGCAAAGGTGCTTCTTTATCTTATTGTGCAAATACGCATTAATGCCCGCCTATACTGTTTATTGTTATCGGCATGATATTAAGATCCTTGAAAGTGCAAAAAGCTCTTCTATTTAAATTTGTTTTCATTTTCAAAAAAAAAATGATGATTTCCCTATGGTCTACATCGTGTATATTGCATAAAAAGTAGCGCAAATGATGTCCTGATAATATGTCGAAGCACATACTAAATAAAGTGTATCTAACTGCTAAAGTTATTTTAAAGGTGGTCTGTATATAATCAACTTAAATCAAAATAATAATAATATGTGAGGAGAAAAACGTGACAACTGAAAAATGTTGCATAGTGTAATCATTCAAAGAACTTTTGTTTGAATAGATTGGACCCTGTTTCACTGCATTTGGAAAAATGTATAAATAAAAATAGAAAGAATATCAAAAATCTGCTATAAAGAGGGCATGAGGTACATACGGCAATTATCTTTATCACCAAATAGATGTCTATTAATCATGGTAGACTCAAACTCAGAGAAAACTATATCTGTAAAAGTACTTAAATTACTGAAACCGAGGTAAGCAATGTAGGCCATAAGGTTCTCACAAAAAATTGCTTAGATCTTCCCCCATGTTTAAACCTCCCGGTGTTTTACTGTTAAGTTGCACTATATATCGTGATTCGAGCTGCCTGAGTTTAGTTTCATAGTCTCCACCTTTTTTGGAGGTGGTCACAGCATCGATCACATAATATTTCAAATGTGCCAAGTTCTTATTGTGAAATTGCTGGAAATGTCTCGCTACTGGATAGCTTTGGTCCGCATTCACAATGGCCCTTAGATGTTGTAATATACGTTGGTGCACGGGTAGTTTGGTGGACCCAACGTATCTCAAGTTGCAACTACAAGTAAGCACATATACTGCCAGTTCTGTCCTACAAGTATAATGTGCATTCAGAAAAACCGGTTTTGTACTGAAGGGAGTTATATATGACTTGGTGTTGATTCCGAAATTGCAAGCCCTGCAAGAGCTGCATCAGAAAAAGACCTTTCGTGGGGATAGCCAATTGTCACTTTTAGACAGCTCTGGGCTGGTGGTGACTAGTTCATTGCGCATCCCAAATGCTCGCCTATATGTGATGGTTGGAGTGTTGGGCAGAATGTCTCTAAGTACAGGGTCGGTGAGGATGACTGGCCACTGTGCTTTAACCATGGAAACAATTTGTCGAGCTTGGCGACTAAAACCAGTAATTAATCTGATGTTGTTAGTCTCCTGAACCTTACTAGTTTGTGAATTTGATACTCTAAGGGGGTCTAATAGTTCAAGACGATTAAGGCGGTTAGCCTTTTGCCTTGCCACATCGAGGGCGTGAGAATTGTAACCCGTCGCTATCAGTCTAGCTTTTGCTTCTAGCTGGTGATGATCACGAAGTGTAGTGGAACTACAGGCCCTGTGTATCCTCAAAAATTCACCATAAGGAATGGCTCGAATGGTGTGCTGTGGATGGAAGCTTAGCGCATGTAATATTGAATTACCTGCGGTATCTTTCCTAAATAGACTGGTGGTCACAGTATTGTCTATTATCTGCACTTGCACATTTAAGAAGCTTGCTTCCTTGGCACTGATATCAGCAGTGAAGGTTAGGTTTAAATTGTTGGTATTGATATTATCAACAAATTGGTGTGCCAATTCACATGTACCTTTCCAGATGATGAATACATCATCGATGTATCTCCAGTATTTGACTATGTTGTTAAGCCAAAATGCGGAGTGTGTAACCCTGAGGACATGTTCCTCCCACCAGCCAACGTGGAGCCCCGCGTAGCTGGGGGAGAAACATGCCCCCATGGCCACACCCCTCAATTGTTTATATACCTGGTTTTCAAATAGAAAAACATTATTGTTCAAACATTTGTCTATCATGGAAACAAGCATGTTGTTATGATTATACAGTTCCATAGGTCTTTTGCCCAGGTAAAACTTGATTGCATTGATGCCATCTGTATGGGAGATACTTGTGTATAAGGTGGCTATGTCCATGGTTATTAATAGGTAATCAGCTGACCACATGCATTGATTTAAGGAGTGCAAAAATTCATTGGTATCCTTGATATAAGCGGGAAGGGAGGTCACAAATTCTTGTAAATGAAAGTCAATATATTTTGAGGTATTCTCATATAGGCTATTTATCGCCGAGACGATGGGCCTGCCAGGTACCGGAGTTACACCCTTATGCACTTTAGGGATAAAATAAATGTTTGGTAATACCGGATTCTCCTTGTATAGAAATTTTAGCTCATCTCTTGATAATAGTCCCTCCCATTTCCAGCGATTTAAGTCATTATAGAAAGATTGTTGGATGCCTTTGATATTATTCATATTGGATAAAGCATAGCAGGATTGATCATCAAGATGTCTATGGGCTTCCTCTATATACGCTTTTTCCCCCAAAGTACTATATTTCCTCCTTTGTCGGATTGATTGATAATAATATTATCATTTGTTCTTAGTTTTTTTCATTAGGTTGTTATACGGTCTCATTTTCATGTTGGTTAGACTCTGTGTTTTCATAACCTTGGTTTGTAATTTTTTCAGACCTTCTGTGATCAATTCCGCATAGGTATCAATAGCATCTTTTGGCATGCTTGGAATAAACGTTGAGGGGGCCTTGAAGGGACTACACGTTGTGTCACTGAGACTGATGCCTTCCTCAGTAGCAATATCCTGTGTGTCCATTACGTCATCACCATCTTTACGAAGATGATGCATTGTTTTTATGAGGGTTGCATCTCTTGCTTGCAGTCCACTTGTAGCTACTTTTGCATGGGCTGACACGTTTTTTTTGTTTGCCAGAGTAGTTTTCACTGCAAAGTACTTTTTTAATTTTATCTTCCGAATGAACTTAAACACGTCAATTTGTGTATTGCAATAATTAAAATTGCTCTAGTCAGATTGGGGATATTAGTAAATACGGGGTCCAGAAGGTGACCGAGGTTATGTGTGGGTCCATTAATGATTTGCCTTAGCTGCAATGCATCTAAGTCTTGGATTAACCTTTTGGCGCTTTCGCAGCTGGTTGCTTCAAAATGGAGATTGAAATCCCCTAATATAGTGAAATTTGGTGGCAAAATTCTGCCACTGTGTCTGGTAATGCCTGAACAAACTGGGATGCTGCTCCTGGGGGCCTGTACATCACACTACCCGAGAAGGTAAATGTGGGTGAAGGTTCTAGTGAAAATTGCAGGCTCTCACTGCCAATAATATTGATGAATGTGAAAGTCCCTACCAACTTTTCTTCAAAAATTATAGCTACCCTCCCCCTCTGTTATCTTTCCTATTACATCTTGCTGCGGAGTAGACTGGTGGAAGGGCCATAACTGCATCTGGGATTGCCTGCTCTTTCAGCCAGGTTTCTGTCAAAAATATAACATCTGGACATTTGTCTTCCAGAAAAATTAATAAATCTGTGCTTTGTTTTGAAAGTCATCCACAATTCAATAAATACATCTGGGCTTTGTGAATGTATTTAGCCTTTGTAAAGGTTTGGGGTTTCAGGTGGGAGGAACGTTATTTTCCGAACATTGTATTGCACAAAAGTGATTAGTCAACCTTTACAAAAGGCTGCGCAGCAGCACATGCTGCTGCACATTTAGTAACTTTTAAACAATTTTTTGGGTTAAAATCTGCTGAATATACAGAAGGTAATGAATTATGTGGCAAATGTATAATATGCAAAATCACTGTGGTCGCAGAATTGCACAAGTCCTGGGGACCTGAATATAACTACGTGGAAATGTCAGTTAAAATATACAGTTTTAAACACACAAAAGACAAAACCACCGAAATCCACTAGTTATGAAAGATATATATATATATCACAAAGTACAAATTCCACAGAGTTAGCTGCCTACCAGTGGTGAAGTGCGATTGCTGAGAGCAGACTCTATTTAAGCATGCAGGAAACTTCCCATACAACCTGTGTATGTAGGTGCCCAAAATATAATAATTTTAAGGTGGGGCGTAAATGATAAATTAAAGACATAAGTATAACTTTAAAAATTCAAAAATGTGTGCAGTTTTAGTTTTGTTTCTATAGAAAAAAATAAAATAAAGTCATACTATTATAAAGGTGGTGCATTAATTATTTATTTTACATTATAATAAGTTTGGTTTGTATAGAAAGAATAAATACAGTTTTCCTAGCTCTGACAAAGGTTTCACCTTTGTTTTTTTTCATCAAAACAAAAAAAAGTATACATATATATATATATATCAAAAGAGTTTGCCCCATGGAAGAACCACAGAGGTAGGTAGATCTCTCACTTATTTTAATGAAGGCAGCAGTCAGTGTCACGTGAAACCAGTCCTCGTGCATCCTCGCCAGACGCGTTTCGGGCTTTGGCCCTTAATCATTGGCGCTTCACTCGAAAAGCAGGGCTCCAATGTGCAACTCTTTTATTCACCTTAAACCAGCCCCAGTGGGCGTGACTGCTCCTGCAGCCTTGTGGTTCCAGTAGTTTGCACAACATTTAGGGCCAGATGTAGGTAATTCATATTTACCGACTCTTAAATACCGAATTTTATCGATTCGGTATTTAAGAGTCGGTAAATATGAAGGGGGGGAGATGTAGGTATTACAGATTCTGTAAATAACGAATCGTTAAGATTCGGTATTTACCGATTCTGTAAATACCGCAAACATGCAGCGGGGCTCTTCCGCGGCTGGGCCAGCCGCTCAAATCCATCAAAAGAGTTTGCCCCATGGAAGAACCACACAGGTAGGTAGATCTGGGGTTTTTAAAGACAGTTTAATTGCGAACTGCAAGGCAACACTCACAGGAGATTAAATGTTGTGCAAACTACTGGAACCACAAGGCTGCAGGAGCAGTCACGCCCACTGGGGCTGGTTTAAGGTGAATAAAAGAGTTGCACATTGGAGCCCTGCTTTTCGAGTGAAGCGCCAATGATTAAGGGCCAAAGCCCGAAACGCGTCTGGCGAGGATGCACGAGGACTGGTTTCACGTGACACTGACTGCTGCCTTCATTAAAATAAGTGAGAGATCTACCTACCTCTGTGGTTCTTCCATGGGGCAAACTCTTTTGATGGATATATATATATATATACATGTATTATGTCATTAGAGCCTAAAATGAACTAATCCACTCCAAGTTTGGAATATCACGAGCTCCACAGGTATTAAGGAAACTGGCCTTACTACTACTACATGTACTCCTGTGCTTTAAAGTGTACATGGCTATTGCACATGTAGTCAAAAGTATCTGAAATACGAGTCTTGACAGCGGTGAGCACTGTTCGGTCTCGGAATAAAATACATCTTTACACTAATGTATGACACTGCAGACCTTATCCAGTCAAAAGTATCCGAATAAAATAAGTCTTGGCACTGTTTCCTGCCACCTGGGGCAACGAGCTGTCAACGGTGGTAGCCCTCGCTTTCATCTCCTTCCTAGAATGTTTCTTCAGATCAGTTCCCAGATCCCCCCCCTTACATCTCTCGGTTTCGCTGTTCATATTACACGGCTTCCATCTGAAAGACGCTGCCTCTCCAGAGAGCTTATTTTCCTGTGTTTTGTGGACGCGTTAAGTCCTGCGCGCCTCCCTCGACGGGTTCTTTTATCGGCTGGATTACCTCTGCGTACTTCAAGTGCATTCGAATACCCTTTTTTTCTTAGATTCAAGTTTATAACAGCGACTTGTCTTGCTCTCCGGATCCATGTTTATTCACCAGAATTCGATGCCTTAATCGAGAAAGCGATCCACAGAGCCCAGAGCTGGGTGTCATTTTCCTGTTCTACTGCAGTCTTTGCTGGGTGTGTAAGTGTAGCACGAGGCGAACCCCTGGACAGCTTTAAAGCTCGAGTGTGGAAATGTCCTATCTTAAAAATGTCAGAATGACAAACGAATTATGTGTCCGAGATGGAGGGTCTGCCTTTATGGCAAGGGCTAGAGAACCCGGGATTTTGGTGACGTGAGATAAGGTCAGGCAGTCTGTCATGGTACTTGAAATCCTGAGGTAGGAAGAAAAAAGCACTTTATTGACTGCCAATCCTGTGCAGCTTCCTGTTATGAGTGCCCCCTCCCCCAAATTGTGTTCCCTTACTCATTGCACAGGGCTAGAAATGTCAAGGGTGGAGCTATGTAGAACTTTAGCCGGGTTACAAAAAGCATTGGCAAAGCCCAGAGGTCTTGCTTATGAGAAATATTGGCTTTGGCAATACTTTTAGCTAAGTTGTACAGCAGTGCAGCTGCTCTGCAGCTTCACTAAAACAATTTTAAAAAGTGCAAGGCCAGGACAAATGTTTTTGTTTTAATTTTTAAAAAACTTCACAAACAGGGCAGTGGATTGGGAAATGAGGCAACATGAAGGGGGCGAGTGCGTCAGACAGGCACAGGGGCGTCACAAGGTGTGCAGGAAGGGCTGGAGATGCAAATCAAACAATCAATCAGGGATTTGTAGAGCACAGCAAATCATCCGTGAGGGTCTCCAGGCGCTTGAGTTGCTAGATGCTACGTGATGTTCTGTTCATTCGAACAGCCAGGTCTTGAGTTCTTTCCTGAATTGCTGGAGAGAGGAGGCGGACCTGAGATGAAGGGGAAAGTCATTCCAAGCTTTGGCCACCAGGTGTGCGAAGGAGCGTCCTCCTCTGTTGCCTCAGCGGATCCAGGGGTTGTCTGCAAGGAAGAGGGAGGCAGATCACAGGTGTCTGGTCCGTTAGTGGTAGGTCATGCATTTGCTGATGTATGCTAGTCCCTCATTGTGTTGGCCTATTCTGTATGTGCATCAACATCTTGAACTGGCATCTTTTCAGTGTAACTTCTTGTGGTCAGGTGTGACATGGGTTCGTCTGGGGAAGTCTCGGATGAGTCTGGCCACTGAGTTTTTTATTTTACTGTAGTCTCTTCAGGAGCCGTGTGGTGATTCGACCTAGAGTGTGTTCCCGCAGTCCAGTCTGCTGGTGACGAGGGCCAGAGTGATGGTCGTTCTGGTGCTGACTGGGAGCCACCTGAAGATCTTACAGAGCATGCATAGGGTGTGTAAGCAGGTGGATAAGACTGTGTTTACCTGCTTCTTCATGGATAGTTTGCTGTCCAAACTGATGCCAAGGTTGAGGGCATTGAGTGTCAGGGAGGGGGTGGGCCGCCATGCATCTTTCCATGACGAGGTGTTGTTCCCAAAGACGAGGACTTCTGTTTTGTCCGTGTTGAGCTTGTGTCAGTTGTCCTTCATCCAGTCGGCAATGTTCATCATACATCTGTGAAAGTTGGCTCTGGTTGTGGAAGGGTGATCTGACAGCGAGAGAATGAGCTGGGTGTCATCAGCGTAGGAGATAATGTTAAGGCTGTGCAATTTGATGCTGTTGGCCAGGAGGGTTATGTACGCGTTGAAGAAGGTGGAACTGATGGACGATTCTTGGGAGATGCTGCAGATGATCTTCTTGGGTTTGAAGGTGAACAGTGAAAAGTGGGTTCTTCCTGTGAGGTATGAGGAGATCCATTTGAGGGCATCTCCCTGGATTCCAATGAGGTGGAGTCTGTTGATCAGGATGTAATGGGAGTTGGTGCAGAAGGTGGCTGACAGGTCAAGGAGGATGAGGGCTGTCGTCTCACCTTGGTCCAGGAGGGCTCTGATGTGATTGGTGGCTGCGATCAGGGCAGATGCCCGAAGGAACTAAACGGACAATGAATGGTATACGGAAGGAGCTAGGGGAGGAAGCTGGCAATGGAGGGTGGGCAGGGAGAGATGGGGAAGCAAACTGACTATGGTGGTGGGAGGGGATGGAGAAGCAAGCTGACAATGGGTGGTGTGCTTGAGGCACTGGGGCAGGAAGCTTACAGTGGAGATTGAGATAAAACAATCAATTTCTGAAAAGTGCAGAGGTACTGAGAAATAAAGGTTGGTGTCAGGGAAAAGAAAGAAATGTACAGATACTACCTGACAGGGAGTTAAAAGGGGTATGGGTTGCACATTGCGTGATTTAAGCAAAGAAGTGGAGATAGAGGCACAGGTGGTGTACCCCAGTACAGGAAAGAAAGAGAATGAATACATTGGGAGGAGAGGACGAAATGGAGGACCAGGAGTGAGGCAAAGGTGATGCAGATATGGGGAAGGTCAAAATCCCCAATGGCTATTTGGATGACGGAGGTCTGGAAATTTTATGCAAAAAAAAATACAAATAATGGGCGGTTGAGCGGGGTACAATGTTTATTCTCCTCAACAAAATGAGACAAATTATAAAAAACAAAGATAACAGCGCTGGACTTGAAAGCTGACACATTATATGGCATGTGTGTCATTTGATCGAAGCCTGTTTAGCATATTCATCCCAAAATGTAAATACAGGATTTTAATCAGATGGATTCATGAGTTCCTAAATAAATCAGAGTGCTAGTGACATAGTAACTACACAAAAACCCTCACCTTAGACCAGTTACAACACAGACACATTGCTATTGTTTAGTGGCGAATGTGTTCCTGGCATTCAGAAACTTTGCTCTGACTTTCTGATCTATTATCTAATTTGAGGTGGATCTTGTGTGTCATCAGCATACTTCTAGAACTGTATAAGTGCGTGTTTGTATGAACTACAGTAGAGGTTTATGCACATGCTGAATAGCACATTAAAAACCTTGAATTTCAGTGAAACCACACATGCAAGTTCTGATGTGCTAGACTAGGCCGTGTCACATCTGATATTTCTGCACTGTTCTGCTTATCCTGGTCGATTCACAAAAGTGTTAAAGAAGAGAATGCAACAATATCAACAAGGTTGAAGGCTGATCCCTCTTCTTCATCCATGGCAATTAGGAGATCTTCCTGGATGCTTATAGATGATAACTTGGTTCCATAACAGAGCTAAAATCTTAAGTAGCCATCATGAAGGATGTTGTTGGCCTCCACATGCCTTTGATGTCAGTTGGTTATTTTCTCCCAGGATACAGCTCAACATGAAAATGAAATGAAAAGTAGATTTATAGAGCGCGATTGCTGCCCGGGGGCGTCCAAGCGCTAAGGAACCAACAGAGGTGGCCTGGCAGAGTTGCTAACAGAGCATTACTGAGGGAGGTTGAATAGGAATGTCTTTAACTGTTTGCGGAATGAAGAAAGGTTGGGGTTGGCTCTAAGATGTAGGGGAAGTGAATTCCAGGTCTTGGATTCATTGTAGGTGAACGTCCTGCCGCCAGACCTAGTCTTTTTTTATTCTTGGGGCGGTAGCCATGAAGGCCTGGCTTGAGAGGAGACTTCTACTGGGTTGGTAGTGGATGACTAGGTCACGGGTGATCATAGGACCTGTGTCCCAAAAGGCCTGGTGGGCAATGCACATGGCCTTGAAGAGGATTCTCTGACGCACTGGCAGCCAATGTAGGCTGATCAGTCCAGCTTTAGCTGATTGTCGGCGTAGAAGCTGAAGAAGTGTGCGAGCCGCATACAACCCTTAAAATATGAAATCTTAAGAGGATACTGAGGGGGTGAATAGTCTTGGAATTACGCACAACCCCACTAATTTCTCAGGGGGTGAATAGTCTTGGAATTACGCACACCCCCACTAATTTCTCAATCCTCAGAATTCAACCTGTAATCCCTGTTAATTCCGAGCCCCTAGAGGTAATGGGACTCCCACAGTATTGTTAACTTTGGGATTATAACAAAAATACCCCCACGCCTCATAGTGGCTCTCTGATGATTCCAGATTGCCGGCTGAGGTGTGAGTGGAAGTGTTCATGTGTTGTACAAATCCTATTAACTCCATATTCTGGTTCAGATGTGATGCTTGCTTCTTTTTTCATTAGTCCGCTCTGGAAGTTAAAGTCTGCCACCATGAGGAATCTCCGTAGTAACAACTAGAGGCTGGAACAAAACTTCTTATGGAGCTTTTTTTGAGTTTTAACATATGAACATCAATCCCTTTTTCTGACTGATTTTGCCAATATGATGGTCTGCGACACAATGAGGTGCATGGACAACTTACATCCTTAATTGTATGGACGACGTCATATGCTTCAGAAACCACGATGTCATATGCACCCAACGCCATGATCACTGTGATAGAGCAGGCGCATTAAGCTAAAATAAATCTAATAACAGGGCTGATAATTTACCTAGACGTCAACATGAAAACACAATGTAGAACTGGCACGTAGGAAAATGTGCCCCTGTTAGGCATTCAGAAATAACATGTAGCTTGTTATTTGCACTAAACATTATTTTCTATTGTATTTTCTTTTCTAGGCCCAGTCTAGGCCTCGTCCTCTTTCTATCTTTCTTTATTTTCTCTATAATAAATAAATGCTCTTAGGAAATGCAGAACTGTGAGAGGCTGGCCTAGTATATGATGCACACTTATGTAAGTGGGGACCCTGCACCAATCCAGACAACCCTTATGGTGATTTTAGGGGTCTTAGACAACCTTTGAAAGTTCTCCTAAGTGATAGCTGTGGAGAGCAGCCTTCAGGCTTAGTCCAGAAGGAGAGTAAAGCAGCTTGTTTTACCAGAATGCAATCTTCTAGGTATAGATCAAATGAAAAGGACCCACACAGTGTATTCATAAAACTAGGTATTTATTATAAGACACTAACTAACGCATACAGATATCTCCTACCTTGAGATATACACAATACACACAATACTTTGCAATAGAAACAGGTAAGTAGCACAGACTGCACAGCTCGCCAGTGGGAGACCAGACCATATACTAAAATTGTGGTATGCGAACCACGGCTCGAGTCAAGAATACACCCAGAAGACTTAGAAGTGTCGGGGACTCAGGAACCACCCAAGGTGAGTATCTAGGAGCCCCACGGAAGTTGTGGACAGGGTGGGGACACAACTGCGCTCTCCGTACAAATCAACGTGTAAGTCGCGGTTGCAATTTTAAAGAAAGAGGACCCTTCCTAGTGGACTCTGGAGAAACCCAGTAGAAGACGCATGGATGGAGAGCCACCCCACCCCTGAATACCCTCAGTACCAGGTTACCTGCACAAGGGAAGCCGGGTGCATAGGTGTGAAGTGGCGTCCGAAACCGCCAGGGAACTCAATGGGTGACTTCAAGAAGGTGCTGCTGCTGGAGAAGGTGAATGTGTCCAGTGGAACCCAAAGGTGGATTCGAGGTGAAGAGTACATGCAAGCAGAGGGGACAGGGTCTAGGTTACTCAGGAGTGACCAGGGGGCATAGATGTCAGGTGTTGCAGGAAAGATGATGGTGACATCGGAGCTGCAGATGTGAGGACCAGGTGACGCTGTGCATGTCGAGAGTTGAGAGGTCGGTGTCCGTCGGGAGCACCAACAAGCCTTGGCAACTTGGCAACAGCAAACAGTGTGGAAAGCAAAGAAGGTGCAGTGTCGGGACAGCAAGGTCCAGGTGACTCACCTCAAGCAGGGGAGTCAGTGTAGGCCCCAAGCAATCAGGGGAGTTCAAAGAAATCAAAGGTGACCCTCAACTGAACCCCCAGGCTGGAGGCACTGGAGTCGCAAGTGGTCCTCGAGCAGCTCACCAAAGAAGCAGGCCCAGGGAGCAAGTTATGCTGTGGGGACAAAGATCTTGGTCACTGGAGATGCTTGAGGTGGGTGCTACTTGGAGCCTGAAGATCTTGATGGAAGGAAACCAACAAGCCTTTGCAACGGCAAGTCAACGCGGTGCACAGGGGTACGGTTTCTGTGTCTCTGACAAGTGATACTGGCCTTAAACTAGATGAGAGGACAGGGCATGCCTCGAGGGATGTGAAGAATCATGACCTGTGTTGCTGAGCCTTTGGGAGTCTGTGGGAGCCCTGGATGAGCAGACCAGTCAGCTTAGTTGCAGTGCCTGCAGATGCAGGGAAGTGACTCCTAACCTTCAAGGTAGATTCCTTCAGGTGTCTTGGATGCCCATAGGTCTTGGAAGGATTCCTGTATGGAGCACAGGCACAGATGTTGCAGCAGACAAGCAGGGCGAAGAGATCAGGAGCAGCAGGAGTCTTCCCAGTTGCAGCCTTGATGCCCAGAGCGAAGTCCAGAGTGCCCAGAAGGACAAAGTTGAAATGGTTTCAGAAATTAATCATGTCCCACGAAGAAACTAGGGACCCACTCTCAGGTAAGCCCTTAAGTACCATAAGGAAAGGGTTGGGATGATTCAGAGTTCCCTCCCAGGGAGGGGTTGGACACTGGGGAGGATACTGCCATGTCCTTTTTCCAGTTTCACGCCAGAGTGGGGGCCACTGGCTCACTGAGCTGGTTTGAACTGGACTATGCAAGGAGGGCGCCAAATGTGCCCTCCAAGAAGACTGAGTGGCGCTGACAAGCGCTCCCACCCGGCACCAAAACACTAAACCCTGTCTGGGAGGTGGTCACACCTCTCTGTGACATGATACCTATTATTCTGCCTTCCCCTGCTCAAGCTCGGCTGAGCAGCAGGAGGGCAGAATCGTGTCTCTGATCGGCATCAGCCATGTTGTACTGTCTCGATCTAGAAAACCTGGATCACTGAGGGCCTAATCGGGGGCCTCAACAGTGCTTGGAATCATACCTCCCACACCGTTTATAGTGTGGGGGTGTAATTCCAACATGCTGATACCAAACATGACAGGGTTCGTTACAGCCAGCTTCAAGATCGTCATCGCATAATGACGCAGTGCCCCTCTATATGTTATACGGCTGTCTCACTTACAACCCAGGATAATGGACTCCAAAGGCTGTAAGGGTGTCCTGCTCATGCAGGGGTACCCTCACAATTAGAACCGAGCACCCTGTCTTCAGGATTGAAAAGGCCTGCTGTAGGGTGACTTATGGGTTTTAAGTGCAGTGACCCTAGATATAGGGAACCTATATCTTTTGTAAGTGTTGTTAGCACCAGCATACACAGGCTGCAATGGCAGGCCTGTAGTGACAGTTTGAATTGTCTGCCATGGGTGGCATAATACATGCTTCAGCCTATGGGGGACCCCTGGGGTATCTGACTTGGGTACCTTAGTACCATACACTAAGGACTTATAAGGGTACCCCAGTATCCAATCTGGGATATACCTAAGGGAGAAAGCAGAGAGACTGGGGTCCTGATTAGCAGGATCCCAGCCAGACTAGTCAGAAGCAGCATAACACCAGGCAAAAAGTGAGGGTAACCATAAAAAAACCAAATGTAATGAGATGAGACTAACCTTGCCCAGTTGAGTCTTCATTTTCTAAGTGCAAATATCTGGAGAGTCCATCCACAATGGCATGGTTACTCCCAGGTTTATGTTCCACTGTATAGTCCATCCCAGGTAGGGAAACGGACCACCTCAAAAGTTTGGGGTTTTCACCTTTCATCTGTTTAAGACATAAGAGTGGCCTGTGGTCTGTCTACTCTGAACAATGAAGTGGGTGCCAATCACGTATGGACTCAGCTTCTTCAAGGCCAAGACCACAGCAAAGGCTTCCCTCTCAATAGCTGACCATCTTTTCTCCCTGAGGGTCAACCTTCTGCTGATAAAAGCTGCAGATTGATCCTGGCTATCTGCATTAAGTTGTGATAACACAGCCCCTACCCCTATCTCAGATGCATCTGTCTGTACAATAAACATTTTAGAGTAGTTAGGACTCTACAGGATGGGAGCAGTGCACATGGCCTGCTTTAGGTCATCAAATGACTTTGACAGCTAACTGCCCACTGAACTTTCTTGGGCATTCTTTTTTATGTAAGGTCATTCAGGGGAGTCACAATGGACCCATATCTCTTTACAAATCTTCTGTGATATCCAATCAGCCCAAGAAAGCTCTGACCTAAGTCTGGGTAGTGGGAGCTACCAAGTCCACAATGGTATGGATTTTGCTCTCCAATGGTTGCACCTGGCCTCCACATAGCACGCAGCCCAAATACTCAACCTTACTCCGCCCTATCTGGCACTTAGTGGCCTTGATAGTGAGGCCTGCCTTTTGCAGGACCTCCAGAACATTTCTGAGGTGAACCAGGTGATCTTTCCAGGCGGAGCTTCCAGACCCGTTAAGACATTTTTGACCAGGTTCTGAAATGTGGCAGGTGCATTCTTCAGACCAAAGGGCAACACAATACATTGATAATGCCCACTAAGGGTTGAGAATGTTGTTTTTGGCTTGGCATCCTCAGCTAGTATGATTTGCCTGTAGCCATCTGGCAGGTCAAATGTACTCAGAAACTTGGTGGAGACCGAAGTATCTATGAGTTCATCTGCCCAGGGAATTGGATGAGCATCAGTCCTAGTGACTGCATTGAGGCCTCTGTAGTCCACACAAAACCTCATCTCTCTTTTTCCACCCTCATTGTGAGGTTTTGGCACAAGGACTACTGGACTAGCCCAAGGCCTATCTGGAGGCTCAATGACCCCCAATTCCAGCATCTTTTGGACCTCTGGCCTGATGCAATCCCTGACGTGGTCAGGCTGTCTGTAGATTTTACTCTAGTCAGGCACGCTGTCATTTGTTTCCACTTCATGGGTTCACCAGGTGGTTTGACTGGGTGTCAGGGAGAACATATGCCTGTACTGTTGAACGACTTGCCTACAATCTGTTTGCTGCTGGTCAGCGAGGCTGCCTCCCAATGCCACTTTATCTACTGACCCACCATCAGGGTTCTTACAGAGGAGATCAGGGAGAGGGTCACTCTCTTCCTCCTGTCCCTCATAGTTGTCATGAGCAAGCCATGTCAGCCCTGACTACAAAAGGTTTCAGGCGTTTCACATGTACCTTATGGGGACTTTCTGGAGTAACTAGGCCCATGAAAGTAGGTGACCTCACCCTTTTGTTCAAGTATGGTGTGGGGTACACTACACTTATCTTTGAGAACTGCTGGGGCCGCAGCATTTCCTTATCTTGTCTAGGAATTCCATGATATTACCCTTGAGGATCTTGTTGAACCTTTTAACAAGCTCATTGCATTGTGGATGGTAGGGTGTGGTAAAGTTATAATTTACTCCACACTCTTTCCAAATTTCAGTGATATAACTTGACATGAAGTTGGTACCTCTGTCAGTGAAGACCTCATTAGGGAAGCCCACTCTGGAAAGGATTCCCACAAGGGCCCTAGCCACCACATGAGCTGTGGTTGTCCTCAGGGCAATAGCTTCTGGGTACCTAGTGGCATGGTCAACCACTTCTAGTTTGTAACTGTGCCCAGAGGCAGTTGGAGGGTTCAAGGGACCAACAATGCCAATCCATACCCTTTCAAAGGGGATCCCAACCACTGGAAGGGGATTTTAGGGGGCCTTTGTGGTACCACCTGACTTACCACTGGCTTGGCAAGTGGCACAGGAGCGACAAAATTCCTTTGTGTCTTCAGACATAAAGGGCAGGTATAAGTAAGGGACAACTGTCCCAAGTCTTGCTTTGCCCTAAGAGTCCTGCAAGAGGAATATCATGTGCCAGGGAGAGTAGGAAACCTCTGAACTTATGGGGTATTACCATCTTTCTGGTGGCACCAGGCTTGGGGTATCTACCCTCAGAGTAAAGACGTCCATAATCCCAATAGATCCTGTGGGGCCTGCTGGTATTCCCTGCTTCTTCGGCAGCATCTTGCTGTCTGAGGGGTTCAAGGGAGGGGCAGATTTGCTGCTCTAAACTCAAGTCTACCCTGGAAGGGCCCCCTGCTCCCAAGAACTCTGCCTGGTCATGCCCAAGTTCCTCTGGGACAGTTCCTTCACAGGGGCTGAGCTCACCCCCCCTCAGGAGGCTGATCTTCACTGAGAGTTTGTGAGTAGGGCAATTGCTTACCCTTTCTGCTCCTTTTCCTGGGAAGCACTTGGTCCATTTGTTCAGGATCCAGTGCTTTGTCAGTGGAGAGCTGTTTTCCCTGAGCCCTAGTGACAGCAAACATACTGGCAGATATAACCATCATCTCTGCATGAGTCTTAAACTCTACTTCAGCCCAGGCTGAAGTGTCCTGATCATTGCCCAACAGACAATCTACATGTAGGACTGGAAACACCATAACCCTCTTAGGTCCAGTTACCCCTCTCGAGGTGAGGTTCACAACTGCCAAGGAATGGTCAGTCTTGATATTGCTAGTGTTGGTGACTGAGTACACTTGTCCAAGTATGACCTGTTCAGGGGATACAAGTTTTTCTGTCACCATAGTGACACTGGCCCCTGCATCCCTATAAGCCATTGCTTCTTTTCCATTGAATAAATGCTGTTGGCTGTCCTTCCCCAAGTTAGTGGAACTGATCAATAAGGTGGGAATATCCATCCCACCATCACAGACTAAAACAGCCTGAGCTGGAGTTCTAACTAAGTCAGAACCCATTCCAGTACCCAAGGTTAACAGCACTGATCCCTTGTTAGCTGTACTACCACTTGTACTTGTGCTAGACAGAGCAGGTGCCTTAGGGGCAGTGGTAGTTGGAGTAGTTTCCTTGGCCTTTGGATAATCAGCAATGCCAATGGGTTTTCACCTTACAGAAGTAACACCAAGGTTTATTTTTGCCTTTCTTGGAATTTTACCCAGTGGGCACTTTCACTATAGATGGAGCTGCGCCGTTCGCGCTCAAGCCCTAGACTGATTGCCTTTTAATCTGTTGCTTTTGTGCGCCTCGATCGATGGGTGTTAATGAGTGACGCCATGTGCTCCTCGTAGCCGGGCGCTGTTGAAAAGCGTGGCAGAATGGCAGGCACGGCGTGACTCCACTGGTCCCCCATGGGCACTCACAGACCACTCAGCAGAACCTGCACTGCCTCTCCTGAATACGTGACAGTGACACACTGCTATGCTGCCCACTGTGTTGACTTCAGAAGGATGAAGGGCCAGGTTAGCGCAGCTGGGATTGGAACCACTGCCTGGAGGCTAAAGGGTGGTCTCTGCAGTAGGCGCACAACCCATTGACCTATTCAGGCTGAACACTATCATTTTCCGACATCATCTATGCTGCTCAGCCCCTCACTCACTCTCACCCATTCATCAACACATGCACTCCTGGCAGGCGATGGACAGAATGCAGAACAATGTCATACATTCACCGCAGTACAGAGATCTGGGCCTATCTGATAGCCAGAAACCGGTTCTAGGATGCTTGATTCCGGTCCAGGGAAGACATGGCTTGGCAGTTCGGACTGGACTGTTCACATGAGGCACAGGGTCAAGGTTGATTTGCATATGGCCATGTCTGAACTGGGGTGGCTTGGTGAGCAAAATAAACGATGGATTTAGGCCCAGATTTCTGTACTGGGGTGAATCTATGACATTGTTCTGTATTCTGTCCATCAACTGTTATTTTTGCATTTGTCACCCTGAGTGGGATGGGTATGCTCAGACGTGAGTCCCATGCTCTCCACACCACCGGAGTCAAGCTATCCTGGCTGATGACGGTTGATAGCCAGAAACCGGTTCTAGGATGCTTGATTCCGGTCCAGGAAAGACATTGCTTGGCAGTTCGGGCTGGACTGTTCCCATGAGGCACAGGGTCAAGGCTGATTTGCATATGGCCATGTCTGAACTGGGGTGGTGTGGAGTGCAAAAAAAAACGATGGATTTAGGCCCAGATCTCTGTACTAGGGTGAATGTATGACATTGTTCTGCATTCTGTCCATCAACTGTTGTTTTTGCATTTGTCACCCCGAGTGGGATGGGTATGCTCGGTCGTGAGTCCCATGCTCTCCACACCACTGGAGTCAAGCTATCCTACCTGATGATGGCTGATAGTCAGAAACCGGTCCTAGGGTGCTTGATTCCAGTCCAGGAAAGACATGGCTTGGCAGTTCAGGCTCGACTGTTCCCATGAGGCACAGGGTCAAGGCTGATTTGCATATGGCCATGTCTGAACTGGGGTGGTGTGGAGTGGAAAAAAACAATGGATTTAGGCCCAGATCTCTGTACTGGGGTGAATGTATGAAATTGTTCTGCATTCTGTCCATTAACTGTTGCTTTTGCATTTGTCACCCCGAGTGGGATGGGTATGATCAGACGTGAGTCCCATGCTCTCCACACCACTGGAGTCAAGCTATCCTGGCTGATGACGGCTGATAGTCAGAAACCGGTCCTAGGAGGCTTGATTCCAGTCCAGGAAAGACATGGCTTGGCAGTTCAGGCTGGACTGTTCCCATGAGGCACAGGGTCAAGGCTGATTTGCATATGGCCATGTCTGAACTGGGGTGGCGTGGAGTGCAAACAAATGATGGATTTAAGGCCAGATCTCTGTACTGGGGTGAATGTATGACATTGTTTTGCATTCTGTCCATCAACTGTTGTTTTTGCATTCGTCACCCCAAGTGGGATGGGTATGCTCAGACGTGAGTCCCATGCTCTCCACACCACTGGAGTCAAGCTATCCTGGCTGATGACGGCTGATAGCCAGAAACCGATCCTAGGATGCTTGATTCCGGTCCAGGAAAGACATGGCTTGGTAGTTCGGGCTGGACTGTTCCCACGAGGCACAGGGTCAAGGCTGATTTGCTAATGGCCATGTCTGAACTGGGGTGGTGTGGAGTGCAAAAAAACGATGGATTTAGTCCCAGAACTCTGTACTGGGGTGAATGTATGACATTGTTCTGCATTCTGTCCATCAACTGTTGTTTTTGCATTTGTCATCCCGAGTGGGATGGGTATGCTCAGACGTGAGTCCCATGCTCTCCACACCACTGGAGTCAAGCTATCCTGGCTGATGACGGCTGATAGTCAGAAACCGGTCCTAGGAGGCTTGATTCCAGTCCAGGAAAGACATGGCTTGGCAGTTCAGGCTGGACTGTTCCCATGAGGCACAGGGTCAAGGCTGATTTGCATATGGCCATGTCTGAACTGGGGTGGCGTGGAGTGCAAACAAATGATGGATTTAAGGCCAGATCTCTGTACTGGGGTGAATGTATGACATTGTTTTGCATTCTGTCCATCAACTGTTGTTTTTGCATTCGTCACCCCAAGTGGGATGGGTATGCTCAGACGTGAGTCCCATGCTCTCCACACCACTGGAGTCAAGCTATCCTGGCTGATGACGGCTGATAGCCAGAAACCGATCCTAGGATGCTTGATTCCGGTCCAGGAAAGACATGGCTTGGTAGTTCGGGCTGGACTGTTCCCATGAGGCACAGGGTCAAGGCTGATTTGCTAATGGCCATGTCTGAACTGGGGTGGTGTGGAGTGCAAAAAAACGATGGATTTAGTCCCAGAACTCTGTACTGGGGTGAATGTATGACATTGTTCTGCATTCTGTCCATCAACTGTTGTTTTTGCATTTGTCATCCCGAGTGGGATGGGTATGCTCAGACGTGAGTCCCATGCTCTCCACACCACTGGAGTCAAGCTATCCTGGCTGATGACGGCTGATAGCCATAAACCGGTCCTAGAATGCTTGATTCTGATCCAGGAAAGACATGGCTTGGCAGTTTGGGCTGGACTGTTCCAATGAGGCACAGTGTCAAGGCTGATTTGCATATGGCCATGTCTGAACTGGGGTGGTGTGGAGTGGAAAAAAACAATGGATTTAGGCCCAGATCTCTGTACTGGGGTGAATGTATGACATTGTTCTGCATTCTGTCCATCAACTGTTGTTTTTGCATTTGTCACCCCGAGTGGAATGGGTATTCTCAGACGTGAGTCCCATGCTATCCACACCACTTGAGTCAAGCTATCCTGGCTGATGACGGCTGATTGCCAGAAACCGGTCCTAGGATGCTTGATTCCGGTCCAGGAAAGACATGGCCTGGCAGTTCGGGCTGGACTGTTCCCATGAGGCACAGGGTCAAGGCTGATTTGCATATGGCCATGTCTGAACTGTGGTGGTGTGGAGTGCAAACAAACGATGGATTTAGGCCCAGATCTCTGTACTGGGATGAATGTATGACATTGTTCTGCATTCTGTCCATCAACTGTTGTTTTTGCATTTGTCACCCCTAGTGGGATGGGTATTCTCAGACGTGAGTCCCATGCTCTCCACGCCACTGGAGTCAAGCTATCCTGGGTGATGACGGCTGATAGTCAGAAACCGGTCCTAGGATGCTTGATTCCGGTCCAGGAAAGACATGGCTTGGCAGTTCGGGCTGGACTGTTCCCATGAGGCACAGGGTCAAGGCTTATTTGCATATAGCCATGTCTGAACTGGGGTGGTGTGGAGTGCAACAAAACGATGGATTTAGGCCCAGATCTCTGTACTGGGGTGAATGTATGACATTGTTCTGCATTCTGTCCATCAACTGTTGTTTTTGCCCTCGGCATTGCGTGGCTCATACACTTAGAAGCTGGTTAAACACCCAAAAGTTTGCGCTCTATAAATAATGTTAACCGTCTCTCTTTCAGATCGTGAGCATTCAAGTATAGATTGATTCTTATGCTTAGTGGGGCTTTTCAGACTTTTTTTTAATGTTCATCTGTTTAGTCCAACTTTTAACAACATGCTTTACATTTGTCATTAATTAGCTCTTCTGTTGAATTGGGTCAATTGGCCTTTGAGGGAGGGCGGACATTCCTTTCTTTATATGCTTACAAACTTTTTTGAGCCATGGTGTGACCTGCCTGGAGCCCCTCCACTTGCTTCTCCACATCCACTTCCTTCAATGTGCTGCCCCAGTCTTCAAGGTTCTATATCTATCATGTCCACATCATTGCATGACAACCTGCCAATTCCCAATGATCTATTGACTTCAAGCCTCTCCCCATTTCTCTGTACCCAATCCGATGCCTGGGTCACCATTGTGACTGTTCCTTTCTATTTTGAAGAGCAACGCAGACAGAATGCACTTTGGTCACAGGTGCTGTGAGTTTAATTAATTTTCTTAAGTGCAAGACAAATTTGTGTGTTTTTTTTTAGTTCGATTTAAAATGTTTAAAAAAAGTCAAATACTAATATAAGGGATCAGTGTGATTTTCCCTAGTTTTCTCAGTTGCAAGGTTATGGTTTAATTGTTACTAAATGTATTGATTAATTAAACGTTTTAAGTGTTGAAATGACAGAATGCAAAATGTGTTCTCAAATCCAGCCAAGCGTATTTGGCGGTTTCAAGTGTCCTGTGCATTTGTAATATTGTGTGCAGTGCATTTTGTACAGTTGTGTTTATTAACCTTCAAATGTCGTGTTTGCTATACATGAAAATGAAACAGGGTGGTATCAACATTCAAAATATTTCAGGCCATAGTCTCTTCTTCTATGCACAGTTTAAAACATAGACCTCTTTATAGTCTGTTGTCAAATGTAGTCTGTGCTGGTTGGGGTTTGACAGCTACATCATTGTGTATTACCTTCATGTTAGGGAGAAAAAGGCACTGTTGTTAGTTGGAACATTATTTTAAGGGCTAAGGGGTGCCAATTGGGTAAGAAATGTTCGGTTCATGCCCATTTACAATGCACTTGTGAGAGTAAATCCCTTTCTAGAGACGTGTCCTTCCTCCATCTCTCCTTTTACTCATCTCAAGCCTCATCTTACTACTATGATCTCCCTAATAGCCCTTTCTAGATTCTTCCCTCCTCTATCCCTCCCTTAACCCACCCCAAACCTCCTTTTACTACGATTTCCTAAATAACACTTTCTAGACGCTTCCTTCTTCTATCCCTCCATTATCCCATTCAATGCAACTAACAGACTCACATGTCCATTACTCACATCAACATATATTTCTCTATATTAACCCACTACTAATCCTTTTGGGTTCCGGTGTAGCATGCTACTCACCGAATAGTGCTTTGATGCCTCGTCTGGGGTGGAAGCGCTATATAAATACAATTACAATATTGGGCATATTATAGAACTGAATGATGTGCATAAATCAGTTACAGGTTGTGCTTACTCCAGCGAGGTGCATATTGTGCCTCTTGCAGAGTCCAATATATTCTTCATGTGATAGATGCCTTCATAGTGGGCTTGTACCACAGAGCTCTATGATGTCATATATCATACTGTCTTTTAGTAATAGGCTGGTTTGGGGCAGTTTAGGGTCAACCCTGGGGAGACTTAAAATACAACAGAAGTAGATAGTTATATCAGAATTAGTTTGGAGTCAGACCTTTAATGGTTAAAAAAAGTTCATTATCTTCGGTTCCAAAAAGCCATGACATCCAGTTCCTTTTGTGGCTATGCCTTGATTTTTATTAAGATATACTTTCCAAGGAGCGTGAAAACCAACAAGTATCAAGTCAACCGTCATATTACCAAGGTAGGAATTCAGATCGGGTGGGTATTACATGTGGCTTTCAGCTGTGCCAGTTGTGGGTGTGGGTGGAGCCAATAGAGTAAGTTGGTGGAGTCAGTGAAGGAAGTGGGTGGAGCCATTGGAAGTGGGTGTGGCCTCCTTCAAAAACTTGAGCACCTGTACTTCATATGTTACAAATTAAGCACTACCCAGAAGACATAGAAGTGTCGGGCACTAAAGGAACTACCCAAGGTGAGTATCTAGGAGCCCCACAGAAGTTGTGTGCAGGATGGGGACACGATCGCGTTTGTAATTTTATAGAACGAGGACCCTTCTCAGTGGACCCTGAAGAAACCCCATGGAAGACAAAAGGTTGGAGAGCCACCACACCCGTGGATACCCTTGGAACCAGGTTCCCTGCACCAGGGAAGCCGGGTACATAGGTGTGAATTGGCGTCAGAAACCATTGTCGAACTCAGTGGGCGACTTCAGGAAGGTGCCGCGGCTAATATGAGACAAAATCATAAACTTACTACTGTTGGTATTCACAGAAGGCATTTAGTAGTAGTAAAGTTAGGATTTTATCCTAAATTAGGATTTTGTTTTAAGATTAATTTAAATTTAATTTAAGACACAATCCTAACTTAAGACAACATCCTAATTTAAGACAAAATCCTAACTTAACTATTAAATGCCTTCTGTGAATACCAAAAGTAGTGAGTTTAGGATTTTGTCTCATGTTAGTTCTGTGAATCAGTCAATACAAGAAAAGGGGCCCCCTGAAAAAATTGATATAGGGCAGCCAGGCAGGGGAAATAGCAAACTTTCAAGACACAGAAAAGCGACTGCCCCAAATGTTTAATATAATGGCTCAATTAGAGTCCCAAATTTATACAATGCAGAGGTGAGCTCACAGACACCAGAAACTGGGCCACAATTTTAAGAAAGTACACAAGTCATTTTATTTCATTTTGATTCAAGGTTTTTCCAATATATAGTTTCATAAAAATACAAAATCAATCAAAGTTAACAAAAGATTACAATAAATGCACACCCCACATACTCCTGCATTTCTTCAATCAAACGTACAACAAACGCACAGATGAGATTTCATATCATCATACATCCTCAATAGTCAAACATACCCAAACATTCCTCAATCGTCCAAGGTTCATCATACTTCCAAGGTCAGATGTAACACAAATATTCTATCCAGATAGTTCTCCCTGGAACAGAGTGGGAGATCAGATGGCAAAAATATATATCCGGACAGAGTACAAAACGCCAACGCGCGTTTCGGTGCAGTGCCAGGTCTAAGGCCACACCTTCGTCAGGGCGATCAAAAAGAGAAGGGGGTAGTATGAAGAAGCCGTATACAGTCTGAAAAAATGAGTAAAGAAGCAATTTAACAATTTTTCAAATGTGTTTGTAGCCCAAGTCACAATATTAATTAATCAAGCACATAGATCCAGAGAGATTTCAAAGACATGTCTAGTACACTAGTTCTGGTGAAACCCAATGAGCTCAACTAAATGCATGGCAATTTTTTTTCCTTATAAAGTAAATACATAGCAACAAAGAGCCTCGTAGGCCAGAATCCCAGCGGAACACTAAATATCACACAACAACCTGATATGTCTGTACAACATGAATGGTTCCATTCGAAGAAGATAGGAAGGGATAGGGTAGAGAGAGGGAGAAAAGAGGGGAAAAGAGTCGGTTCTCAACAGTTAGTACGTCTTAGTGTCCAAAAAAAAGGTTCCCTTCATACAACAAGAGGAAATACGTCAATACTTACTTCGTGTGGAGTGGCGACCAGGCAACCCTTAATGAATTTGTGTCTTGGATCAACTTAGCTGATCCTAACCTCAAATTCTCGGCGAATTCCAGCAACTCTAAGATTGAGTTTCTAGATGTCTGGGTTAAGGACAACGAGGGCACACTGTAGCTTGGCACGAGCAGACAGGATTATCTCAGAGGCAGTATGTAAAACATTTCTGAACACACACAGTAATGCAGTGAAAACACTACAGATGGACACAACACAGGTTTTATAAAAAGAAGTATTCTTTATATAGACTTAACACAAGACCACAAACAACAAAAATCCACAATACTGTACAGAAAGTAGACTTAAAGATGGTTGAAGTCACTTAGTGCAAGTTGATGATAAATGCGGCACAGTTCTCACAAAAGTACCTGGATGCGTAACACAAAACAAACAAAAGGCTTGCAGAGTTGGAGATGCGTCGGTTCCCTGCTTCGGGGGAGACAATGCGTCGCTCCTCAATGCTTGCGCAGAGTAGGGGATATGTCTTGGTCCTTACCGGAGAGGAGGTGATGCGTAGATTCTCGTACTGTGGCCCGGTTAGGATGTGGCAAGATGGTGCCTCAATGCAAAGCAACAATCCGGTGCGATGCGATAAGATGGCGCTCTTGATGCGACGATGTAAAGATGATGCGTGCACACCTGGTGACCATGTGGCGAACTCTCTAACTTTCGAGCCGCGACAGACCCTGCAACACATTTCTGCTGTGAGGCGACAGCGACCTCTGCGGCGGTGACATTCTTCTCCGGTGATGCGTCGGGTAACAGCTTTGAAGAAAGGAACGCTTCTCTGGTGATGCGGCAGTGACCTCTGCGGCGGTGACACGCTGCTCCGGCGGTGCGACGGCAACAGCTGCGACTTCTAAACGCTTCTTCTCGTTGAGTCGCACTTCCAGCTCCCAACAACACGCAGGCTTCTGCAGACAGAATTCCCAGCAAGGAAATACAGAGGGGAGCTGGTGGTGATGTCTTTTGTCCCTAGGACTTCAGCAGGTGGCAAGCCCAAGTTCAAGCCCTTGGAGTAATATTCTGCAAGATGATGACAGTTCTTTGAAAGTTCCTTCTCTTCTCCTTGGCACTGAATACACCACTGTAGGCCAACCCAGTAACACAGCACACTAGAAGGGGGGCAGTCCAACTCCTACAGCTTCCTTGGTTCTTCTCCTTGGCAGAGGTTTGTCTTGTTATTCCAGAAGTGATCTAAAGTCTTGGGGTCTGGGCCCCAATATTTACACTGAAAAATCCTTTGTCCTCTGAAAACAGAGGGGCCTGTACCTAGTCCAAACCGGTTCTGTGCAGTCCTGGAGCACTATGTTTACATGACTCCTTCTTTCCTTTTGCAGGGTGTGCAGGGCCATCAGACACACCACAGGAGGTGGAGCCAGCATTGTGGAAGGCAGGCACATCCCTATTCAGACCCAGGTGCTACTCCTCCCACCCATCTACATGCAGATAGGTCTATTCAGCCCTGTGCTAACTCACCCTGTCTCCTGGAGCCACCCCAGCCCCTGTTACTCACAAACCAGACATATAATACACAAGCTAGCAGAGGCAGGCTGGATGGTTAGGCAAGAAAATACCTACTTTCTGAAAGTGGTATTTTCAAACACATAATGTTAAAACCAACTTCACTAAAATATGTATTTTATTATTCTGAGTTCAGGCATACTAAATTCGAATTTCCACCATGTTACTTGGGTCAGTTAGGATTATAAGATATTATAATCAAACTGCCCAATCTGGCTCATGGGGACAGGTAGCCTTGCAATAGTGAAAAACGAAAATGGCTGTAATTCAATATCAGGACAGGCCACACACATCAGGGCATGTCCTACCTTTTATCTACAATGCACCCTGCCCTTGGGCCTACCTTAGGGGTGACTAATATGTGGAAGAGGGAAAGTTTAGGGACTGGCAAGTAGGTGCACTTGCCAAGTCAACATGGCAGTACTAGACTGCACGCAGGCTCTGCAATGGCAGGCCTGAGACACATTTTACAAACTGCTTATGTGGGTGGCACAACCAGTGCTGCAAGCCCACCAGCAGTATTTGATTTATAAGTCTTGGGCACACATGTTGCACTGTACTAGGGTCTGACAAGTAAATCAAATAACCCAATCATGGAGTCACTACTTAATACATCAATTTAACAAAGGTAGCACTTGCACTGTGGCACTGAATAGCAGTGGCACAGTGCCCAAAGCATATAAACCAGCAAAACATATCAAAAACAGAGGAGGCAATCAGTAAAAAATGGAAGGGAGACTCACGCCAATGGTACCAGGTCTAACACGGCAGATGCAGGGAATTGACTCCTTCACTTCAAGGGGGATTCCTTCAGGTGTCTTGGATGCCCACAGGCCTTGGAAGGTTTCCTGTATGGAGCACAGGCACAGACGTTGCAGCAGATGAGCAGGGTGAAGAGATCAGTAGCAGCAGGAGTCTTCCCGGTCGCACCCCTTATGCCCAGATCAAAGTCCAGTGAAGTCCAGAGTGCTCAGACGGTTGTAGTTGAAGTGGTGTCTGAAATTAATCATGTCCCATGACGAATCTATGGATCCACTCTCAGGTATGCCCTTAAGTATTGTAAGGAAAGGGTTGGTACAATGCAGGCTGCCCTACCAGGGGAGGGGTTGGACTGTGGGAAGGATATTGCCATGTCCTTTTTCCAATTTCACGCCAGAGCGGGAGCCAATGGCTCACTGAGCTGGCTTGAACTGGAGAATGCAAGGAAGGTACCAAATGTACTCTTCAAGGAGACTGAGTGGCGCTGGCAAGCACTTTCACCTGGCCCTAATACACTAAACCCCTTCTGGGAGGTGGTCACACCTCCCTGTGACAGGCTACCTACTGTTCTACCTTCCCCTGCTCGAGATTGGCTCAGCAGCAGGAGGGCAGAATCATGTATCTGGTTGGCAGCAGCCGTGTTGTGCTGTCCAGGTCTAGAAGACTGGTTCCCGGAGCACCGAGGGCCTCTACAGTGCTTGGAATCATACCTCTCACATCGTTTACAGTGTGCGGGTATGATTCCAACATTTGTTATACCAAACATGACAGGGTTCATTACAGCCAATTTCGAGATGGTCATCGACAAATGACGCAGTGCCCCTCATTATGTAATATGGCTGTCTCACTTACAACCAGGAGAATGGACTCCAAAGGCTGTAGGGGGTCCTGCTTGTGCAGGGGCACCCTTACACTTAGAACAGAGCACTCTGCCTTCAGGATTGAAAAGGCCTGCTGTAGGAGTGACTTATAGGTGTCAAGTGCAATGACCCTAGATATTGGGAACCTCTAATTTCGTAAGTGCTTGAGCCTATGTGGGACCCATGGGGTTTCTATACCTTGGGTACCTTAGTACCATATACTTGGGACTTATAAGGGTACCCCAGTATCCAATCTGGGTTGTACCTAAGTACTTACCATAACAATTTAGGGGAGAAAGAGGAGAGACTGGCATCCTGATTAGCAGGATCCCTGTCAGACTAGTCAGAAACAGCATAGTACTAGGCGAAAAGTGGGAGTAGCCATATAAGCAGATCCTACTTTCCTACAAGAACCATGTACACATTTATTTGATATAGGACCCAAACTTGATTTGCTTAAACTTGTCATTGCTGTAGAATGTGATGACTTTAAAAATGTAAAGCTTTTAATGCTAAGCAATATGTTCTCATTCTATTTAGATAGTTTTCTAGCTATCACATACTCACAATGCTGAATATTGAACAATATATTAAAACAATAATGCTTACACAAAGACATAAATACCATGACTTAACCAGGAAATTTAAAATAAAAGGCTTTTGTCTTTAAAGTAGTTCATTGTTACGCAGTTGAACACTGAATAGCTAATAGTTTAGTCTTTGCTGAACCCAAGACAAATGCTACAAGTATTTGAATGTTAAGCAACTAATTGATACTTTCAGATTGTACCTTTTTTGTGTGTTCACTGTGGGAATGAAGGAAGAAGCTGCAGACCTTCATATGGTATGTGCTGTGTATTGTAAATGTGCTTTGGTACAGACAGTAGTGTTTTGTGAATGTATGGATGAGTGAAATAAAGTATTGATAAAATGTTGAAGAAAAAGAGGTTGAAAATTTCAGACTCGCTGTAGTCAAAATATACTGGGATATCTAAAAATAAATTAAAAGACTTGTTTGCAGGATTTAAGGTACCATCACCTATACTATTAAGATAGAGATACTAAACATTGTTTTGAGTGGTTAAAATTGCTTGGTATTAGTGGAACTTGTGCAAACAGGGGAAGCTGCATTGATTTGGGTGAATTCACGCAGGTCGAGATTTCAATTGAGGTTATGGATAATATTCTTGAGTGATTGTAATACTGTTATTTCCTTTAGTAGAGCAAACAAGAAGATGTTTTCTTGTGTTTATTGAAGATTTTTAGTTCAAGTTGTGTGAATGGGAGATACATTGTAAAGGAGGGGGAACCCCATCAAGGAGTGAGGTTGTACATCATCTTTTTTTGCACTGGGATTGGTTGGTTGGTGTGTTTTTTGTGCTGGGATTTGTTGGTGATGTCATAGTGCCACACTAGGATTGGACAATAGAAAGGGTATAATGCATTTGGATTTGTTAACATAACGCAAGAAATTAATAGCTGCAATAGGAATGGTTTATTGAGATTTTACCTCTATGGAACTGAATAATAATATTAGATTGATGATTGCCTTGTTTCTCATTAAATTGCAATTATGAAATGTTTTAAACAAATAGAGAATTTGGTGAAGGGTGATGTTACAATTCTGGTACGAAAGGATGAAAAGGCACCTCCTCAAGGAACGCCTGTGTACATTATAACAGCTGAGCATGGGTTACATACTTGTTCTTGGATTTGTCAATAGCGTAAGATCACTGAAAGAAGGTGCATTGAGCTTTTCAAAATATCTGTGAGGCTCACCTGGGTTTTCCGCAGGGGCGAAGTGGAAGAAACAGATGCTGACTCCTAATTTCCCTCACCCTCCTCCTTTGCCCAACAAAGTCCAAACAAAAGAGGAGAAGGTAGGGAAGAGAGGAAAACAAAACAAGGAAAGGGCGAAGGAGTAGAATTCAATGGTTCGTCAAGTGTGATGTAGCATGGGTTTCCTAATGGACAAAAAGTACAGAAGGTAAGTATGACCCGAGAACTACAAGAGTGCTACAGAACGTGCAGCTAATGTAGGAATATACTGGTTGAACGTTCTGATGGTAGTATAAGGAAGATATGAACATCTAGAACTTGAGGCTGATACAGTGGTATTTAAAAGGAAGAAATATGCAAATTAATCATTAGGACTGCTGAATCTAAGCATTAAATAATGATAGGTGTGAAACTGTAGCAGGGAGGCGGGAAAGGATACAGATGATACCCCTCTAAAAGACTGTTGGTATACTGACATACCTTCCACCTCCTCTCTGTCACCACCTCAGGACACCTGGGAATCGGAGTCCGAAGAGTGGTGGAATCAGCAGGCTATAACAACCGAGGGATGTTCCTTTTACAGGGCCAGCTGTATCGAAGAAAGCACCTCCCCCTGTGATGCGCTCCTATGTAGAATGGACAGCCTCGAGGAAACAGGCACGCCCCTCGATGACGCACGGACCAGGGGATTGGTCAAAAAGCAGGAAGTAGAAGGAGCGGTGTGTCCAGGCACCTCGGAGGAGGAGAAGAGAGGAGAGCGATTCGAGAACGTGGAAAACGGAGGACAGAGTACGGAGTTGACGGAGGAGACGAGAACAACAGTAGCTGTGCCGGGAGGCCAATGATACAGCGCAGCGCCCAGCCACACACACGGAGGAGGAGGAGTGTGGCTCACTCAGGTGCGTGACCGTGTGTCGGGCTGGTTGGGGAGGCGGGAAGCCGCAGTGTAACCCATCCAGCCTACCCTCCCTTTTCTTCCCTACCTCCCCTTACCTCCTCTCCTCCACGAATAACCTACACTTGTCTTGCACAGTCTAGTACCACTCTGTAAAAAGTAGTACATGATCACTGGTGTCTTCACTCCCCCTGGTTTCCCCTTCGGAGAACGCAACTCGAGCGGTACACTAAGAGTCTTCTCTCTCGCCCGCATGTGGCGCTGGAACCCAAACAGAGAAAGAGAACGGGTCTCTCCAGAGAGAGGAGAAAGACGGACGAGCCCCCGAAGATCCCGCGACCTAGCTGCCACCTTGGACCCTGCTGCCCTAGCCCGAGAAAGACGAACACAAAGAAAGAAAAAGACCTTTATTAAAATAAAAACGCAGTTACCCCGCTCTGGTCTCCGTGTCCCTCCTTCTGAACCGCCACAGAAACATACCAACCTTAACAGAGATCACCATCTGGATTTATTAGATCCATAAAAACTCATACTATCCTGAAAAACTAGGAAAAACCCCAAAACTTATTTTCCCAGGCAGGATAAAATAAAATAAAAATATTGGACAAAAAGGTGCTGGGTCATGATAAGTTTAACCAAGTAAGTCAAAAATACGTTTTTAATACCTTTCTCTTATTTTGCAGCATAAGAGAAGAAGCAGTAAATTACTGACTCCATACTTCTGAAGAAAGGCAGAAAGAGATAAGTATATCTTTTTTCACAATGCTTGTATATTTTTCATACTACCACAGGCTGAGAATAATGTTTTTTTTTAAACAGGTTTTATTTGTCATGGTTCACATAAACTGCATAGCTCCGCATCCTAGAGACTACTGCACACATCAATTATGCAAAAAGAATGACATTGACCTTTTTGAAAATGAATGAACCACATTAGAATAAACCCCCTCTCCAACCCCCCCCCCTCATTGCGCTCACGTCACCAGAGAAAAGTACAATACCTCAGGAGCAAAAAAACAAGCCCATCAGCCACCCAACACAGTCCAGAGTTCACACACCCATCAATCCGGCAAGCGAACATCCCCCTCCGGCGGCGGATATAAATCTAGTCCCCGGTAGTCTGCCCACCTTTTCCAAATTCTATAGTACTTGCGGGGGCAACCCCTAGCAATGAAGACCAGCTGCTCGAGCCCAATAAAAAAATCCATCCCATTTCTCCAGGCTGCCAGTGACGGGGTCCGGGGCGCCTTCCAAGCCCTGGCAATATCCCTCTTTGCCAATGTGAGACCTAGTAACAGGAGATGGCCCCCAACTCTCTCAAGAACAAGTAGCAGATCCTGGCGCGACATGTAGGGAAGCTCCCAGCCAAATACCTCAGACAAGCAGGAGAACACCCCCTCCAGAAGCGAGACAGTGAGAGGCAACTCCAGGCTGTGTGCAAAAGTGCACCCTCCTCCAGCCAACAGCGGAGGCACTCGGGTGATCCGATCATTCCTGCCCTCCACAACCATACTCTGGTGAAATGCACCCTGTGCAGGTATTTGAATTGTATCAATTACAGGCGCGTGGCTATTGCCGCCCCTGCGGACTTGCTAAAGCCTCTGCCCAGTCCTCCTCCTCCAGTTCACCTACATCCTCCTACCATGCTGTCTTTATCCTCTGCTGATTCGTGGAGCAGTGAATTACCAGGGTCAAGACATTCCACCACCCCATCCTGCCCTGGATCTGCCTCCAGATATGGAACACCACGCTTCCGTAGTGGTGCGGAATATAATAGCGTGTTCAGAGAGTTGGTGCCCATAAGCTGCCACTCAACCACGTAGGCTGGGTCCCCCCTGTCCCCGTACCACCACTCATTGAGGACCAACAGATGTGCTGCTTGGTAATAGGAGAGAACATCTGAGGTAGCAAGACCACCGGTGTAGGTAGATAAAAAAACAGGTACGCAGGGCCACCCTAACCGCGCCCCCTTCCCACAAGAACCCTCCCAGTGCTGAGTTAACCTGCCGGAACCATTGAGGTGAAATCTGGTAGGGATGGTTCTGTAATTGATATAGGAGACGGGGAAGCGCCACCATCTTGAAGATGGCCGATCTACCGTATATGGTCAAGGGCATGCGGGACCACACCTTAAGGTCTTCCCCCGTTCGATCCCACACCGGGACCAGATTGCGTTCCCTGGACACTGCTGGTACAAAAAGACCCCCAAATACTTCATCCCCCCCGTCGCCAGTTAAAGGGATGAGGCCCATGCTCCCACCCTCAATGCACCCCCCAAAACCCACAGCGTGGACTTGCATGGATTCATATACAATCCAGAGGTCTCCCCGAAGATCTGTAGGATACGCAACAGCCGTGGCCCCGACCTGTCCAGAGCAGTAAGAAAGAACAGGACATCGTCTGCGTAAAGTGCTATTTTGTCAGTGACGCCCGGTGCCCATTCAAACCCCGAAGTTGGGCATCAATACACACCCAGGCGGCCAGCAGCTCCATGGCTAGTGCAAAAAGATAAGGGGAGAGGGGCCAGTCCTGGCGCTTCCCCGCCGGATGGAGAATGAGCGAGAAATCGCCCCTCCCACCCGCACCAAAGCCGTTAGATCAGTGTAGAGCAGCTGCAAATGGGCCAAAAAGCGTGGGCCAAAATGAAGTTTCTTCAGCAGAGCAAACAAGTACACCCAGCTCAGGGAATCGAAGACTCTATCCTTGTCGGACAGCAGTAACGCTGCTGGCTCCCCAAGCCGCCCACTGGCCAATACAGCAACATGCGCGCGCCTGATATTATGACGAGTCGCCCTCTAAGGCATGAATCCGGCCTGGTCTGGGTGTACCAATGCGGTGATGTGTGGCTTGAGCCTATTGGCCAACGCCTTGGCCAAAACCTTTGTCTCTACATTAAGGAGGGAGATCGGGCGGTACGACTTGTGCTGCTCGGGAGGTCTACCCGGCTTAAGGAATACCACCACCTCCGCATGTCTCCAATCCGAGAGAAGCAAGCCACGCTCCAGCGCCTCCTCCACCACCGGCCGAAAATATGGGGCCAGCTGTACAAAAAACTGTTTAAAAAACTCACTGGGAAAGCCGTTAGGGCCCGGAGCCTTCCTGGGATTCAATTCCCCAGTGCCGTATCCAACTCGTCGTCCGACAGGGGCCTATTAAGTTGGTCCCGCCCCTCATCCGAGACGGTCTAAGGAGGAAGGTCATCTATAAATTTGGTAATGACCGCCGCCGCAAGACATTATTTTGACGCGTACAGGTCCTCATAATATGCAGCAAAGCTTTCTACAATAGCTGGGGGCTCGGGAATCAGTGCTCCCATAGGATCAAGGACACGCGGCAGGGGCTGGGCATGCAGGGTGCCCTGACAGAGGCGGTGGAGCATCTTGCTTGATTTATCCCCCCATTGATAGACCCTACTACGTGTTGCCAGCCAAACCTGATGGGCCTCATCCATCAGTAGGGCTGCATATTGTGCAACAGTAGGGAAAGCGTTAGATAGGGGGAGGGTAAAAATTACTATTCCCACTCCAGTGAACTCAACAGTAGGGAAAGCATTGGATAGCGGGAGGGTAAAAATTACTATTCCCACTCAAGTGAGGGCAACAGTAGGGAAAGCGTTCAATAGCGTAGAGGTAAAAATTACTATTCCCGCTCCAGAGAGTGCAACAGTAGGGAAAGCGTTGAATAGCATAGGGGTAGAAATTACTATTCCCACTCCAGTGAGTGCAACAGTAGGGAAAGCGTTGGATAGCATAGGGGTAAAAATTAATATTCCCACTCCAGAGAGTGCAACAGTAGGGAAAGCTTTTGATAGCTTAAGGGTAGAAATTACTATTCCCACTCCAGTGAGTGCAACAGTAGGGAAAGTGTTGGATAGCGTAGGGGTAGAAATTACTATTCCCACTTCAGTGAGTGAAACAGTAGAGAAAGTGTTGGATAGCATAAGGGTAAAAATTACTATTCCCACTCCAGAGAGTGCAATAGTAGGGAAAGCGTTGGATAGCGTAGGGCTAAAAATTACTATTCCCACACCAGTGAGTGCAACAGTAGGGAAGTGTTGGATAACGGGAGGGTAAAAATTACTATTCCCACTCCAGAGAGTGCAACAGTAGGGAAAGCGTTAGATAGCGGGAGGGTAAAATTACTATTCCCACTCCAGTGAGCTCAACAGTAGGGAAAGCATTGGATAGCGGGAGGGTAAACATTACTATTCCCACTCAAGTGAGTGCAACAGTAGGGAAAGCGTTCAATGGCGTAGAGGTAAAAATTACTATTTCCACTCCAGAGAGTGCAACAGTAGGGAAAGCATTGGATAGCGTAGGGGTAGAAATTACTATTCCCACTCCAGTGAGTGCAACAGTAGGGAAAGTATTGGATAGCATAGGGGTAAAAATTAATATTCCCACTCCAGAGAGTGCAACAGTAGGGAAAGCTTTGGATAGCTTAAGGGTAAAAATTACTATTCCCACTCCAGTGAGTGCAACAGTAGGGAAAGCGTTGGATAGCGTAGGGGTAGAAATTACTATTCCCACTCCAGTGGGTGCAACAGTAGGGAAAGCGTTGGATAGCATAGGGGTAAAAATTAATTTTCCCACTCCAGAGAGTGCAACAGTAGGGAAAGCTTTGTAAGGGTAAAAATTACTATTCCCACTCCAGTGAGTGCAACAGTAGGGAAAGTGTTGGATAGCGGGAGGGTAAAAATTACTATTTCCACTCCAGAGAGTGCAACAGTAGGGAAAGCGTTGGATAGCGGGAGAGTAAAAATAACTATTTCCACTTTAGCAATTCAAAATAATTGCCAAGTTAATATTATGTAATAATTAATCAATTATAAATACAAATAAATATTAGTTATTAAAATGGATTACCAATTCATAATTAATGAACAACTATTTAATTTTCAATAACAAAAACTAATTAATAATAAAAATGAATACCAGTTATTAAAATTAATTACCTATTCATAATTAATTAACAACTAATACATTTTCAATAACAAAAACTGATTAAAAATAAAAATGAATACCAATAATAATTAATTAACCGTAAATTAAATATCAATACACAAAAAGTATTTTTAAGATGTAATTAACTACAATTTCTATTCCCCTATAAACTCACAATCCGCTACAGAAAATAAATGAATACAATTATCGTAATTATCAATTGATAAATTAATACAAAATAATTACCAATTATTAAAAATGTATTACCAATTAACAATTAATTAACAATAAATAAAAAATCAATACCAATAAATAAAAAGAAACGATTTACTTAATTACAATTAAATTACTATTGATAACCCTCCGGAGAATGGCGTGAGGACAGACCTTGGCGGAATTCACAAGGAATTAGCTGCAACATTGGCAGACTTTTTTTTATAAATTAGGACCTACCAAGCCCAAACTGCAGGGTGATAGAAACCCCTGGTTTAGCAGGGGCTGCAGGGATGCGAAGTGTATACTGCTACGGCCCTCAAACAAGGCAATAAGGTATGTGTCACTGAAGCCAGGCAGGCATACAAGAAAAAATGTTTTAGCGCAAAATCAGAGTGGGAAGCAGAACGATGGCAAGCCATTAGGTCTGCACTCGTTGCGAAAGACTCAAGGACTTTCTGGAATCTAGTTCATACTGGGAAACCAGAGGGTAAGACTATGATTGACCTAAACATTCCCGAAGAAGCATGGTCTCTACATTTTAAAGAGCTTTATTCTATTCCCCTAACTAAGAGAAGCAAGCCCTAGCAAGACTTTTGGCCCCCGACCCTACGTGGTGTACACCACCCTGCACGTTGGCAGAGGTTCAAATGGCTGTAACAAGCTTGCAACAGAATAAAGCTCCTGGGTTGGACAGGATTCCAGGCGACCTCTACAGAGACGAACAGACAGTTTCGGTACCCTACCTCTTATTATTATACAATGTTATTCTCCAGGGTTTACCACTTCCATGTACGTGGATGGGGGTGGAGATAATCCCCATATACAAAAAGGGTTCCCCGTTCGAACCATCCAACTATAGGCCTATTAGCCTTATTGATGTGAGCCAGAAAATGTATGCTAGGCTCCTTTTACAACGTCTGCAGGACTGGATTAATGATAATAATATTTTGACTCCGCTACAAGCCGGTTTCAGGGCCAAACGTTCAACAATAGACCAACTATTCAGTCTCCAGGTCCTTTATTGGAAGCATGTTGTCCTGGAAGGGGGTAGCCTATATTTAACCTTCATGGATTTGAAGTCCGCATTTGACATGGTGGACCGTAACCAGCTCTGGAATATACTACTAACAATGGGGGTTCCGTCATACTTATGCTACCAAGTTAAACTACTCCACGAAGGTACATTTGCCAGAGTTTGATTCGGTAAGCATTGACAACTAACGGGCCCGTTACCAGTTGAGAAGGGGGTTCGGCAGGGTTGTGTGCTCGCCCCAACCCTCTTTTCCCTCTTCCTTAACGGGCTCATAAAAGATCTCCTCGTTATCAAAGATATAGACTCTCCAAAACTGGCCTCCCAAAGATTCCCCGCACTTATGTTTGCGGACAACACCCTGCTGCTCTCTAAATCGCCAATGGGCATGCAGCTGGTGTTGAACCAGTTCACCAACTTCTGCAAAAAAAGAAACCTGGTGGTTAATAATAATAAGAACAAGTACATGGTATTTAATGCCAGTACTATTAACTGCCCCCATCCAATGATGGAGGGCAGACCCCTGGAAAGGGTCCCCATTTTTGATTATTTGGGTCTATCTCTGAACGACAAAATGGGGTGTGGCCCCCAAGTGACCAAGGCCAACTTAAAATTAACTCAGGCTGTAGGGGGGGTTTTAAAAGTGCAAATAAAAGTGTCTTAAATATAGTAAGTGCCCCGCTTGAAATTTTTGAAGTCCAAGCTAGGTCGTCGTCCCTATATGGGGCGGAACTTTGGGGCCACACACTATCAAATGAGTTAACCGTCACAGAAAACAACTTTATTAGGCAAATTAGGACTCTGCCAAGAAATACTCCGTTAGTGCCGCTAAGGCTGGATCTAAACATATGCCCGATTGCAGATACCATTGCCTCACGGCCACTGCTTTATTGGAGGAGGCTGTGGTACTCCTGAGTTGGCGAGCTACAAGGAGGAGCTTAAGGTGGTAATGGCATCTCAGGCGCAGGCAGGATTCCTTAGTTATCATTTGTAAGGCAGTCTTTTATCTCGATTGGGCTGGAGAATCTCTGGAATAACCCAGAGGTCTCCTGCTCAGTCATCTCCAAGAAAGCCTTGGTCCATATGATAAAGGACTATAACCTAAGGAATGTATTTCGTTCAGTGAAAACCTCAAGTCTAACCTATGGTTTCTTGGATTCTAAGCCATACTATGGCTTTGAACAGGAAATCGATGTCATACAACCTACTTTAGCGAAGAAGCTTTATTTACAATTTAGATATGGAACCCTGCCTTTATATGCAACCACTGATAGGTGGACGGGGGGCCCAGTCCGCCCCTGCCCAGGTTGTCGAAAGGATGAGGAAACTCCTGTACATGTTATCCTCTTCTGTCCTGTATATAGTAATATCCGGAAGAAGTGGATCATTCAGCTATGTAACAATCTGGGCATCAGGAATTATCTTGCTTTCTTCAGGATTTTAAAAACTGATACCAACGCAGTGATAGTGGCTGCCATAGCAACGTTCCTGTTCTCAATGTGGTTAATTCGTAGGAATTTGACTAGTTAACTCAGAAATATATTTGCACCAAGCGTAAACTGTAGAGATGTAGGGAGTGAATGTGTACATTAAATAGTATTTTACTACTTTTAAGCATTTGTAGACTTAACTTAAATTTGTACAACTTTTAAATTTTTTTCTTCCCATCTAAATTTTTACAACTTTTAAAAAAAATTCTTCCCATCTTGATTATTTTTATTGATGATGGATTTAAATTAGATCAATCGATTTTAAAAGATAATTGTTATGTTTGAAAACTGCATATTTTTTCTAATGTATGTGCTTTTATGGTTATACCCAACCGCAATAAAGTTTTTGAACTGAACTAATTACAATTAAATTACTTCCCACCCTATTCCCCTATAAATCCACAACCCGCTACAGAAAATAAATTAATACAATTAAAAGAATTATCAATTAATCAATTAATAAAAATTATTTACCAATTAAAAATGAATTAACAATAATTCGAAATGAATATCAATAAATAATTTTTTTTTTAATTAATTACAATTAAGTTACTTCCCACCCTATTCCCCTATAAACCCACAACCCGCTACAGAACTAAAATGCAAAATTAAATTAAAAATAATTAGTAATTTCTAAAAATGTATATTTAATTTAATATAATTAAATTACTTCCCATCCTATTCCCCTATAAACCCACAACCTGCTACAGAATTAAAGTACGCAAAAATTAATTAACATAAAATTCATTACTTAAAATAAATTACAAAAATAATATACACTTTTCACACATATACTAACATACAAAACACTTTAAAAAATTCGATATTATTAAAAATTCGATATATTTTAATGCCTATATTATATACTTCGATATTATGACTTTCTATATTTTAAAAAAATCGATATCATATTACCTACCTTCAATTCGATATTTTTCAACACTATATTCTGTCCATTCGATATTTTGGCCATTCTATATTTTGACTTCAATATTTTGGTAATTCTTTATTTTGAATTTGATATTTTGTGTAGTTACCATACAACAATATCAGAGAAAAGAATTGATCTATCTATGTAAAGAGATTACACAAAGAGCAGCTATGGTACATGATAGATTGACGGAAATAACCACAAAATACAAAATTGATCCTTCTAAGAATTTTCACCTGCAGAGAAGCTATTGGAGCAGAGCGGCCATCTACTTGCCCGAGTGCCCAGCTGATGCGAGTGCCCACGGGAGCCGCCCCTCCTGTTTGACGCACTGATAGAGATGCTGTCTTTTTCTCCAGCCAAGAAAATCCAGCTCCGGTGTTTCCAGCCTACCCTTGCGCGTTGCTGGGATATCGAGTCCTGAGGAAAGAGATACCAGACCTCCTACATTCTGTTACCAAGGTACGGAGCTGAATAAAACCTTAAGAGAATTCTTGATGCAGATCCTTGGCAAAATAATCTTAACCAACTTAACTTAAACTACTACTTACTCATCCCTTCCCAAGTATTAGGCTTAGGTCAGGTACACCGGGGTAGGCTTATTTAGAAACACCAGTTGAGTACTTTAGTCAATGTATATATGTATGTATATATTTTATCCATTTTAAAGTATCATATGGCTAAGAAACCGTATCAATGCTTTTACAGTATTATTTCATAATACTACTTTTACTGTACGCACTTTACTTTACTTTAAGTATTGCAATTGTGGCAATTCATTTCTCTTGCATGAGAAAGAAGACTGCTCAATAAATAACACCTTTTTATTGAAAACGCCCGTCTCTCTATTTCTCTGCATTCTGGGGAAACTAATTATGCACATCTGACTGAGTGAAATAGCTGTCTATTGTTTTCACATGACTCTAGAGATATACTCTTATTCTGAGGGAGCAAAGTTATCATGTTTATGCGGTTGTCGGAAACTGAATCCCTTCTTGTCTGAGCCAGGGGAGCTTGTCCCTCCCTATTTCATTCAAGAAAGTTTCCAGTGACCTCTGAGCTAGCTGGCGCAAACCTAAATTAAGTTTAACATAGTCAGTAGAGATCTAGATGACCTCAGTCCTACGTCTACACTGAACATTTCCTGAGTGATTCTGTTTTGGTAATCATTGGTTTGAATTTACCAGAGCGCCAGCGACCTTTAACAATCGTGCACGCTGCATCATAGGATTTATTTTCTACATCATAGTGTTGTGCGAATCTGTCCATATAGATTACGCAGGTATATTTTTCTAGAGGCAGAACTCTGCACCGGAACAGTTGCGCTCTCTGGGACTCCTCCCTCCATGTGCCAGGTCAAGTGACTGATTCGGTAAACTCGTTATGTCACCGTGTTGGTGGAATTCCCTCCTCATAGCCTAATACTGATGGGTGAGAGTGACCTATACCCTTCCTAACACCTAATTGATGTAAGAGGGGTATCACATAAGACTGGGACAACAAGACATCCTGACGAAGGCCTCGGTGACCCATTTATCAAGGGTGAATAGAGGTCGGAACATTTTGAGGAAAGCAGTGAGAGTGGGGTGCTAGTGGGCCTTTATAGCCCTCTTTAGCACCACCGCTTTTTGTCTTTTTAATCCTGACCTTGGAACCTAAAAATAAAGCTGACTAAGGTATCCAGGATCCAGTTTTAACTGTTATGTACTGCAATTTTGTTTGTCTATCATTGTATTCAGTCTTGATTTGCTGTTTGTGGAAACTGGGGTCACGTTGAACGTTGTATTACACTGTGTTTGTATTTTTCTGTTCCCCCTCCCTATGCTCCGTCCGGTGTGTGGCTATGCTCGGATGTTGTAGCAGACCCTATGATGAAGCATGTCACACACAATGTGTGTGAGTAAGGGCAGTTTTTCACCACTCACGAGTGTGCCAATGTTTGCACACTTGTGTTGAGTTTGGGTTTTGTTTTGTCGTAGCCTAATATCAGCAGTCATCAAGTCCCACTAATGTCCGATCATGGAAGATCATAGCACATGTTAAAAATTTCTGCTTAAGATTCCCGCTAAAAGGTCCCACTCGTAAGGATATACCACACTCATACTACAGACTACGGGTCAAGGCAGATCCTGAGGCAAAGGAAGAGAAAGAGAGCAGAGAAAGTTATCTGCGAAGGATTTGGGACAAAAAGACATCATCAAAAATTATTACATGAAATCATAAAAACTTTAAGGTTAGAAAAGAAAAAGACAAGACTCAACTGGTGATGAAAGTGCACTCTGAAACAACGCACATGGGAAATTAATTTGTGTGATGGCTAAGATAACCATCAGATGGGGGAATTTATAGAACAGGCATTTTTAAGGAGGTAAATCAGGAAGGGTCACTGCCAAAGTGGCAAGTAAAAAAAGCCATCGCCAGTCTCAAGAAAGAAGGTAATTATAATGGCTGAGTGAGAGAAGTGTAGCTAGAGATGAGATAGAGATATGTGACGTAAGGAGAGACATAAGGTGGAAGGAAAGAATCACAAGAATGAGGAAAACATAGGTGGGGAATGAGATGTAAAAAGAGAGTTAGGAAGGTAGTGGGAACTGGACACAGGATAAAGAAAAGCAGGGAGAGGGGTGGGGTCACAGAGCAACAAGTTAGATAGAGCAGTGAGATAGAGACTTGGAGGTAGACATGCAGAGTGTGAGGTACTCAGGCAACTATACAGAGATGCAAAGTAGAGAGAAAGTGGCGCGGTAGAGAGATGAACAAAATGAGGAGAGCATGTGAGAGGTGAAATAGATGGAGGAACAGGAAAGTGAGATGGAAGCAGAGTAGTGAGGTGCAGATTGAGAGTGAAGGAGCAAGAGAACTGAAGTGGAGAGAAAGAAATAGAGAGGTGAAGATGCAAAGTTAAGCACAGAGAGTAGTGCAGAAAGAGTTGGGCAGAGAAAGGGGAGTTTGACAGAGAGGAGAATTAGAGACAGCTAAGGTATAGAGAGGAAGTCGGAACCATGGGCTAGATGAAGGTATCCAAATACCGGTCGGTAACGGCCGAAAATAGCGATTTTCGGCCGTTACCGACCGGTATTTGGATACTGAGATGTAGGGCATCTCAAAATACAGATTTGGTAATTTTACCGAATCGGTAAATTTACAGATTCTGTAAATTTACAGATTCTGTAAAATTACCGAATCTGTATTTTGGCATGTAGGTAGCACTGTAAACAGTGCTACAGGGCTTTAAGGATTCGTTATTTACCACCAACTATTAGTTGGTGGTAAATAAGGAATTCCTATGTAAATGCATAAATGTGCATTTACACATGTGCCATGTGGCACGCATACGTGCCATGTGTGCCACATGGCACATGTGTAAATGCACATTTATGCATTTACATAGTAGGTAAATAGGAAGGGGGCAGATGTAGGTAATTATTATTTTTGAATTACCGAATCTGTAAGATTCGGTATTTACCGATTCGGTAAATACCCAATCCTGGCTGGGGGAACAGGGTGTCACTTTGACACCCTGTAGCACCCCAATTGCAGGCTTGTGTGCCATGTGGCACACATACATGCCCTAAGGGCATGTCTGTGTGTCACATGGCATAGGTGTACATGCACAGATGAGCATGTACACTGGAATTCGGTATTTTACCACCCAATAGGATTGGGTGGTAAAATAAGAATTCCTAAGGGCCTGTGGTACTGCAAACTGTGCCACCTACATCTGGAAATACCGATTCGGTAAATATACCGAGTCAGTATTTTACCGAATCTGTACATTTACCGAATCGGTAAATTTACAGATTCGGTAAAAAACTGGCCCCCTACATCTCAAAAGCCAATTACCGGTCGGTAACGGCCGAAATCGGTAATTGGCGACCTACATCTGGCCCATAGACAGGAAGACGCAGAACAATGGATGAGGCAGCAAGGGCTGAGGTACAAAATGATAAAGAGAGAGAGATGAAGTAGGGAAAGGTGAGGTAGAAAGAGAGGAGATGTAGAGAGAGAGAGACGAGGTACACAGAGGGAGGTGAGGCAGGCAGTAATTTAGAGTTAGGTAGACAGGGATAGAAAGAGAGAAGTAAAGGGTTGAGGTCATATTTCACCCAAAATATGTGCCTTATTTTTATTGTTAAATAAAGTAATGAAGTTTAGCAGGAGTAAGGAACAGAGCACAACCTTTTATATATACAAAACATACAATTCGTTCATCAATATTACTGCCAAATAATGTAAAATAAGATTTAGATTAACAGTATCTGAGAGTGGCACTGAATGGTGTTAACAGTAACAAGTGCATTAAAGACGTCGGTGCTTCAAGGCCATTCATGGAAGGTGTGCTACGCGTAGGCATTTGTGTCTAAGCGATGTCTGGTGTGCAGCTCTGAGCTCGTGAATTTCAGAAATGTGGTGCTTTTGGAATTCTGGATGAAATATGGAGGCAGCTGGCAAAGATATTACACAGGCTTGCATGGTATAGGACCAATAATAAACCATGACTACTATTTTCACGACCACTGCATAACAAAGCCATGCTGATCGAATGTGTAATTACAATTTCATTAGCTAGATTGACTAATGCAACCTAATGAATGCGCATTTTGATTTTACTCATGGAGGGAGGCCTCCGGATTACCCTGCTCGCTTCATTTTTCACTATTATTTTCCTCTCTCTTCCACTCCTCTTCCTCGTTCATCATATTATTTGATACCCTAGGCCCATCCTAAATTCATCATTTATAAAATCTATATTACTTAACAGTCTAATATAGTGCTCCTGTACCACAGGGAATTCGGTTGCTCTGCCTGTAACTCAGTTTCTCATTACATCAAACAATAACAAAATGTATAACCCGTTGAATAAGCAACATAAAAGTGTGTTTCTCAAGTAGCTTCAGAAGTCTACCACAATAGCAGAAAAGCATTTTGTGCATCAATTTTAAGTTTAGGGTGATCCGAAAAATCAGTGGACATTCTGTCCCTGAACTTCTCAGTTCTCCCACCTCACTAAAGGGGGAGGAAGCATTTCATTTGAAACTGCAGAGTCTCTGCCACCTCTGCTTTTAAAAACATGCCACTGGTAGTCTACAAGCCCTACTTAGGAGGGGCCTTCCAACACATGTTCTTCCTTTTCGCATCTGGCATGCAATGCCGGCAAGAAAAGGGAAATGCAAAAATGTGCTCCACATGCTGGGCAAAAACTCCCAGGGCATCAGGGGCAGGGAGTTGTTAATTTAAAAAAATGATGCTGACCAGGTCACCATGACATGACATTTACAGCTCCACTAAAAGGGTTGTCTCCATGCTGGCAGAAGGGCATTCAGCAAAGAACACCTGCCAAATGGGAGGAGATCTCTAAACTGGATTGTGGATGGACCAAGGGCCATATGTATCATAGTTCCGTTTTGCGATTCCTCAATAGCGATTTTTAAGGAATCGCTATTTAGGAATCGCAAAATGGTATGTATGAAGAAATTTGCTTTTTTTTAGCGATTCCTTAATCTTCCTTATTTGCGAATTCGCATTTTGCGAATTCGCAATTAAGGAATAATTTCCAATGCAATCCTATGGGCCAGGAGGCCCATAGGAATGATTGCGAAATAATTCTCAGATTGCGAATTCGCAATTTGCTAATCGCAATTTGAGAATTATTGCCAGGGTGCAGGGGTGTCTCAAGGACACCCTGCTGCGCCCCTGTAAATTACATGTGTGTTCATATGGCGCACATACATGCCCAATGGGCATGTATGTGTGTCATATGCCACCCTCACAAATGCACAATTGTGCATATTTACAAGAAATGGCAAATTACCACCAACTACAAGTTGGTAATTTGCGATTTCTAAACCTGAAATCGCAAGTCTAAAAAGCTTCATACATAGCATTTAAGGAATCGCAAACTTGCGATTCCTTAAATGCTTAAGCAAAATAAGGACCGCAATTTTTTGCGATTCCTTATTTTGCTAATTGTTCATACATTACAAAATCGGCAAAAAGGCCGTTTGCGATTCGCTAAGGCCGAAATTGTGCAAATTTTGGCCTTAACGAATCGCAAAAAGGCTTGATACATATGGCCCCAAGTGAGAGGAAGGATTAAGGGACTAATTTAGATCTTGCCGGTACTACCGCCGCTCTGCCACAGCAGTGATCCCAAGTACTCCATCCGGCTGACAGCAATCTGTACGCCGTATTTAGATGTTGAGGCAATAGACAGGAGACCGCCAGAGTGGCGGTTTTCTCTGCTGGCTAACAATACTATGTCGCCGTCATGTTGGTGGGATTGTGGCGAGCCAATTTAGATGTTCCCGTTGTGCTGTCGGTGTCCTGGCGGCAGAGTCCTGACAGGGTTAGGCCATGGTGGTGTGGAGACAGGTAAGAACTACTTATTTTCATCTCATTACACATATATGTTGTAAATCTGTCAAAATATACATGTAGGTAATGTATACTGCCCACTTTTGTTACATATAGCATTACACACCAACAATATACACACACTATTGAATATACACCCACAACCAACAGAAAAGCTTAGCTTAGATACCAGCGAAAATAGGGTGGCTGAGCATCGTGTTCAAGTAGCAGCAACAAATTAGGGACCTGGAGAATAGCGTTCAAGATGGATTCGGTAGCGGCACCCCAAAGAAGTGTGAGTTTTCACCTCTTTTTCATCGAACGAACTCGCGCTTGGAGATGTTCCCGCCACAGTTGCCTTGTTGGAAAGGCACTTTGTAATCTGGAGGGCTGGAATCGTGGCGGGACTACCTCTGACAGCAGTCTCTGCCTTTGACGCTGTCGAAGTGAGAGAAAGACTCTGACGGAGGTGGCGGGATTACGGCGGTCTTCCCGCCACTGAACAGCCACCATCTAAATCGAGCAGGCAGACAGCCAAGGCAGTGGTCAGGAACACCGCTGAAAACGCGACGGTGGGACCAGTTCTGCCAAGATCTAAATCGGGCCTTAAGTGTTTCGAAGGTAAAAAACACGGTGGTAGTTGTCGTCACAAAGTTGAGATTTTGAGGTGTGAATAGCAGCTCCTGAGGAGCTTTGCTTTTGATTACTTATATCTTCGATCTGTTGCTGTAATTACAGTATTCCTGAAAAAAGTGATCTTCTGCAGAAAATCAATGATCACATAGTGTATTTTTTAAATAGAGAAAGGATTTTTAAATGGAATTTGATATTTAGGAATTACTGTGTATATACTCTTTTTACCCTTTTTTGTCAAGATACTGTAATATTGCATAATGACACTGTAAATGTATTGAAGTGAATTGAAATGTATTAATTCTGTTAATTATGTATGCTTTTATGATTGCTTTTAACAATTGAATAAAGCGATATTGAATTGATTACTTATATCCTTAATGATAACTAAGAGCTCCTTCTGAACTATTACTATGCCTGTTAATCTATATGATATGATATATCTTATATCATATTAATCTATATCGATATTATTAAACTATGTCATCAGCAGGGGAAGAGGGCGTGTTAGAAACAATTAGTTATGTGTGTTCCTAACAAGGCGATTTCCCAACGATGTTTAATGTATTTCTTCAAATACTTGCTTTCAATCACCTTTCCTGACCTTGTACTTAAGAAAGTGCAGCTTATCTGCACTGATCCGTTTCTTCCTTCAGCGTGGCAGACTGTCAATTCGTGTTCATCCTTGTTTAACAGTCATCTAAATGATGTATCCCTTGAGAATTGGTTCAGACATTAGCTGGTCACTGTTAGTCAATACTGCGTGGTCATTGTTACCACGACAGAGGTGACCTTGACATTATACATGTGTGTGTCCTAGCCAAAAATGACTGTGCGAAGTTGTGGCATCAGATAATCCTGTTTCTCACACTCTTGCTAAACTTATTGATCAGAGAGAGGTGCTCTTTGGTCGAATGCCAGTAAAATAAAATGTTCCAAAGACTGCTAGGCAAAGCAAAACACAAGCACAGTAATTAATTGGTAAAACTATAAAAAAAAAAAAAGAATTAATGCTTGATCCTTGTCTCTTTCCCTACTGATAACCCATTAGATGTGTCCCTGGAGCTCTCTTTTCACAAAGTACATCCTAGTTGACTGTAGTTCAATACACTCTGAAAGCAGGTGTGAGGTTACGATGATTAGATCATCCCAAATGAACACAGTTTTGCTTTAAAGATGACTTAAGACAGCATCACTCACAGCAGTCATTGCCAGTGCTAACTCATTAAAGAAAACATTGTTTTGGGATCAGTCAATAATTGACTAAATTACTGTGGGTAGGGAAATTGGCATCATGCACCCTCACCACTGATTACATCATAGAGTTGACCCTGTTTGAGGTCGTGTGGAGTTCAGAAGCTTTTTGGCCCATAGATCTGCACATGTTTTTTTTAAACGTTTGACAAATATGCTTACTGCTCACCTGATCATTGTTTTTTAGACTATTACAAAGGGGCCCTGCTCACATAAGGGAGAGAGGGTGGTGTAGCTGAGAGGCTGGTATTATGTTTCACGTTGTCACCTGAGTGACTCCCATTACCTTCATTCACTTAAAAAACTCATGGCTATGGCGCTGGCTGCCCCATCCTACTTCTGCCTCCCCAGATAGATGGCCACTCCTGCAACCATGCTGTCTCGTCCTTGATTAATGTCTCATAAGACTAACCTAACAGCGACCTGCCTAGACTCACAAGAGGAGGGACTCGTGTAAAAGAGAGAAGAGGAAGATAGTAAAGCCAGCATGCATTAGCTCAAGTGACTGTGCTCATATTCTTGTACCTGCTGCAGTATACCATTTTAAGCATGTGGATTAAAGTATGTTTCTTATCCAAAGAAAGCACTGGTTTGGACAAACAGATATTGCTATGCTCGGTGATCTGAGTTTCCATATACTTACACTACCTCCCTGAGAAGCTTGTGACTGTTACAAAGTGCTACCACTGAGAGTCAAGTGCTGAAGGGGTTGTAGATGGCCCAGTTTGTGAAGTCATAGTAGGACAGACTCTGGGTCATCTGAGACAGACAACCCCTGCCCCCACGGCTGAGGCCCAGTAGCTCCTGCTTGCCCCATGCCCCCTGAACTGGATCTGACACATGCCCTCTGCTAGAAAGACTATGCAATCAGAGTGGCCAACTATACACTGTATCCCACCTAAATCTATATAGACAGTGTCATTCACTTAATACTAAAGTTTTCAATGGGAGTCAAGGGCACAATGGGTGCCGGTAGGATTGGTGCAAGAGTCTTGGCAATAAAGGCACTGTAGGTAGAGAATGAAAACAGGGTGATTCTGAATAAAACTAATACTGTTATAAAAAACACTTCATCTACTTTTAGATAATCACCAGTACTCCACAACGCATGACACAGATACATTTGTTATTCATGAAGCGTTAATGTACCTAAATTAATGTATAGTGCTACGCTGTGTGTTTTTAAGCACCTTATTGGGTGTGTTACTTCTGAGATGGACGTTATAGGTCTGGCTTGATAGCACAGCTGTCACCATACCTTGTGTGATACTCAGAAAAAAGCTTTAAGAAGCACACCTGTCAAAGAGACTTTTGCTCTGCATACGTTTACCTTGATTAAAGCATTTATTTGGGCAGAGCTTGTGTTGTGCTGCCAAGAAAGAGTGCAGTGCGTCTTGAACTCCTATTGGTGCCCGAGTGGTATTCCCTCTCCTTGCATGGCTGCCCCATTAAGACACACTAACGTGGCAGTGTGCAAGAAAAAGACCCTTCACAGTGATGTGATAGTACTGGCTAAGAATATTGCTCTGTAAGCAAACAGCAGTATTATTGGTAGAAGTACTGGTGAAAAGAGCTTCCAAATATCCAAAATGGTTGCTTTGTTCACCGTGATTACACAGTAGCATCTGAATCAGGTTTTTTTTTTTCCCCATTTGCATTAGCGACATTCATAATAAAAAAGTTTGTTTTGTTCAACCGTCCTGGCACTTCAAAAGTTCTGCTCAATGTAGCCTTATCATCTTCCTACACCAACCTACAGCCTCAGTTCACTCTCCTCAATTTCACCTGTTCTGCATGGCCTGCTCCCATCTCAAACAACAGCTGCAGCTGAAGCATGCTTCCCCTCCAGTATCTGCCCCTGCAGAGCGCTACTGCTATGCAGACGAACAGGGAGAAAATTACAAAAAACAATTTGATGGACAGAATGTAGATCAATGTCTTACATTCACCCCAGTACAATGATCTGGGCCTAAATCCATCGTTTTTTGCACTCCACACCACCCATGGTTAGATAATGGCTTTATGCAAATCAGCTCTGACCCTGTGCCCCATGGGAACAGTCCAGTCTGAACTACACAGCCATATCTTTCCCAGTGCGCTGGGGATGCCCAGACGTGGGTCCCAGGCACTCCACACCACTGGAGTCAAGCTAGCCGGGCTGATGAGAGGTGTTATCTCGAAACCGGTCCGGTCCTCGGATGCTTGATTCCGTTCTGGGAAGGACATGGCTTTTGTAGTTCGGACTGGACTGTTCCCATGGGGCACAGGGTCAGAGCTGATTTGCATATCACCATTGTCTAACCCGGGGTGGTGTGGAGTGCAAAATAATGATGGATTTGGGCCCAGATCTTCGGACTGGGGTGAGTGTGTGATATCAATCCACATTCGGTCCATCACCTGTTGTGTTTGCATATTCCGCCCTAAGTGCGCTGGGGATGCCCAGACGTGGGTCCCAGGCACTCCACACCACTGGAGTCAAGCTAGCCGGGCTGATGAGAGGTGTTACCTCGAAACCGGTCCGGTCCTCGGATGCTTGATTCCGTTCTGGGAAGGACATGGCTTTTGTAGTTCGGACTGGACTGTTCCCATGGGGCACAGGGTCAGAGCTGATTTGCATATCGCCATTGTCTAACCCGGGGTGGTGTGGAGTGCAAAATAACGATGGATTTGAGCCCAGATCTTCGGACTGGGGTGAGTGTGTGACATCGATCCACATTCGGTCCATCACCTGTTGTGTATGCATATTCCGCCCTAAGTGCGCTGGGGATGCCCAGACGTGGGTCCCAGGCACTCCACACCACTGGAGTCAAGCTAGCCGGGCTGATGAGAGGTGTTACCTCGAAACCGGTCCGGTCCTCGGATGCTTGATTCCGTTCTTGGAAGGACATGGCTTTTGTAGTTCGGACTGGACTGTTCCCATGGGGCACAGGGTCAGAGCTGATTTGCAAATCGCCATTGTCTAACCCGGGGTGGTGTGGAGTTCAAAATAACGATGGATTTGGGCCCAGATCTTCGGACTGGGGTGAGTGTGTGACATCAATCCACATTCGGTCCATCACCTGTTGTGTTTGCATATTCCGCCCTAAGTGCGCTTGGGATGCCCAGACGTGGGTCCCAGGCACTCCACACCACTGGAGTCAAGCTAGCCGGGCTGATGAGAGGTGTTACCTCGAAACCGGTCCGGTCCTCGGATGGCTGATTCCGTTCTGGGAAGGACATGGCTTTTGTAGTTCGGACTGGACTGTTCCCATGGGGCACAGGGTCAGAGCTGATTTGCATATCGCCATTGTCTAACCCGGGGTGGTGTGGAGTGCAAAATAACGATGGATTTGGGCCCAGATCTTCGGACTGGGGTGAGTGTGTGACATCGATCCACATTCGGTCCATCACCTGTTGTGTTTGCATATTCCGCCCTAAGTGCGCTGGGGATGCCCAGACGTGGGTCCCAGGCACTCCACACCACTGGAGTCAAGCTAGCCGGGCTGATGAGAGGTGTTACCTCGAAACCGGTCCGGTCCTCGGATGCTTGATTCCGTTCTTGGAAGGACATGGCTTTTGTAGTTCGGACTGGACTGTTCCCATGGGGCACAGGGTCAGAGCTGATTTGCATATCGCCATTGTCTAACCCGGGGTGGTGTGGAGTGCAAAATAACGATGGATTTGGGCCCAGATCTTCGGACTGGGGTGAGTGTGTGACATCGATCCACATTCGGTCCATCACCTGTTGTGTTTGCATATTCCGCCCTAAGTGCGCTGGGGATGCCCAGACGTGGGTCCCAGGCACTCCACACCACTGGAGTCAAGCTAGCCGGGCTGATGAGAGGTGTTACCTCAAAACCGGTCCGGTCCTCGGATGCTTGATTCCGTTCTGGGAAGGACATGGCTTTTGTAGTTCGGACTGGACTGTTCCCATGGGGCACAGGGTCAGAGCTGATTTGCATATCGCCATTGTCTAACCCGGGGTGGTGTGGAGTGCAAAATAACGATGGATTTGGGCCCAGATCTTCGGACTGGGGTGAGTGTGTGACATCGATCCACATTCGGTCCATCACCTGTTGTGTTTGCATATTCCGCCCTAAGTGCGCTGGGGATGCCCAGACATGGGTCCCAGGCACTCCACACCACTGGAGTCAAGCTAGCTGGGCTGATGAGAGGTGTTACCTCGAAACCGGTCCGGTCCTCGGATGCTTGATTCCGTTCTGGGAAGGACATGGCTTTTGTAGTTCGGACTGGACTGTTCCCATGGGGCACAGGGTCAGAGCTGATTTGCATATCGCCATTGTCTAACCCGGGGTGGTGTGGAGTGCAAAATAACGATGGATTTGGGCCCAGATCTTCGGACTGGGGTGAGTGTGTAACATCGATCCACATTCGGTCCATCACCTGTTGTGTTTGCATGCAGACCAACAGGGCATATATTTTGGTCTACATCATGGCTGCAGAAGCACCAAAAACAGCATCACTGGCCAAAGGTGACCAACCACCTTTCTTCACACCGGCTGTTATGAAGGCCAGTGGAGCTCAATGTATGGCCAACAAGTGATTTTTGAGCTGTAAATTCTTCCCCCACCTGCACCACACTCTTAGCCTGCAGTCCCAGTCAACTCCCAAACCAGCTCACAGCCTCAGTTGCAGAGCTTCATTCTTAGCCTGTTGCGCTGCTCTTCCTCCTGCTGCCTTTGGCTGCTTTCACCACTCCCTCTTGGCTGATCCCCACAACCTAAGGCTGATCCTGCCTCCCAAACCAGACCCCACAGCCTCAGCTGAATCTTAGTTCATTCTGCTCTCTTGCCTGGACCTGTAGTCATAGATGGACTTGAATAGACATATCATACTGCTGGAAGATCAGGTATTCTATGGGTGTATTTGTAAGCATGTGTGCGTATTCACAAGTGTTGGGCAGTTTAATGTGTGCTGCAATAGAGGCGTGGTGTGTAAGTGCTGAGTGACAGTGAGTGGTGTAAGGGCAGTCTGATCAGTGTGAGTGCATGGGGAAAGGAATGTCAGTTTAAGTGCAGGGTGAGAGAAGTGAGTGATGGACCCATGTGAGACCCTGTGACAAGGGTGCTCTTGTAGGTGGACGAGAGAGCAAAAGGTGAGCCCAGGTCAGGGCAGGATGTCTAGTGATCCTGTATGTGTGTAGCGTGAGCTGTGCGAACACAGGATGATTTATCCCTAGACACTCTCAAGTCAAGTCAAGTCAAAAGATTTGTATAGCGCGCTACATACCCGGAGGGTCTCAAGGCGCTTGAAGAAGGGTGGGGAATTACTTGTCAAATATCCAAGTTTTAAGTTGTTTTCTGAATGCTAGGTGGTTCTGAGTGAGACGAAGGTGAGTGGGGAGTGAGTTCCAGGTTTTAGCTGCGAGGTAGGAGAAGGATCTACCTCCCATGGTGGTTTTATTGATGCGAGGTACGGTAGCAAGGGCTTGGTTGCAAGATCGTAGCTGGCGAGAGGGGGGTTAGAAGGAAAGTCGTGTGTTGAGGCATTCGGCTCCAAGTTCGTAAAGTGCTTTGTGTGCGTGGGTTAGGAGGCGGAAAGTAATCCTCTTATTGACGGGGAGCCAGTTGAGGTTTTTCAGGTGACTAGAGATGTGGTCTTTACGCGGGATGTCTAGTATGAGTCTGGCTGATGCGTTCTGGATGCGTTGGAGTTTTTTCTGGAGTTTTGCGGTGATACCGGCGTATAGGGTGTTTCCGTAGTCCAGGCGGCTTGTAACCAGTGCATTGGTGACTGTTTTTCTGGTTTCGGTGGGGATCCAGCGAAATGTTTTTTTGAGCATGCGAAGAGTGTTGAAGCATGATGATGAAACGGCGTTGACTTGTCTGTTCATAGAGAGTGAGGAGTCCAGGATGACGCCCAGGTTCCGTGCGTGGTCCGTTGGGATGGGTGCTTTTCCAAGGGCCTCTGGCCACCAAGAGTCATCCCAAGCGGAGGGGGAGGTACCTAAGATAAGGACTTCTGTTTTGTCTGAGTTCAGTTTCAGACGGCTGTGCTTCATCCACTCGGCTACTTCTTTCATTCCTTCATGTAGGTTGGTTTTGGCGGTGTTAGGGTCTTTGGTGAGTGATAGGATCAGTTGAGTGTCATCCGCGTAGGAGATGATGTTGAGGTTGTGTTGGCGTGCGATGGCCGCGAGGGGGCTCATGTATACGTTGAAGAGGGTGGGACTGAGTGAGGATCCTTGGGGTACGCCGCAGATGACTTCAGTGGCCTCTGAGTTGAATGGTGGGAGGCGGACTCTCTGGGTTCTTCCGGTGAGGAACGAGGTGATCCATTCCAGTGCTTTTCCTTGGATTCCGATGTTTTTGAGGCGTTGTAGGAGGGTGCTATAGCAGACTGTGTCGAAGGCTGCGGAGAGGTCGAGGAGGATGAGGGCGACTGTGTCTCCATTGTCCAGTAGAGTTCGAATGTCGTCTGTTGCTGCGATGAGGGCAGTCTCCGTGCTGTGTTTGGCTCGGAAGCCGAACTGTGCGGAGTCGAGGGATTTGTTGCTTTCGAGGAAGGCGGCGAGCTGGTTGTTGACGGCTTTCTCGATGACTTTGGCCGGGAATGGAAGGAGCGAGATGGGGCGGTAGTTTTTGAGTTCGGTGGGGTCCGCTGTGGGTTTTTTCAGAAGGGCGCTAAGTTTTGCGTGTTTCCAGCTTTCCGGGAAGGTGGCCGAGTTGAGGGAGCAGTTGATGACGTCTCGGAGGTGTGGTGCTATGATGGAGTCTGCTTTGTTGAAGATGTGGTGAGGGCAGGGGTCTGTGGGGGATCCTGAGTGGATGGAGTTCATCAGGTGGATGGTGTCCTCAGTGAAGATTGGGTTCCAGTCATTAAGGATGTTCAAGGGGGGTGAAGGTCCTGCAGAAGGTTGGGTGGGTTGGTCTCCGGGTCGGTTGTCGAAGCTGTTGTGGATGTCTGCGATTTTGTTGTGGAAGAACGAAGCTAGGGAGTCCCAGAGGGCTTGAGAGGGGGTGATATCATTGGAGTTGGCTGAGGGGTTGGTAAATTCTTTGACGATGTTGAATAGTTCCTTGCTGTTGTGGGCGTTGTTGTCTAGTCGGTCTTTGAATGCGGCTTTCTTGGCAGATCGGATTAGTTGGTGGTGTATGCGGGTGGCGTTTTTTAAGGCGTCTCTGGTGCTGGTGTTTGGGTCTTTTTTCCAGGCCTTCTCGAGGGAGCGACAGAGTTTCTTCGATTTCTTAAGATCATCGTTGAACCAGGAGGCGTTTTTGCTGCCTAGTTTGATTTGACGTTTTTTCAGCGGTGCTAGGATGTCGGCGCTGTTGGATAGCCATTGGGTGAGGTTAATGGCTGCTTGGTCGGGGTTTGAGGAGTGGGCAGGGGGGTTTTGAAGGCGCGATGAGGAGATCTGGTCGATGGTGATTTTGTTCCAGTTTCTTCGCAGAGTAGGTTGAGGATGGTTGTGAGTTGTGGTTTTATTGTAGATAAAGTGTACGCAGCTGTGGTCCGTCCAATGGAGAGTAGTGGTGTGACTGAAGGAGACATGTTTGCTGGAGGTGAAGATAGGGTCGAGTGTGTGACCTGCGATGTGGGTGGGCGTAGTGACAAGTTGTTTGAGTCCGAGGTTGGCGAGATTGTCCAGAAGGGAGGTGGCGTTGCTTCCTTGCTCTTTTCCAGGTGAAAGTTGAGGTCTCCCAGTAGAATGTATTCCTCGGAAGGGAGGGCGTGTGGGGTGATAAAGTCAGTGATAACGTCGCTGAATTGTGCACGGGGTCCTGGAGGTCGGTAGAGGAGTGTGCCTCTGATTGTGGTCTTGGGGTGGTATGCACCTGTTACAACGCATTTTTTACAACGCACTACCACTACAACGCAGGCATTACAACGCATACCATTACAACGCATAGCGCTGGGGGGCGCTCTAGGATAAGAGGTAAGTTTAATTTACTATCCAACACCTTCCCTAGGGTCCACGGGGACTGGAGTTAGAATAGTAAATTATACTTACCACTATCCAGCACCCCAAAGCGCTATGCGTTGTAACGGTATGCGTTGTAAATACCGCGTTGTAATGGTATGCGGAGTAAAAGTATGCGTTGTAACGTCATACATCCCTTGGGGTCGGTGTGGATCTGGAAGTGAAGGTGTTCGGCGCTAGCAAGGTTGACGTCTGAGCTGGTTGAGATGCGGATGGAGTTCTTATGGACGATGGCGATGCCTCCTCCTGTTTGGTCGGTGCGGTCCTTACGGATGATCTTGTATCCTTCCGGGATGGCAATGGTGATGTCTGGGGCTGATGAGGCGTTCATCCATGTTTCTGTTAGGAAGGCGACGTCGGGAGAAATGGTGTCTAGTAGGTTCCAGAGGTCGATGGCGTGTCTGTGGACTGAGCGGGTGTTGAGCAGGATGCATTTTAGGTGGTTGGAGTCAGATATCTGTTGTGTGATTATGGATGCGGAGTTTTTCTTGCTGCCGTCGTACCTGCAGGAGTAGCATGTGAAGGGTCCATGGGTGTGTCCAGGAGCGGCTTGGGCGCAGTTGGAGAGTCGGCCGGGGTTAAGGGCAAGGAGGGTGGAGGCGTCGTATGTAATGCGGGTGGGGTGGGAGGTACGGGGCCAGGGGGTCTGGCGCTGGGCACGGTCCAGGCGCGGACGGGCGTAGACAGGCTTACCTTTGGTGCACCTTCGGCGCAACTAGGGCGCGATCGCTGCGCGTGAACGCTGCGCGTCGGGACATCTGTCATAAATGGGTAGTGGAGGGGGCGGAGGGTGGGAGGGGCAGCAGCTGGGAGGCGGTAGCGGGGAGGAGGGGCGGGCCAGGGAACTGCAACAAACAAAATGGAGGGTCAAAGGGAAAGTGAGGCAGGGGCAGCAAATGGACCAACGCGCCTACTGTCCAGTCAAAGCGCCAGCAAGCACAGAGAGCAAATGTCGCGCTGCAATGCAGAGCGGAGCGAGCGGCGCCAAAGGCAATTCCAGGTCAGTTTCCAAGCTCTTTAAAAACGAGCTGCCATGCGGGCAAACACAGCGCTATTCAGGAAGCACACAGCGCTAGTCAATTTCCAAGCACTCTAAAAACGAGCTGCTATGCAGGCAAACACAGTGCTATTCAGGAAGCACACAGCGCTAGTCAATTTCCAAGCTCTCTAAAAACGAGCTGCTATGCAGGCAAACACAGCGCTATTCCGGAAGCACCAGGCCAGAGCCAGATGCTCAGCTCCAGCTCTGGAAAAAGTCCTCTTGGAATATCGAGCCAAGACTTCATGTGGTTGCTGCCACCTAAGCCCTTATGACAGTCGCCATGCCCATGCCCCTTCCCCTTCATCTAGTGGCTAAATTGTGCACCGTAATAACAAGAAAACTGGTTTCAAACACGGTTTACCTGCTAGACAAAATTGGTTTTACCCAATTACCCTACCTTATTTCACTGTGCCTCCATATCTTTTCTCGTTCCCTTTTAAGAGTACCTTTAAAAAAACTTAATTTAGGAAGTGCCTTCTACAAAAACTTCGCTTTTATGTTTTAATAGACTTTAATGTTGCTTATATATTATAAAAATCTCAGTAGGGTTCACATGTCAACTGACTTGCCTCTTGGTTCACTAATAGCCAGGGCCACTGGAGCAGAGGAGGACCAATCTATGCAGCAGTTTTGATTACATTAAGTAGCAAGAAAAGGCAAATTATGCGCCTTAATGTGATACATTTTGTGATAGTATTACTTCATTTTTATGTTATTTTTACACATGGTCTAACTTCTCTGAAAAGAGTTCACCTTATTAGTAACAATGTAACACCTAAGAACAGCAATCAGCAACTGAAATATGACCACTCAATTTTTGCGAAGGGCATTCCAGATCACAGTGACATGTATCGCTATGTTTTAGTACCTTTTTATCAGTTTGCGCTAGAAACTATTTTCTTCTTGTTAAAAATCTACCCATTATGCACAGATAAAGGATTATGTGGCAAATGCGGAAAATTAATTACTATTTGAAAAGCGCTGCAGTGCCAGAGTCACAAAATTGAAGTGTCCCTGTTAATAGTATTATCATCGAAGGCATGAAGGTTTAAAACGTTTACGTTTAGAAATTGTAACTTCTAATAAATGACACAGTCAATGCAGAAATTCATACTAACGTACTGAAGTGAAATACTTCCAAGTTAAAGAAATGTACTTTTTGCAATTTCTTTAGCACATTTTTATATGACGAATTATATACCACACAGAGGGCTCAGTACCTGGTTTGGAGCTTAGAGGAGCCAAACCAGAACATTTGCTGGGGTCTGGCTCAGCACTCCCTATTCATGTGCTTCTTGCCCACCTTTTTTATTGTTAATGAACTTCTTTCTCCAACTCTGCAAGCAACAGCCCATGACAATAGTGGAGACAGCAGGGGGCCATAAGCAATTAAACACACAAAGACTTGTGGACTGATAAATGGTGTTTAGAAGACCTGCAAAATACTTTGGAGGAGACCTAGACATCAGCCTCTGCCCAATGAGTGTTGTGCGCCTGCCCCAACCATAATGGTAGCCACTTGGTTGTATCATCTACTTACCCTGATCCTGGACGTCCTGCCTTCAGAATTCAAGGATCTAAGAAGAGAGAGGTGCAGCAGCAAATAAAAAAATCCCTAAGTTCAGTTCAAGTTCTGCTGGAAAGTGAAATCTATGGAATAGGGGAATTTTGAGACAGCCTCCTGGAACTTCATGCTATGTGAACTTTGAATTTGCTCATCATGACATGACTATGGGGGTTTCATAAAAAATGTATCCAGCGCTAACCATCAGGCCACTCTTAATTAAAAGCTTCTTTTTTCTCCTACAGTGGCTGACAGAAGTGGACTAGTGGAAACTACAGCAGCTAAACATGACTCTATGAGCTCTATTTGCTTTTCTTCCTTCTACTGCCTGCTTAACCTCGAGACCAAGGTTGAAAGGACAATACCAGTGGTACTTGGGACAAGTCTGGGATAGCTGTTGATACCTGGCAGGCCCTAATTAACATCCATGGTTTTAAAAGTCGGCTTCTTGGGTATTATTAGTTGTAGTCGCTATTGCCAGGACCAGCAGACAAATTCAGTTGCATTAAACAGCACACCTTCAAACATACTGGGATCTGACTAAGCAAATCTGTAACTGCTAAACCCTGCAATAACGGAATCAGCCGGCAAGGCATAAGTATAGAGTCCATAAAAATCACATTAGGAAAGTGAGCATCCACATTGAGTAAGCAAGTTAGATGTTTCTTATTACTAATTTATTCCAAACCAAAACAGGAGACAAACTTCCACAATGATAAACACCTTTACCTGACCATACCCCTGAAGTCCACCGGCTTCACCTGATGGTCACACTTTGGCCTTAAGCTTTAAAAATCATAATCTTACAAGAAGTATATTTTATAAACCACCTCTCATAAAAACACAAGCTCACAAAAAAGGAGACTAGACAAAAAAGTGTGTGAACAGGAAAGCATTTTTTATAACATGTATTGTAATCATGAACACTGCATTGCAGGCAAAGGAGCAGATTGACATATTAGTGAGAGGTGCTTTATGCCCCTACAACAACAAGCCGAATGTCAAACTCACAATATCAAAGGGACATATTATGTAGAACAGAATATAAAAAATCAAATATCGAAAGGGAAGAATTTCTCTACCTAACTCCACATTGCCACGCGGTACATATATCTTCAAGGTATGTGGATGTGGAGTTAGATATAGTGAATCTATAGTTCTCTTTATATACTTACCTTTAAATGTTTTTTTCCTTCGATATTCTTCCATCTCGATAGTTTTGGTGTCGATATTCAGTAGTACAATCCTAAAGGAATACAACTGCAAGTACCAAACTACATGGTCACTCAAGAGAATAACTTGAAATTGGAATATATACTGTTACTTCGCATGCGTTACATTGCAAGTTTTACAACGCGGTCGTTACAATGACCGCGTTGTTACAACGCGAGCCATTACATCGCAGGTCATTTCAACGACTTGCTGTAGGGGGCGCGCTGGACATAGGAATAGGATCATTTACTATTCCTACTCCAGTTTGCGCAACAGCTGGGAAGGTGTTGGATTGTAAATCCAACGCCAGTGCACCCCCTACATCCTAGATGCCGCCAGATCCCTGAGAGCCTGCTGAGCCCGGTGCTACCCTTCAGCCGCCCAATGGGCCGTCATTACTAAGATCCGTAAGACGCGGCCTGGGTTGGGCGGGACAAACTTGAAAGGTTGCAGTCTTTTATCCAACCGTGGCTCCGAAATGAGTGGGCCCAGCAAACGCATCTCCGCGGACCGGAGTGGAGGCTCAGCGGTGTGTGCCAACCGCAGGGGCTTCCTTTGTGCACTGCCTTGTCGGCGCTTGAACAATTTGAGTACCCCTATAAGGGACCTGCCACCACACTTCTTTAACTGCCAGGGTGCCACATATATCCCATGTGTTCACTCCCGGAGCAATGTTTCCCTGCTTTCCACTATTCAGGGCCTGGGTGACCCCCCACTAAGTGCGAAACACCTAGCTGGGCCTTCATCGTGGAGTGGGCGCAGGATCTCTCCATATCTTTGATTTTACGCCTCAACTACGGACAAGCAATCAGCACCTTATAGACACAAATAGAGCAATGGCTGAGGCTACCGCTATCCATTGCTGGTAGAGTGGCGATACTTAAGATGGTGGTTCTACCCAAGTTTTTATATCTTTTTAGTAATATTCCGATACCCCTCCCCAATAGCTTATTCCTGACATTAAGATCCCTTCTTTTTAGATTCGTATGGGTTGGGGAACAACCTCAAGTACGGTGGCAGGTACTTACGCTTCCCTACGAGAGAGGGTGATACGGAGTGCCAGATTTGCCAGATTGGCACTTATATTATTTGATTGCCCATTGCAGCTACGCCTATGCGTGGTATCATCCCGATACCAGGATTCCGTTTCTCTGTCCCGAATCTGATTTTGTCCTGCCTGAGAAATTATCCACAGTGTTAACCATTCCCAGAGATCCCAGAGACATTCAGACTGTGTCCACCACCAGCTGGGCTTGGGAGAAACTGAGGTGCATTACCTGCACTGCCACGCAGTATTCCACTTCCCTTCCGCTCCCCAATGCCCGTTGGTTGCAAATAACTGGGGAAAGGATTGTGCAGGGCACATTAACTAAATTTGACATTACAAAAATGGGTGACCTTTACCTGGATAGTCAGACCTTCTCTGTACAAGACGCTGACTACTTCCCAGGCGCCACGTTCATGGATAGCTCTGTGCTGAAAAGTGAACAAGGTGTCTACATCGTCTCCAAACTATATAGAGCATGCTCAGGTGTCATCTCGGGAAATGATGACAGACTCCGCAGACATTGGGAAGAGGACTTTGGGCACCCAATCACAGATGATCAATGTTGCAGTCACGAAAGACATTTTCCTTCCTAGTAGACATAAACTGCTACCATTCAAGTTTTTGCGCAGAATGTACATTACACCGGCCAAATCCAACAGACAAGATCAGTCCAGAACCCACACCTGCCGCAAATGCACAACCCCCATGCCAATTTTGCACACCTCTCATGTACCTGCCTACTCCAACAGCCCAATTGGGAGGCAGTGCACAAGATCCTGGGCGAAATGATCTGTCTGTCCCTGATTTCCATTCCTGAAGTGGCGCTTCTGGGCTATGTGGTCAATTTTCCCAAAAAGGTGCGGAAATTTGCAGCGCTTATTTTGTTATTGGTCAAAAGATTGATTGCAATCCATTGGGGTCACAGGTCAATCCCCACATCACAGAGTTGGATGGGCAGTTTGGCATCATGCAACACAAATTGTGAGATATACTCCACAACTTTACCTGCCTCTTCTCGCCCCAGGTACATATGGGGTCTATTCAGGACATATGTTGAGTCACATAGGCAGCCCTCCCCTACACATTTGGAGCAAGGTACAGTCCCGACTGGGGTTAGTTGATTGGACCATTGCTTTTCAACATAATTGATATCTGGTAAAACAAAGGCTTCCAGTAATGATGATGATTACTATGCTTAGTTTTTGCTCTTCCGTTTATGATATGCCGGGTGGGCTGGGCAGTACCTGGGCAGCGGATGAGATCGTCTACATTGTGGGGATGACCGCGATTCTGAGACTTTGCTTTTTGCTGTCATACAGGACTTCTTGGTTATCAAGATATTTTACATACTTGTACATCCTTGCAAATGTATTGCTCCATCTGTGAAAAGTGACAGTGAACAACTATGTTTCTATTGTTCATGTATGAAAATCCATAAATAAAGTTTTTAAAAAACGATCTTAGAAGGCTTTGTACCCCCACTGCCAACAATCAACAGATCTTCCCTAAACAAGTGGACCTTCCGCCTCTAGCTCGGTTCCAGTACCATAGGGTGAGGCTCGCACTTAAGGACTTGCTTGGGGAGGATATGGAAGAACCTCCAACGATACTGGCGTACGAATATGTAGTTACGGCTAAGTCTCCAGCTCATCTAATATCGCGACTCTATCGTGACACACTGGCGGAGAAAACAACACATTATGCAAAACCTAGATTAGCGTGGCAGATGGATCTAGAGATTGATCTTCACGAGGACAAGTGGAGATATTGTTGCGCTAACAATAGGAGGGTATCCCTTAACGGCCGACACCGGCTATTGCATTTTAAATTCCTTAATAGGGTGTACTATTCCCCCGAGCATTTGTACCGAAATGGACTGCGTGATGCTCCCAACTGTGAAAGGTGCACAGGGCAATCCGCAGATTTTTTACACCTTGACCGGCTCTGCCCGAAAATCGCAGATTTTTGGCACGCGGTTTATGCCGAGGTGAACAGGGTCACTGATTTGTCGCTGTCCCCCTCACCGCTGCTTGCGTTGCTAGGATACTCCAAAGATATTGCGCCCGAACTTCGCAGACTGGTGGATATTGCCTTCCTTGTGGCCAAGAGCTGCGTAGCACTCACCTGGATTAGAGGGCCCGTCCCAACGCTGGCCAGATGGTCTCGGGACATGTTATATTGTTGCACACAAACGGGATTATACTGAGAGTTATTACCCCCTCGTAATCGGCCAAAGAACTACTGGGCACTGTACCTGGAGAGGAGGTCTATGGTGGATGATGGTGACTCTGGAGACACACGCTCATATTTGGAGACGGGGAGTGCGCGGGGGCACACACCACAGCACGATGGAGCGGTGACATAATTGTTATACTAAATGGACTGGCACCGACGATGTGTGTGTGTGTTTGGGTATCGACTATATTTGATGCTTACCACTATTTATTGTTATGCCACTATACATGTTATTGATTGCATTTTTTGTAACAACGGGCTGTAGGGTCGGATGTGGACGGAGATGCGGGAGGGATACGTACTGATAACATTTATGTTACCTTCACTGTGGGGACTTGATGTGTGGGGGATTGCAACATATGCCAGACAGAGGATATCGATGCTGCTACAAGTAATGCGCACATGCTACAATGTACAATACTATTCTTCTGATACGGGTGTCAGCGTTTTTGCCAATTGATTGTAACCTATTGATATGCCAATAAATAAAATATTAAAAAAAAAAAAACAAGTGGCCCTCCTGATACTCTTCTCTACCCCTTGTTGGTTGGGTTCAGAATGCTACTGACACCTAGACCGTGCATCACCCTAAAACAGAGTGTATGTTTTGCTGCTGACATAATATTCATCAATCTCTGTGTTCTCATTAATGTCTCCAGCAGGTTATCTTATCCCATAGGCACTGCATTCTCTACGGAGAAATTAGTTGTACTTATGTCCATCCTGTCCCCTTCCAATCCCTGAGAATCCGTGAGCTGGAAAGAACCTTTATCCCCATTGGTTCTATTCTCAGGGTACTGCTGACCCACATCTTGACTAACTATGCTACCAAATCCCTCATCCATTTCCCAGAAGGAGTGTTGCCTCGCTCCATTTAATGCTGTGTCCTACTTTCCTCTCAGGTATTGGGGCTGGGAGAGTGTTTGTCCATTCAGTAATGTTGAACTTGTGCTTTGTGCCTATGTGCTTTTACTAACCGTAATCAAAATGCATTAAAATGGCCAACGCAACGCGGGGATATTTCTGTGCATGGGTCTATCACACTCACGTGACATGACATATTCTCTCTGCCTGGTGGGAAATCTTCGCTTCTGCTCAATAGAACTAAGATGGCTACTCTGTGTGTTAACGTGCTAACGCTTGCACTATTACTTTTACTAAGTTGTTCGTTCTGCATAATGACTAATGCCATAGTTAAAATAATGGGAATAGAGTAGAGAGATGTGGTATACAGTGCATTCATTTATTTCTTGTTCTAAAACTGTTTCTCTTCAACTTTGCATGTATCGTATTTTGGGCCTGACATGTACTTCTGAACTCCACCTTTGGAGGAACTGTGCCTGTGCAGAGAAGCTCATATTCCTGAAGCACTGGCATTGAATTCATTCCAAATCTAGACTTGCTAGAAGATGTTCGTGAGAACTCGACCTCCTGAACCTCCAAGAGGATGTTAAATTATACATTGTATTTACTATTGAAACATTCATTGCCGGGTGGAATAAGAGTGCATGGGAAATAATATATTGGGCGGGAACTTCGATCTGAATATTGGAGAGCATGACGTCATAACTGGAATGGTGTGATGACCTCTCCTCGTCTTTTGACCAATCAAATTGAGGGAATTCACACATTTGCAACATTGGGTGGTGGTACACTGCCCTGGAAAATGGTATAACTAAGGTAGGCTTAGTTAGTTAGATTGTCCGACTTGTCCGAATAGCTGCCCTGTCACTGACCCAACGCACTCAATAGGCGATCGAGAGCGGGGGTACTGGCGGAACACTCTGTCAGAAGATTCAGGAGCAGAGGTGCTGGCAGAGCACTCTGTCAGAAGATTCGATAACCCAATTGGGGTTCTGGGAAGGAGTTCGATAACCCAATCGGGGTTCCTGAGGGAGAAGATTCGCTAACCCAATTGGGGTTCGTCTGATAGCTGCAGAGAGGGGTGTGTCGCAGGCGTTGCACTTTAGCTGTGGGTGCCAGTCCTGACCTGCGGTGGTCCTGTCCTGATCCAATTTGGTCCGTACTTATCCTGATTCTGGTCTGCACCTGTTCCTATCCTTTTGGCACCTGCATTATCGGGGGTCCTGTTCTTTATCCTAGCCCTTGGCCAGGGTTGTTCTTCACACCGTTCTAGGTAAATATAAAGGTTGAGTGGGTATGTTATTGTGCTATTTCCCTCTTCTTACCCTTCCCATTATTTTATGCTTAAAGAAAGTTTCATGATACTTTCACATCATTTCGCTTTGATTTTATTATTCCTTCTAATCAATCAAGCTCTAATTAATGTAGTATGGACTTTGACATTTAAAGAAAATATTTAGATAAAGTGTTTAAATCTTTCTCGAGTCTGTGGTTATTTTAATGAGTGCAAATGTTTATTTTACTGCCTATTATGCTAACACCTTTGATCCTTTAGGACTCTCGGTAGCGGTGACTAGGATTGGCAAGTCAAATGGTATAGGTCCTGAATGGTTAAACAAATTGATTATGCGTAGGTTTATCTGTTCAAAGTGTGTATGTTGTTTTATGGGCCCGTGTGAGTATGGTAAAATGAGCAGCTGAGCCCTCGCTCTATCACAAGGATGTAAAATAGACCACCCTAATGAACGTGCTAGGTAGTGAAAACATCAACAATTGGAGTGCAGCGTGCCCTCAATGCGCTGGGTCTTGTGGCTTTGCACTTGCTGCACCATTGACCATTGAGATTTACGCTGCTTGCACCACTCAGTAGAGTCAGCATTGCCTGTGAAGCAAAGCCGGTGTAGTAAGAACACCCTTTGCTTTCCTGTGGCTCCCTAGTGTTTGAATATAAGGAACTGCGTTATGTTTTCCATGTCGCTAGAGGATATGTCAGAGGAGAGATTATCAGTATTGTAAACAGTAACTTTTCACACCAAAGCTACATCATCCTGCACAGGCTAAGAGTGCGATCTACATTTGTGGACACACCATAACACATTCATGACATATGTATTGCTGCAGCCATGCAGGCAGATGACTACTGGCAGATGACTGCTGTCCACTCTCACTGGCCATGCTGGTAAGTGCTCTGCCAGTCTTTTCATGGTAAGGTCAAACAACTGACTTTATGTGTGTATTTGATTGCTAGTGAACAAGTTTCCAGTGGAAGATAAATCGCCACCCTCTATTCCTTTGCTGTCTAATTTCCATTCCCCTGACCTTACAATTGCAAACTTGACCAAATAAAATGGAGTTGACCCTTGTCACCCTTAAAATCCTGCAATATATTCTCATGTGAGTGTGGAAGCCACAGCCGCTTATTATTGAGTTATTGTGCTGCTGGGTTTTTGAGGGTTCATACGTTTCGTTTCAAAAACTTTATTCGATTCATAAAATGGATCATAAAAGTATTGAACATACAATTCATCATGCCTCAAAAGATAAGAAAATTCTTATTTACAAACACAATTTTCCAGAATTTATAAGAAGACATAAAAATGATCATAAAATGTACATAAGACATGATTTTCACCAAGAAATGTTCTATACAATATAACACTACCCATAGGCCTTCCTGATCTTTAATGAAATTCTAATAAAATTTAGCATGGAGCAGCAAGTTTCTACGGAGGATAATGCTAATAGATATTCATACCCTTCTTTATAAGTGCAAGGTTGCCTCCCCTTCAAGATTGGTTTAAGAAACCGAAGTCTTGGCTCTTGGCAAAAAAGGACCACATGTAAAGTGCTTTGACTATCCCTATTATTACATGGACAGGGGGGCAGCCTCTCGCACCAACCCCCTTGGTGCGAGAGGCTGCATACGAGTCCTTCTCCGTACTAGGCACCTTTTGACTGGGAGTATAATTTGTTGTATTTTAATCCTGAGCAGTGTCGCTGTTCAGCTATGTGTTTAGGCACAGAGTATCTAGGACAGGAGTCTCCAAACTTTTCTTTAATAAAAGCTACTTATGTTCAATAACATTATTCCTTAGCTGATGTTATTGGTGTTTTAATATTGACCACATGAGACAAGATTATTTTAGTGGCCACCATGTGCAAGATTACCAGCAGTGATGACCTCAAAGCATCAGATATAGTTGCCAGCGTAATTTAAAAAATGATTGTCAATTTGGAATGCATCTACATTGATAATACATAACAGCCATACCTGCAATGCCTTTGATACTAATGCAATAATATCAATAATATGTCTCCCCTGAACAACCTCAATTTTATGTCTTAAATATCAGCTTGAAGTATACTTTGGAATTTCAACTATTTTTCCAAACATAAGCTACAAACATCAGCTTATTAGTTCTGAAAATACACACAGTTTCATCTCGAGTATACGTTTTAAAATGTTGGTACATATATTGACTCAACCAATCAAAAACATCTAAGTTAGTAGGCTGGGATGCACACAGGAGAGCTGCCTACAGGTAGCTGGAGAGCTACCAGTTGCTCACTTACTACTTGTTGGAGAAGCTTGGTCTAGCATATGGAGAGATTTTTGCTTTCATACAGAATGGGAGAGCGTCTACACCTCTGGCTTTAACTCATGTGAGAGGATGTGTATTTTATCTTTCGTAATGTTTGGTATTTTGCAGGCTACCATTTGTTTAATTCTAAATAACTTTGTGCATAAAATAAATAAAATGACTTACCTTGCGCCTGCCGTCTCGGCGAGCTAAGGTAAGTAGTTTTATTATTTTTTATTTAATTTTACCAATCGTGCCATTTGTTGACTATCCCCGCCCCCTACTGCTCACCTCCACCCCACCGCTCTTACCTGTGCTGGCCGTGCCTGTTATTGAGGTTATTTACTCCTGATGTCCCATGGCTCAACTCGCTATGGATTCTCAGTAACTAAGCCACGTACTCCTTCTGCACTTGACTCTCATGGTTGCATGGTCGGAGCAGTTCAAGGACATTCACAAATAAGTACCCAGACCCCCTCTAGTGTTTCAGTGGCATTCCCTATCCCACCCCCTCCTGACGTAAGCAATAGTGGTTATTCTCTATTCACTAGGGATAATGTACAGAGTACTTACTACTATCAGTCTGATTTTCAAGAGTTAACTTGGACTCTAATTTAAAGTTAACAGTTTTCAAGCACCGCAGCCCTACTAGCAGCAAGTTCCCCCCGGTTGACAGGCCTGAAACCAATCTTACCTGCACCGGCAGGTGTGAAGCGTCTGGAGTTCCTGAGTGTGCCCCGTCGACAAGTGCTCACAGCAGCTGCACCTGAGTTCAGGTGAGTTTGCAGCGTGCAGCCTAAGTGGCTACACTCAACGAGTGCAGACTCTTTCTGTGTCGCGGCCACACCCCCAAAGCGACCGGAGGCTCTCTGCAGCTCCTCCTGTGGAGTAATTGGTCAGTTCCTCTCCAGAAAAAGTCCTGTCAAATCCTGTCTTGGGTCTCTGACCTGGGTAATGGGACACCAGTGCTCCCCCAGCATCCTCACTTCTATGGCAAGAGATGGCAGATCAGGTCGAAGTTTTTGATGCTCCTGGTAACTGCTTCTGGTATATAGGCTATCTCATGACACACTGGTTCGTGCGCGATCTGCATGGTGAAATCCTTCATGATGGCCCCTTCTGTTAAGGGGTCACCACTCACAACCACGCAAGACTATGGCCCTAACAGCAAGGTAGTCTTTTTCACTGTGGCATACTGTAGTATGTACCTCCTGGTCACTGACTTAGCACTCTGCAGGGGCTCCATCTCGATCGGTGCCGCACAGTACAAGGCTCAATTCAAGGTGACCCTCTCCAGGCATACAAGGGTTGATGACACTGTCATCGACCTTTGCAATACAATGACCGATCCATGCAGCAGCCATTTCCTCACACACAACACAGGAAGTCCGCATGACAGGGTGTGAGAGGGATGGGCGGAAAAAGAATCTCGGAAGCTTAAAGTGTGGATGAATTTTGGCGTGGTTTATTGAGGTGAGCAATAACAAGAATTGAAAAGGGCACAGTAAGTACTTTCAGTAGGTTTTCTTTCCTCAGGGTCTTCTTCCTCCTAAGACAGAGCTTCACCATAGGGACATCCCCAAGAGTCACAGGGAGAGAAGAAGAAGGAAGCGGTAAGTATCACTGTTGAGTGGGTTGGAGGTTTAAAAAGGTAAAGTCCTACCATCCCCAGGAGTGTTGGGGTATTACGTGACAAGGTGAGTAACAAGCCAAAGTATCCTGTCCCTTGTCTTCAGGGATCAGGTACATGTACCTGATAGGCTGTGTCGGTCTAAGGGAGTGGGTGCATGCAACGTAGCACAAGGGTTTCTCCCTTAGTATTGGCATATGAAACTCAATACTATTAAGGACAATGGAAACATAATCGGGCCATGGGGCGTGCTCATGAGGGGCAGTTCAGGTGCCAAAGGAAGTGTGCTCGAGGTGACTGGCAGGCATGCACCAACGAAATTCTGTGTGATGCCCTTCATGCCCAGCCTTCCTTCCTTCCCAGCTAACACCCCCTCCCAACCCTTTAAACCCCTTCCCTGCCTGGTTCACGTACTTCCGGGGCCACAACTCTCCTGAGTTGTGGCACCGCGATAGCGTCCTCAATCTTCCTTAACACAAGAGGCATCAGGAAGAGTTAACCCTTACTTTCCCGGTCCCTGTGAGACATCGGAACTGACATTCAGTGGCAAACAAGTAAGGTGGGGCAAGTGGCAAGTGAGGGGCCAAGGGTGGGTCCCCCTCCTCACACAGGGCTTCCCACTGGACTATGTTCTCTCCAATGCTCTCCTCTTTCTCACAGAGCACACTGTTCTTGGAAAGCAGGCAGGCAGTGGTGCTCCAGGCTTAAAGGCAAGTGGTGTTGGATTCCCTGTGTATTGTTCCCTCACTCAGCAGGCCTTGGTCCCCTGTTTTGATCACAGGCAGAAGTCTTGCTGAGCATCCTCATTTGGCAGCTTGGCAGATGACAATTTTTGGGGCCTCAGACTCCCTTTCTTAAGTTCTTATAGTCCATTTCCGGACATCAAAAGAGAATAAGGGGTTGATTCTTTGAATTTTTATGTTGTGGTTCTGCTTCTTTCGAAGTGTTCACTCCTCTATTCCTTATTCCCCTTGAAAAGCAGTCAGCCAGAGAAGGAGTGTCTCTAAAGCGGATAGTCCCACAACACAGACCATGGGAGTGACTAGAATTCACACCTAGACATCATCCACAGTGATATGTGCACCAAAAGGCCAGGGCCCCCAGCCCTACTCTTTATGATTCTCTTATCAGCCCTCTCATCTTCCTGAGATGTGTCTTGGCCCATTCCTTGCATCCTCTCCCTGAACCACAGAACACCCTTTGAATGTTCAGGTGAAGCGTGGCTCTCCCCTCTCCAGTGGGAGCTTACCGGAATGCAGCGATACACAAACCTGTCTGGGGGGATTTCTCTACCTCCTCTTCATGTTTCACCATAAAGGCCTGGATCTCTAAAAATGAAAATTAAGGCTATCCAAGTATTGTACAATCCACAGGCACACATACACCCAGTGCAGGTATATAGCACACACACCGCACAGTACTGTATCTTCTGTGTACGACACCACTTATAGGCACACATACATCAAGCACCTGAATTTAACATGCACACACTACTATGCACTGCATCCTTCATGTACTGTACCACTCATAGGCACACACATACAGCACATGCATTTACCATGCCTGAACTGCATCCTTATTTTTTTATATCTTTTTTCTTTTTTAAAATTTTATATAGCGGAACCAGATCCCAAGGGATATCAGAGCGTTTTACAAAATGATGAAGGTAGAGTACTACTCCAGTATCGATAATAAAAAGAATGCCAAACTGTTGTAGTCACCAAAAGTCACATACAAGTGATACATAACGAGAAGAGAAGGAGAATACAGCTCCAGTAACAATATCAGATAAGGATACGAAACAGTTAATGTCACAATAATCACAGGCTGGTGGTACACAGCGAGTAATGCAATAAACAGGTCAATACCAGGCTGCTCCGGGGGCAAACCTTACATCCGAGAGGAGCAGAGAGCAAAAACACAGGATGATAAGAAGGATGTAGAGTTAATCAAATCGGCCAAGTTAAGGTAATCATTTGTTCAATTGGAATCTTTTGACTTCAAGTTTGAAAGTTATTGATGATATTCTTCGCAAATTCGGTGGAAGAGAGTTCCAGATCTTTGGTGCAGCACCCGAGAAGGCTCGACGACAAGTTCTCTTTTTATTCGTGATACGTGGTTTCAGGAGTAAGTTGTTAGCGCTTCTTGAAGATCTCTCGCCACATGATAATTTAAGCTTTTGTGCTAGGTACCTGGGGGTGTTGTCCTGCAGGGCTTTGTGTGCAAGAACGATAATCTTTAACTGGATTCGCACTTCGTAAGGCAACCATTTAGGAGACTGTAGGACTGGGGAAATTTGCTCATTTCGTTTGGTACCAGTAAGTAGTCTGGCCGCACCGTTCAGAGCTGACCTCAGTGGAGCCAGGATGTACTTGGGAAGGCCACATAGTGTAGCGCTGCCATAATCTAGCCTCGGTAATACAAATGCTTAGACTACTTGATGGAAGTCATTCTGTGGAAGGAATGGCTTAAGATTTCTGAGTGTCCTCATGAAGTGATTAGCTCCCTTACATACGTTACTGATATGATTTTTCATACTAAGGTGCTTGTCCAAGGTGATTCCGAGGGATTTGACAGAGTCTGAGAGGGGTACAATTGAAGGCAGTGAGGTGAGTCAACCAAATGTCTAGCTTGAAGGGGTGGTTCGGAGGAGAGATGAGAAGAAATGTAGTTTTGGCTGTGTTGAGCAGGAGGTGGTTCTCAGTTAACCAATTTTGATTAGATGTTAAGGTAGAGTTGAGAGAAATTATGTTATCCAGGGATGAGATTTTCAGGTAAAGTTGTGTGTCATCGGCGTACATATGGAAGGGTATGGTTATGTCATTTATAGAATTAGCAAGAGGTTCCAAAAAGAGGTTGAAAAGGATGGTAGAGAGGGTGGACCCTTGGGGGGCACCCATGAGTACTGGAGAGGGCTGGGAGAGGGAGTGGTTTGCCTTAACTCTTTGTGTTCTGTTGTGGAGGAAGGAGGAGAACCATTGTAGCACCAGACCCGAGAATCCCATCCTGTTCTTCAGAGTGAAAAGGAGGTTGTCATGATTAATTGTGTTGAATGCGGAGGAAAGATCAAGGAGGATCAGGAGGCAAGAGTCATTTTGATCGAATATTTTTAGTATGTCATCAATAACTTGCGTGAGTGCGGATTCTGTGCTGTGCCCCTTCCGTAAGCCTGATTGATGTTGGTTAAGAAGTTGAAAGTTCTCCATGTGAGCACAAAGTTGGGTTTGTGCACATTTTTCCCATTAGTTTAGCTAGAGTGGGGATGTTAGAAATTGGGCGGAAATGTTTGAGGTCAGATTTCTCAGCAGTAGGTTTCTTTAGTATGGGTGATACCTGCACAGCTTTTAGACAGTCTTGGATTATGCCTTGGGATAGAGAAGCGTTTACTATCCTTGTCCAAGCGGGGATAAGAGCATTCTTAATCTCTTTGAAAATGATCCGGGGCAATGGGTCATTAAAGTGGTTTGATGGGTTGATGTTCTGAAGAATCCTATTGATCTCTTTCTTCACTTAAAGGGGTAAAGGTGCTCCATGAGGCCTTATTCTTGATGATCAGGCTTGTGAGATAGGGCTTTTCTATAACAGGAGGTGGTGTTGACCCAGAAATTGGCAATAGAGCCTTCTTGGAGGCAAGATCTCTGGAGATGATTCTTGATTTCTCAATGAAGAAAGCCGAAAATACATCACCAGATGGTGGGCTGGCATTGGAGACAGAGTGATTTGTATCCCCAGTTGATTGATGTTTTACCAATTCAAAGAGTTTCTTGGGGCGATTAGCGGCTTGCTCAAGTTCTAGTCTGAAATAATCTGCCTTAGTGCACTTGATTTGCTTGTTGTAAATACTCCTGACATCTCTAAGGAATTTTAGGTGTTCGAGGGAGGGATTTGAACTCCAGGCTCATTCAGCTGCCCTAAGGTTGCATAGTTCAGTGTTTAGATTGTCATTGTACCTTGTTTTGGATTTTTTTGTTGAGGTATTTTTTAGTTGAAGTGGTGCAATGTCATCCAAGATGTTAGAGATGGCCGAGTTGTAAGCGCCGGTGAGTAATTGAACTTCAGTCAAGTCGGCTTGAGAGGGGAGGGTAGTTTTACAGGGTATACAGCCATCATCTCACATTTTTTATCCCGCATACCATCATCCCGCATACCATTATCACGTAAGTACTTTTATCCCGCAGTTTTTTTTAAACGCATGTTTTTATTTCTTATATTCTTTTATCACGCATGTTTTTACAACGAAATTCGTTGTAAAAGCATGAATGGTAAAAGCATATGTTTTTATTATTTAAGTGTAAGGTTAGTATATGGTTTTAATTTTGGGGTGTAGGGTATAGTTTTTGGGGGTTCAGGGATATGTATAGTATTTTTTAAGGGTATGTTAGGGTTTTGGGGAACAGGGTTATTTTTAGGATACAGGGGGTATTTTTAGGGTTCAGGGCTAGGTATGGGTTTTGGGGTACAGGGGTATTTTTAGGGTACAGGACTAGGTTTGGTTTTTGGGGTACAGGGGGTTTTGGGGTACAGAGGTATTATTAGGGTTCAGGGCTAGGTTTATGTTTTAGGGTACAGGGGTATTTTTATGGTTCAGGGCTAGGTATGGGTTTTGGGGTACAGGGATATTTTTAGGGTTCAGGGCTATCTTTGGGTTTTGGGGTACAGGGGTATTTTTAGGGTTCAGGGCTTGGTTTGGGTTTTGGGGTACAGGGGTATTTTTAGGGTTCAGGGCTAGGTTTGGGTTTTGGAGTACAGGGGTATTTTTAGGGTTCAGGGCTAGGTTTGGGTTTTGGGGTACAGGGGTATTTTTAGGGTACAGGGCTAGGTTTGGGTTTTCGGGTACAGGGGTATTTTTAGGGTTCAGGGTTAAGTTTGGATTTTGGGGTACAGAGGTATTTTTAGGGTTCAGGGCTAGGTTTGGGTTTTGGGGTACAGGGGTATTTTTAGGGTTCATGGCTAGGTTTGGGTTTTGGGGTACAGGGGTATTTTTAGGGTTCAGGGCTAGGTATGGGTTTTGGGGTACAGGGGTATTTTTAGGGTACAGGACTAGGTTTGGGTTTTGGGGTACAGGGAGTTTTGGGGTACAGGGTTATTATTAGGGTTTAGGGTTAGATTTGGGTTTTGGGGTACAGGGGTATTTTTAGGGTTCAGGACTAGGTTTATGTTTTGGGGTACAGGGGTATTTTTACGGTTCAGGGCTAGGTATGGGTTTTGGGGTACAGGGGTATTTTTAGGGTTCAAGGCTAGCTTTGGATTTGGGGTACAGGGGTATTTTTAGGGTTCAGCGCTTGGTTTGGGTTTTGGGGTACAGGGGTATTTTTAGGGTTCAGGGCTAGGTTTGGGTTTTGGGGTACAGGGGTATTTTTAGGGTTCATGGCTAGGTTTGGATTTTGGGGTTCAGGGGTATTTTTAGGGTTCAGGGCTAGGTTTGGGTTTTGGGGTACAGGGTACAGGGCTAGGTTTGGGTTTTGGGGTACAGGGGTATTTTTAGGGTTCAGGGCTTGATTTGTGTTTTGGGGTACAGGGGTATTTTTAGGGTTCAGGGCTAGGTTTGGGTTTTGGGGTACAGGGGTATTTTAAGGGTTCAGGGATAGGTTTGGGTTTTGGGGTACAGGAGTATTTTTAGGGTTCTGGGCTAGGTTTGGGTTATGGGGTACAGGGTTTTTTTAGGGTTCAGGGCTAGGTTTGGGTTTTGGGGTACTGGGGTATTTTAGGGTTTACAGGGTAATTAAAAAAACATATATATATATATATATAAATATAATATTCATTTAAATTTTATATATATTTAATCAAATATAAATTTAAATAATTCAATTTTTTAACAAAATATTTTTTAATTATGTACATTTTATTTAAAAACATAATTAAGAATTAACCATTTTTTAATAATATATATTTAAAAAAATCAGGAATGTTTTATTTTAGAGTGCAGTGTAGATTAGGGTGCTCTTACTTTTTTTAAATACTTTTAAAGCGAGTATACATTTAACATGCATGCCTTTTCGTTTTAAAGGCATGCGTGATCAATGCATATTCGTTCTAAAAGTAGTAGTTATTTTGGTACGCGGACTAATTGTAATTGCGGGACTAAAAATGCAGGATTTTGGTATGCAAGATTTTGGTATGCGGGATGTGATCATATATTCGTTTTACAGTAGGCAGCTAATTCAACTGGGTTAATTGACCTGAAATCCCTTTTCCAGATCTTAGATTTCATTGGATGAGCCTTCCTCAATTTCACCTCCAGGTTGATATAGAAGAGAATGCAGTGGTGGTCTGACCAATCGCAAGGGGTATTGGAATCCAGAGTGATAGACTGCCCTTTCGAGATAATGAGGTCTGAAGTTTCACCTTTGTTGTGTGTTGGTTGGTCACAGTGCTCCTTAAGATCATGATCCTTCAAAAACTCTTTAAGGCAAATACCCGTTGGTCATTAGGATTAGAACAGTGTTGATTGAAATCGCCAAGAAAGATTTGGGAAATGGCTGAGTCAACTTTACTCGAGATGCTCTCTAAAAATTGTTCAATGAAGGGGAGGTTGTTTCCTGGAGGGTGATAAAAGGTGTGAAGTTTGCAGACCGGCGGGTTGTTACTTGCGATGTTGAGACAAAGATATTCACAAGCAGAAGGCGGAGAGGACTCCATGTGGGAAATCGAGAGTGTGTTCCTGTGAATGCAGGCTAGGCCTCCTCCAATCTTACTAACTCCGTCTAGCCTAATTATGTCGTGAGTCGGAGGCACAAGGAGGTCAACAATAGGAGTGGAGGCTGGATTTAGCCAGGATTAAGTAAGGATGATGATATCAAGATCATTGTGTTGAATTAGGTCGAATATTTCAGAGGTATGTTTACTGGCTGACCTGCAATTGAGTAGTACACATTTCAAACGTGGAGGTGTCGTGACTGAAGGAGCCTGGGTGACAGTCACTCGCATGAGATTGTCTTTATTAACGACTCTAAGATTATGCGGAGGGTCTCTTTGCCAGTTATGATGGATAGTTAGTATGTGCTTTGGCGGGGTTAGGTTGGGACATAGTCGAGTAAACGTTGTGAAGGTCATTGAGATCATTGGACGTCAAGGTCTCAGCTCTTCTGGGCCGAGTGGGTGCGCTAGCTAAGGGAATGGTTTGTGAGACGGCGGAGGCTAGCAACTGGCCCAAACAATCACTATCACTAGGGGAGCTTCTAGGCTGATTTGCAGAGGTGAGAATGGAATTGATCATTGGGAAAAAATCCTTTGAAAGGACTTTTAGGTCATGTAGTTTGGTAGTGAGAAGGTGCATCTGGAGATATGTATCATCAAGGTGCGCACCAAAGTCTGAAAGGGGTATAGGTAGTGTTGAGAGAGAGGGGGGGTCTCCGTGTAAGCCTGGGTGCCCTAAGGTGGTGGATAGTTGTTCCTGGGGAAGGAGTTGAGCATGTGGAACTAACGGTGTACTGTGAACTTTGGGAATCAGAGATGTAGCGTTGGCGACAGAGGTCTGAAAATATCTCTGAGGGTCCTGAACCATTCCTAATGGAGATCGAGGGTATGATAAAACATGGTCGGGAGACAGAGATGTAGCGTTAGCAACAGTGGTGAGACCAAATCTCAGAGGGTCCTGAGCAAGTCCTACCGGAGATCAAGGGTATGATAAATCAGGGTCGGGAGCCAGAGATGTAGCATTAGCGACTGCGGTCAGACCAAATCTCTGAGGGTCCTGAGCAAGTCCTACCAGAGATTGGGGATATGAAAAATCATGGTCGGAGTCGGGCATTTGTTCATTCATCCGCGTGGTATGTGGCGTAGAGGGAGGGATGAAGGAAGGGTGATCAAATGGTGCAGGCAAAGATACAAGATCACACGGGGAACTCTCCACGTACCGAGCAGAAGGGGTCGGACTAGCTAACTGTAATCCGAGAGGACTCGAGATGTCCCTCCCTTGCTGGGGCAATGCAAATAGGGAACTGAGTGAGCTCTCCGTGCTCGGCACAGAAAGAACCGGAGTGGCTGGTTGCGCTACGAGATGCCCTGAGATATTTATCACCTGTAGGGTCGAGGGACTAGAAGGTTGGGACAACTCCACCGGGGACTGGGCTGCACTGTGAACATCAGGCACCGAGGAGTAATTCAAAGGTAGCGAGGGTCTAGGCTGAGTGGTGGGGGGAGGACTGGTGATGACCTGAATGCTGGAAAAATGCAGGTGGGTGTCATTGGACTACCGAGAGGCCGTATGCTTTAGGGATGGGAAGATGGTGGCTATCTTGATCAGATTGACATTCGACGCTTGTGTAAGGATGATACCATTGTTATAAAGGGTGATGGTGGCGTTGGCATTGAGTGTGGGCGAAGGAGCTGTAGTCAGTTTGAGACCATGGGGTGTTTCCCTGGTGCATGATATTAGGAGCATAGAATAGAGGAATTTACGCCAGCAAGCTCTTTTTCTGGTGTAAAAAATAAGGTCATTAACTCTACTACCTTTGTTTGCACAATAATAAACGTCTCAGATTAAAGTTTTGGACCTAGAACTTAGTAAGTGGTGCTTATGGTTTCTGGCTGCGTTTTTTGAAAGGTAGGGTGGGTAGTTGATGATGAAAGCTTTGGGAACTGAGGGGTCAGGACTTAAATCCATTTTGATAGTGTGGTTTTTGACCGATGTTAGTGGCTTCGTCATAGGTGGGAATCCTTGGTGCATAGATTATATTACAAGGACTTCTCTTTTATTAATTGTTGTACCCAGCCAAATGCAGCAGACAGGAGTCCTAATGTAGATCCTGCTGGGACCTTTACCAACCTCAAATTCCTTAAGACCATGAACTGTTTGGATGAATCCCAAAGAGAAAGCTAGATGAAATGACAGAATAGGCAATACAGAAGCAAGAGAGTCATTATGCCACTAGTACAAACCTATTTTCAGTTACAACTTTAGCTGGACCAAGTCATTCCAAGATGGCTGCCAACTTGTCGAAGCTGTCTCGGACTGCTACTGTAGTCCCTTTTTAGTTATCAAGTGCAGTCCTGTTTCTATTGTTGTTGCCCTTTGGAGCCATTTATTAGGGTATAGGACCGAGGTAGTGAGGAGGAATAGCCCTGTTGACAAAATGGCCGGGCAGTGATGTGTAGCGATTGTGCCAAATTACCAAAACAGTACAATAATGCAAACTGAGTCTCCGTCTTCCGGACCTTTCAAATGATTTAAATTATTTAATCCCTGCCGCAAGCACCATAAAGTTACACTGTCCACAGTGAGACTTAAGCCTGAAACAAGATCATCTCCGACCTGGAGCCGCGATAACCCTCTATTGGCAGGAGGCTCTCGCTTTCGCTACCGGAAAGGAAAGGCTCACATCGGCACGTCCTGACCAACCAGCCGAAACTCTGCTTTCAAATCCCCGATTGGCCCTGGTGGGAGGAGCGCGATGTCAATAACCCCGAGTGTGCCAGGCGCGGTAGCGGCAGAAAGGGGATATGTCTTCCGCTAGATCCTGCAGCCGCTATCAGAAGACTGAAAAAGGGCACCACCTCAACGTGCCCGATAGTTTCCTGTAGTCTCGGGGACCCAGGGTGGCGAACGGTGTGTCGCACAGGGGAGGGGGACTCACCGCAACTTCTAATATTCAGGGCAATCACCCGAAACCACAGTCCAATCCCGCAACGTGGAGCACCACCCGTCCTCTCCACTGTAGTCTGCCAAAGACACGGTGAAGCTCACGGTCTGCCTGGATGCAATGTATGCCTTTACGCAATGTACCACTCACTGGTACACATACACCCAGCACATGCATTTATCCTGCACACACTGCACAGCACTGCATCCTTTAGGTACTGTAAGACAAATAGGCACACATACATTCATAATATGAATTTAACATGCATCCACCACACAGTTGTCCTGTATTGTACCTTTTCCAAGTACAAATACTCAGCGCAAATATACCACTCCTGTGCTGCACAGCACTTCACACCAAACCAATGTAGCCTTCCACAACTATGAGGGTAGTGCTTTGAGCACCTCTACCGGTCCTACAGGACCACAATCCATGATACAGGCCTATGTCATGGCGCACATGCATGATCCATATTAGGAATCCAGACATCAGTTCAGTTGGGCACTCAGGGTAGGGGGGCACGTCCATTACTATGCAGAGTACTTTGTTTTCAGTGGCAACAAAGACTGTCTTTTTTCTTAAAAAGCATGCTCTCTTTCTTGGTTTTTTTCACTCTATTTCTGGTTGTGTTAAGATCTCTTTCTTACTAACGTCCCTCCCTAAAATATATCATCTCTCTCTCCCTCCTGTCTTACAGCCTTTATGCATGCTATGGTTCCTCTTACCTCTTTGAAGGTCTCTGTGTGGTATAATTTATTTGGGAGGTGTGGGGTGAAATCTATTTGCATGTAAAATGCTTTTCTCAGATGTGTTTCCTGTATTGTGCTGAATAACATCTAGTACTCCACTGTCACATTGAGAATTACTATCTCTGTAGTAACAATGTTGCTACTAAAAGTCAGATTCAAATTATTGTGAATGATAACTGTCACAAATTCCTTAGATTTTCTTGCCTCCCTTTCATATTATGGAAAGGTTGTCAATGAATCTAATCCATTGAATAATATGCTCTGACCAAGTCTCCAATTCTTGGCCATTGGCCACCTGCTCCTCCGACTAGCCTATATGTTAATTAGCATTTAACACCCTCGTCCACCCCAAACATTATCCAATAACTGCACAAAGCCAGACACACACTTTTCTGGATGTTCCTTCCTGACAGACAAATCTCAAATCATTCAGCCTATCCGCCTTCCCCTACGATGCTGGGAACCTCATCTGTAGAACTGCACAGGGTCTTCACCCAGCCCCACCCTGTTCAACGCCCCCATACAGCACTCCACTCACCAGCACAATCTCTGTCCATGGTATCAACATCATATTGTAAGCGGACAACACCCTGCTCATACTCTCCCTCTTCGGCAAGACACCAAACACCATTTTCTCCATCTGCATGGCCCAAGTGGATTTTGGAAGCACTCTTTACAACCCTCAGAGAAGATCTTCAATCACTCAAGCAAGAACTCTCAGAGGACATCAAAGAAACCCGGAGAGACATCAACGCTATAGGGGACCGAGTTGCAAACCGGAAGATAAGGAAGGAGGTCGGGAGGAAGCGACAGAGGCACTACAACAAGAGGTCCTAAGACTTCGAGAGCAACACATAGACTTGCAGTCCCACATGGAGGATTTGGAAAATAGGTCCCGGTGAAATAATATTCGAATCAGGGGAGTGAAGTCCAAAGCGGAAGGTGACAGCATCTTTGAATATGTTAGGGAACTGTTTCACCATGTCCGAGATGGGTTGCCGGACAATACCATCCAGACCGACCGGGCCCATAGCGTAGGCCTACCTAGGCCGAACTCTGCAGCTCCACCGGACAATGTGGTCTGCGTGCACGACTTCCAAGTCAAGGAAGAAATTCTGTGCAAAGCCCGCTCCTTGCACCCCATCACCTTTCACGGCTAAACTCCAAACTTTTTTCAAGACCCGGCTGCCCTTACACTACAGAAAAGGACGGAGTTCTGCCTGGCCACTACCCACCTCTGCAGCCAACGGATATCCTACTCATGGGGCCACCCCTTTCTCTTAATCTTCCGGAAGGAAGGAAGACTTTATCAGCTGCGATCCCTGACAGAGACTTATCGATGATGGGACTAGATCCCTTAGGGGAACAACAGGAACAAAAGTCACCCTTTCTCCTACAAAAAGAGCAATCGACAGGCTGGTGGAGAGTAGACTGGGGGCGTCAGGGGGTGACCCAGCCCAACCCGAAGGAAAGTGCTAAAGGTCGGAAGGCAGCTTTGGAGGCAGTGCCATAGCTTCAGGGCCACGGGACGACTATTGAATTCCATGGCACTTTACACCACTACATAGAGACTGTGGGCTGGGCGATGGGTGAGGAGAGACAGGACCATTGGCAACAAGAAGGACCCCATTGAACAGAACATGCAGCTTCACCTGGCTTAGGGACTGTATGGAAGCTTCTTTTCTAAGTTTCATGTTATTTTTGTTACTTTGTTTTTTCAATGTGATATATACGGGTTTTGCAATCACCTCTACATGGGACACACCAATTAACATATAGGTGGGCAGCAGTAGCCACAATAGAATACAATGAGGATGCTAGGCTTCAGGAGCAACGACCATGCTGAGCACACTTGACTTCTCCCCAGCTCCATGACAAATACAACACTTAGAATCCTCACACTGAATGTGATAGGCCTTAATAACCCGATTCAATGCAGGGCGTTACTTTCATTTCTGGAGAACTCAGGGGCGGACGTTTGTCTACTGCAGGAGACCCACCTGCTAGCGGGGGATTGTTTCCATCTTAGGTCCTGTGCCTTTCCCCAACAATTCTTTTCGTCGTCACCCTCTAAGACAGCCGAATGGCCATATTGGTGGCGAACACCTTCTGAGGACGGGTGGAGCAGAAGGTGAACAAAATCAGAGGTAGACTTCTCATATACCGCTTCATAGTAGAGGGGAGGCCCCTGGTGATTGGCACATTGTACATCCCAAATGAGGGACAGGAGAAGTTCCTGCGCAATTCGCAAGAAAGGGCAATGAAGACTGATTACAAATTAATACTAATCTGAGGGGAACTTAATCTAGTATTTGATCATACCCTAGATAGATCAGTCCAGATCTATGTTAGATTAGACTATTTCTTGGGCATGAGGGAAACACGGATGCTCACGAAGGCCACCGAAATACATACAGCGGCGCTCTCGGACCATGGCGCTGTAACGATCTCACTATCCCTCCCCTGGGTGAACCCCCCACCAGGGGTTGGCACTTATGCGACACCCTGTCACATCACCAGGAGGTTAAGACACAGATCCAGCAAGCAATTCAAGACTATGTAACATAATGATACCCCAGGGGTCTCGTCGGCCGTGCTGTGGGAGTCGCTCAAGGCAGTGATCTGGGAAAAGTTAATAGCGATCTCAGCGGTAGATAATAAAATTCGTAAGGAGAAAAAGGACGACCTTACAAAACAAATAGGGAGTTGGAACGAATTCACCAGCGCACAGGCGCTCCAAGTGTATGGCGCCAGTTATCTAACACTCGCTTCTAACTAGCTGCCATAGAACTAGAGAGAGCGGAGTATGCTGATCTTTGCCTGCGGCACTCCTTCTACATAGGCGGGAACAAATGTGGGCGAAGTCTGGCCAACAAGTTACGAGCCAAAAGACAAGAACAGGGGGTTCACGCAATTCGCAAAGCAGCAGGCGACCTCTTATCAGTTGACATAACCATAGCCAATGCCTTTAAAGATCTCTATTCCCACCTTTATACAGATCAACCTCTAGATCCCAAGGCCAAAGCCCAGTACCTCCAATTGCCGTTTACAACACCCTCAACCCGGACCAGGTGGCATCCCTCGATGAGGAGATCCGCATAGAGGAAGTCATATCAGCCATTTCAAGGCTTAAACTCAAAAGTCACCGAGCCCAGATGGGTATTCCACAGCTTTTTACAAATCCTTCTGTGCCATCTTAGCGCCTATACTGGTGCGACTATTCAACTCCTTCATGGGGGCTATCCGGGCCTCGATGCTGACGGCCTCTACAATAGCCCTCCGCAAACCGGGCAAAGACAAATCACAGTGCAGTTCGTATAGACCAATAGCTCTCCTAAACATAGACCTGAAACTATTCACGAGCATCATAGCGCATAGACTCAATACATATATGCCCTCCATAGTCGATCCAGACCAAGCAGGTTTCATTCCCGGGAGAAAAACAAACGACGCCACCAAACACATCCTGCATAATATCGAAAAAGCATCCCATGCTCAAGGGGACTTTATGCTACTAGGGATCGATGCAGAGAAGGCCTTTGAAAGTGTCCACTGGCCTTACCTTGAACAGGTCCTCGAGCACTTTGGGTTCAGGAAGTAGTGCAAGACACGAATCCTCGACTGTTACCATGCTCCCACGGCAAAGGTCAGGCTTAATGGCTGCACTTCCTTGCCCTTTCTGATTCACAGAGGCACGGACCAGGGTTGTCCCCTGTCCCCCCTAATTTTCGCTCTTTACATGGAGCCAATGGCCCAAAGAATACGTAACAACCCCATAATTACCGGAGTTACATTTGGAAGCAACTGCCACACCATCAGCTTGTACGCAGATGACGTGCACGTGACACTAGACAAACCAGCGACTGCCCTGCCAGCTTTCTTGGACAAACTCAGGTTTTCGGAGCTACTTTGGGCTTCCAGATTAAAGTCTGGAAGTCACGGGCACTTAACCTTTTCGTGCCACCCCAAAAAGTGGATCAACTGGCAGGCCAATACCCCATTGAATGGGCTAACAAGAAGAATCTGTACCTGGGGATCAACATTGCCAAGACCACAGAAGCGACGGTGATCGATAACTATCGAAACCTAAAAAGGCAAATCCGCAATAATTTTGTGAGTTGGGGGCATCTCCAGATTTCCTTGTTGGGAGGGATAGCTGCAACCAGGAGGACCACCCTTCCCAAGATACTTTATCTCTTTCAGACTCTCCCCTTGCCTCCACCCCCAGGCATGATTGCTAAACTCCAATAGGAACTTTCACCGTTCATTTGGCAGGAAACCACGCATGAAGAAGACCTTGAGCCACCTCCCCCTGGAGTTTGGGGGCTTGGGCATCCCTGATCTCTATCTCTTTTATCAGGCAGCACAATTATGCTACCTTGTCGAGTGGAGTCGAGCTGAGTCCGAGAAACATTGGTTGTTTCAAGACAGGGCGGTGGACGGGACCTCTCTATGGAAGGTCCCCTTCTTAAAGAAGGCGCATAGACCAAAGAATCTTTATCTATCACCGATTACGGGGGTGACCATGTTAGCCTGGGATCAGACCTCCACGAAGCACGAACTGACTACCTTCCCATCCCCAATGACCCTAATATTTGATAACCCGGACTTTGCCCCGGGGACTGTGGAGGGGTGTACGCAGAGTAGAAACAGTCGACCTACCGCTCTGTGGGCCACCTATTTGATACCGAGGGTATGCTCTCTTTCCCCAAAATGTGCAAGGAATTTGGGCTCGGGGAATTCGAAACACGTCATTATTTACAAATATGAAACTGGTTTGTACATCCACAAATCAAACCCAATGCACAGAGGCGCCTCATCCATTACGAGAGATGGCTCCTTGGCAAAGACTCAGATAAAGGAGTAATATCTGAATTACACTCAATTTTTGTATCCAATATAATAAGCATGCACACAATGCTGGATGAGCTAGGTGGAAGTAGGAACTGGGGACGACACTGAGCACTAAAGAGTGGGGGGAGATATACTACAGAACCGGACACACAGCCAGTAGCAACACCCTTACTGAAACCCTAATAAAGGTTGCCACATACTGGTATTACACTCAGGTTAGACTGCACAGGGTTCAGACAGACATCTGGACACCCAATTGCCGCACTTCCTGCATACATACTTCTGGGCCTTCCGAATCCCTTAACCTACCCTGTGAAATCCAGACACAGGAGGCAAATAGGAAGGGCATTGGGAGCTGCCACCCAAAGTATTTATTCTCAGCCACTGGAGCACACCACAGACCCCCACACACACTAATTGGCTTCAGAGACCATGGCATATCCTGGGTATGGAAAATATCACAATGACCCAGTTTGGGAGGGGGAGGAGTTTGTGGAGCTGTGGCATTCGTATGTGTCCCTACTTGCACAAGAGTTTAGGGAAATGACATGTCCAAGATACCTCCAACTGCTACGCCTACTGGAGACTAATCAACCCCGACCAACATCAAATGACTGAGTAAATTCACCGACTGAACATTTCAAGAGTCCCAATGTGGGGGTGCGGGTGGGTGGGGCGATGGGGTAGTTTGGGAGGAAGGGGGGATTTCAGTGCCAGCACAACATTAGCAACAATATGTCAGGCCTCTGGGTTGAAAGCCTACTGAAGACTGTGAAATCTGCTGTTGGGAATGTTTGTTTTGTTGAAATGCTAATAAAAAGAACGGAACCATAAAAATGGTACCATCTTACTCCTGCTTCTTAAAACCTAAATTTTCTATAATGCCTCATCAGGGGTAGTAAGCGCTATAATAAATGCAATTACAATACATTAAAATACAATAATCGTCTCATCCTCAGTGTTAGCATCTGCCCCTTCACTTTCACTTTCCAGTTTAAATAGTTCTCTCATTAGGTCCAAATCAGATATTTGCAAATTGCCTTCTAATGGCTGATCTTTAGATTAAGCAGATGATCAATGTTATAGGTACATGGGGGTATAGATATTAATAATCCATCTCAACGTTGCAGAAAACCAAAAAGAAGAACTGTTGTTCAAGTTCAATTTCATATATAACTTGTTAAATAAACATGCAAAAGTCAATTTCAGAATAAGGCACTCTAGAAATTTTTCTATGAAATGATAAACACAATTTCTCCAAAAATGTCCATTATACAGTTGAGGTGAAATGGTTTCTGAGTAATAGCATTCCATGAAATAGCTTTTCTATGAAATATCAATCGACTCCTTTTGCCATATGTTGGTGTTCGTGAAGAACCCAAACATTTGTGGTTTGAAATCGATCCTTATCAAAATTCACCAAAGGAGGATTTACGTTTTGCTCATTTAGAAACTTCAATGAGAATTCAGAATTGTGCTCAGAAACATCAAAAACGTTTAATTCATGCAATCTATGTTAAAACTATGTGAGGTGTGTGCTGGCTATTTGTTTTAGATTTTAACATCAATCATTTCTAAAAAGATGATGATAACTTTATTAGGCAATGGCATGTATGCATTTTTGTGCTTAGGTTCCTTCATTTGGTAGGAAATGGTTACAAATCTATCTTTCTTAGACGAGGACTCTAAATACAGTGGTAGAGCAGAGTTAATTAGATTACTTTATTGCATAACTGCTGTATTTAGTTCCCAAGAGACCTACCAAGGGCATCCAAAACAAAGAGAAACTGGGGTGACCCATAAGTACTTTTATATTTAATAATTTCCCTAGAAGATATCGTAAGTGGTCTCTGGGTCATGGTCGAGCCAATCCTGATTTTTAGGGACCAGACTGATGAGGAAGCATGCCACTAATAGATTGCATAAGAGACTTCATGAAAAATAAACTTCTTTTTCCACGGGTATCAACTTTCCTACTTTTGGGATTCTTTTGTTGAGTTGTAGCATAAAAGATTGTATAAATGATCTACAAAGGAAAATAGTAGCCAAGATCACCCTATGGAAACCTGTCTTACCCATCTACTGGAAAGTTTTGGGTAAACACAGTGGTCAATCTGTAAACAAAAAAAAAGTGCCGGGATCTCGACAGGAGGCAGCTTGCACCAACCCATTTCTCCAGTTAGCGCCACCTAAAACAGCACCAACTACTAACCACGAAAGTTAGGAGAGGATGCGGCGTAATGGCCATAGCTGCCGACTTCGAAGCTGGGGAATCAGGTTCGATCCTTGACGTCGGGCCGGCTGTACCTCCTGTGATTCCGAGCAAATCACTATATATCCCCATAAATTAATGTGTTCTTACCTGGTGCTCATGAAAAGCACAGGTGTTGATGATTAAGTGCCGGTGCTGAGCACCGGTAACCACCAGCTCAAATTAAGCACTTTACTGTATACCGTATACGGTAAATGAATATTTCATATAAGTGCAACATAATAATTTGTCATCATTTTTTATTAATTATTGAGCTTTTGAAAATTAACTAAGTTGGTATGTTTGTCTTTCTGTATTGAACGCTAATTACAAATATCTGAGTGGCATGTTTTACTTGAATTGTGGATGGTGGCAAGAATCACCAACTCTTATTATGTAATGTAATGTAATGGTGTCTTGTAAAGCGCATGTATCACCCCGCCATGGGGTATCTCAGCGCTGTAGACCGCTGGGGAACCCGTCCTGGCTTTCCTTGTACGCTGGTCCCTGCTGGGTATCTCCAAGGTGAAACCAGGCATCCCCGGCGTATGTGGGGGGCCGATGTGGAGATAAGGCAAGCTACTGCCCAGATTTGCCGGGTGTGATCCCTTGTTAGAGTAGGCACCGAGGCGAGAATTATCGAGTCCGCTGACCCTGGTCCACGACCCTGCCGCGTCGGGAATTGAACCCTGGTCACGAGCCATCCTCTGCTTCTGGGTCTGCCGCCTCTAACCAGTGAGCCACACCACCATTATGCCCAATAATGTATATAATTTCAGTATGTTCACTATACTTTAGGATTATCAGACTGTGAATGCTGCCATTATAAGATTTAAGGTTGTGTTCTGAGATATATTTCTGGAAGTGCTGAACTCATGCTGGCATCTACACCTGTACTCTCTGGGAGGATGCTGCTTCTCAATACTATGTGTAATACATGCATCCGGTGATGTTGTAGGTAAATGGGGTAATATGCTGGAATGGTTGCTGAATTGGGGCACTCTGTGAATCTGGATCAATATCTTGTTATTCTAAAGACATGCAATTGCTCTTGGTGTAGGATTAAGTTTACTTCAACAGAAGCTGTTTAAAACAAAAATATAGGAGACCGGTCAATTCACATTGTTAAAACCTTCTGGGGAATGGTTAATGTTGGGCACCTGACAAAGAAAGGACAGACGCCGTCAAAGAAACTCTTAAACTCGCCACACTTTAACCTGGATGCCGAGGCAGAATGCCCTGAGGGGAGAGGTCAAGAACAGCCAGTGACGGGGGAAAGCACAACCAATCCAAAATGGAGAACTGGAGGTGGGACCGGGAGGAAGGGGCATGCAACATGGTGGCTTGTTGATGGTCGCAATTTGGGCAGCAGAACGACAAATAAAATGTCATTCTGTGTCATTTTGGGCAGCTGGCCGACAAGGAGAACTCTATGGAGGGAATGCAATAGATAAACAGTGCAGTATTTAAAAAAAAAAACACAAATTCCTAAGACAAATTACAATTTCAGAATTGATAGATCATCATCAAAACAAATAACCTCTGAGTGTATCGCTGCTCAAAACAGAAAATATGTACATGTGCTAAACAACTGGGGTCTTTACCCTCTGGACTTCCAGAACTGCCCTTTGCTTTTCCCCAACCTATGCTTTCCATGCATCGACTACCGCTGTCATAAAAATATGGTTCGCACATCTGGGCATTTGGCTGTGCTGTTCTTTTCTCACTGGTTAGAGGCGGCAGACCCGAGTGCAGAGAACGGCCCGGGACCAGGGTTCGATTCCCGACGCGGCAGGGTCTTGGACCAGGATCAGCGGACTGATAATTCTCGCATCGGTGCCTACTCCGACCAGGGAGCACACTCGGCAACTCTGGGCATTAGCTTGCCTCATCTCCACAACGGCCCCACACAAACGCCGGGGATGCCTGGTTTCACCCTGGAGACCCCCAGGAGGGACTATCTCACAGGGAAAGCCAGGACGGGTTCCCCAGCGGTCTATAGCGCTACGAGGCCTCCGGGTAGCAGTGCGCTTTACAAGACACAACAATTTACAATTTACAAAAATTTCTCGAGGGTTTTGGACGCCGGCTTCCCGACTTCAGTTTGTTTAGAACCCGTGACCTCTCACAACAGTTTTAGAACTCTCACTTCAATTTCCTTATAGTTTGAACTTAATCCTGAATAAGATATTTGTTCAAACTCAAGCCTGAACAATAAGTCAGGCATCTGCTGACTTTTCACAACGTGGTAAAAGTGCAACTTCTCCAGGCTGAGCGCGCGCTCATAGGTGGACGCAGAAACTGTCGATGTAGAAGAAAGTGTGTTCTGCGTGATTAGGGGTTAATTATTAATGCGCAACCATTTCTCAACGGGCTTTACTTTCGATGCACAATGTTCTGGGCCTTTTGGATACGAAACTTAGCAGCAAGATCTCCTTTCTCCAGCTGTTGCAAATATGCGTAGTTTCTGTTTCTCTCTTTTGTGTCTTCTCCTCTTCGTTGGGCAAACAGATGGACGCAAAGCACAGAGAAAAGGTAAGAAGGCGCCATGATGTGAAACTTACGACTTTTTGCTTCAAAGCTCGTGCTATTCAGACCAAGAGACAGAGAGAGTCACGTGCAGAGCTGAATGTGTCCATGTTTGCCTATCCTGGAAGTTCGTGTCTGATTTGAACAGCTGCTAGGTACTACTCTGGGTAACTAGAAGTGGTTTGATATTTCCAGACATGAAATACCAGACCCGGAAACACCAGACCCTCTTTTTACCAGATGCAGATCGCATGGTGAGGGGCTGCAGGCAGACACCAACCACTCCCTACAGGGCAGCAAGGGAGTCACACAGCACTTCCCCATGGGTCAGGCCAAAGCCCTCCACCCCTCTCGCCTCACTGACCCAACACAAACTGACCCCGTGCTGCCTTTTACTCCATGCTTAGATCGGGTGGTAAATGGCCATAGAACCCTTCCAAGAGCCAGGGAAAACGTACCCAAAAGGATCTGGTAATCATGAGACAAGCAGGTTTTTTTTCCATTCCAGGGAGTTGAACTTATGAACTGCATTAACACATGGGGAGATATGGAATAGAATACCCACCTCCCCAAGAAGTGAACTACTGCAATGAGGGGCTATATACATGCGATTGCTATGTAATGTTTTTTAGGGTCAGATAAAGTATTATATGTAATATACAAGTGAAAAAGCCATAACATAATATCAATAAGACAGGTGAGGGATGTGTAAAGTTTTCTTCTCACTAACAATGTTTTGCAAAGTTTTCAAAATCTCGCCCTCTGAGATTGTGCAGCTTCCCGGTTTATGCCTTTGCTACCGTTTTTTTCTTACATTGTGAGGTAACGTTCAAGGCTTATCAAGTTAACTTTCACTCTAATCGAAATCAGCGAAATTGGAAAATGCATGTAGAATATGTTTCATTTTGCTGAGTTTTGTGTTATGTGTAATTCCAATGTGCTACGAAAGAACACTCATTTAAGAGAAGTAGAAATGTATATTGCATAAATTGTTACCATAGGAATGCTGTTCACCCTTTATTGTGAAAGTAGAACATTTCATAACCACTGCAAAGTTGAAAAGTTTTCCCTCGAATTTTGCAAAGGTTGCAAAAACAAACTTCACAATTTAATTTTCAATGCTTCAGTCTTCGGTAGTAGAAATTTGAGAATGTCTATCATGCGTCTGCCACACGTACCTGCCTGAAAGCATTCAAAATGATTGAATGAACCCTTGTGAGAGAGAAGGCTGTGCCTTGCCTGGTTCTGCTCTCGGATTGTGTGTTGGTTCTGGTTTTTAGTCTGCCCTTTCTGTCCAAACCATGGCGTCTGTTGCAGATTTAGCCTTCGCTCCTTGAAGAATCGCCTCAGGATGAATGGAGGAGGTTTAACCCACTCATCTGCACGAGAGGGAGGTTCACGAATTCGAATACATTAAATTAACACTACAAAGATTAAAATATAAGGTCTCAGTAAATCTTGGGAAATACAGGGAGGGCAGCTAAAATGGCCAGTGGTTCCCAAATCTACTTTTGCATTATCTAAAAAGGACACAAATGTGATGTAGATCAGGTTGAATTCATTTGTCTTTTTTGAGTGAGTTTCGCGTATTAAGGCATGTTTTAAAATGGATGGCGACATTTGGTGGATTTGCCTTGTAATTTGTTACTGCATGCTTAAATGTTCACTGCTCACTGACTGCTGGGGTGAAGGAGGAGCACTTGGATTGACCTTGTGTTGGTGTGGTGTTGTCTAGGAGTGCTCAGGCCATGGAGATGAGACCCCGCCACCAAAATGGTACACACACTGACATCTGAATCAGAAAGTGAGATTTCATCTCTGGCACTGATCTGTGAATATGCTTTTATTTTAAAGAGAACTATTTAGGGAAGGAGAATAATCTCTTGGCTGGGCGGGGCTGGGAGTCCTGGAGTCAGAGAGAGACATAGAAAGCCTAAAGAAAGTAGTTCTGTTGGTGAAGAAGCACTCCCTTAACTAGAACTTCCTTGGTCAGGGAGGCCAAGGAGTCACATATTCCTTGTCAACAGGATTCCTATGTGCAGTCTGCTCTCTCCCTTGAGGTATCTCTTCGTACAGCTATAACAGACACAGGGTCCTGATACAAGACTGTTATTGTAGTGTATTTTGTAAAGCGCACAGCTACCCCAACGGGGCGTCCCGGCGCTGTATAACGCTGTGAAACCCTTCCTGGCTCTCCCTGTGAGATGCCCCTCCTGGGCACCCCCAAAGTGAAGCCAGGCATCCCAGTGTTGTAGGGGCCGTTGTGGAGGTTAAGCAAGCTATTGCCCAGAGTTGCAGCGTGGGACCCATGATTAGAGTAGGCGCAGAGGCGAGAATTATCGAGTCCGCAGACATTGAGCCCAAGACCCTGCTGCGTCAGGACTTTAACCCTGGTCCCGGGCCTGATCTCTGCTTCAGAGTCTGCCGCTCTAACCAGTGAGCCACAGTGTGGCTCAATGATTAGAGCGGTAGACCCTGATGCAGAGGTCCAGACCGGGACCAGGGTTCAATTCCCCGCCTGGGCGGATCTTGGGCTCAAAATTCCACGGACCTGATAATTCTCACCTCGGTGCCTATTCCAATCATGGAGTCCCACTCTGCACCTCTGGGCAATAGCTTGCTTAATCTCCACAACGGCCCCCGCAACGCTAAGGATGCCTGGCCTCCACCTCGGGGGTGCCCAGGAGTGGACGCCTCACAGAGAAAGCCAGGATGGGTTTCACAGTGGTATTTGTACAAGCGCCTTGAGACCCTTGCGTGTGAGTAGTGCGCTATCAAGTATCTATTTACATTTTATATTTACTTCTCCACTGTTGTTAGAGCTTGGGTCTTTTATGCCACTCGTCCCTAGCCTTAGTTTGCACTGAATTGCATGACTGGGTATCAAGGATCTGATATAATGCTTTTAAGTGACCACAGAATTACTGTATTTAAATTGTTTTCTTATATTCCACCCCTTATGGTTCTGTCATTTTCTACCGAGGGAGAAGCTAGTGTGTGGTTCCTTCAGGTCACTGCCATACTATAAGACTGTTCCAAATATGCAACTGGTTTGGGGTCTGTAGCAAATTCGCTTTTTTGTATGGTCTCCCCAGATTTTTCGGTTTTTCCTAGAACCTATTCTTGCTGGAATTAGAAATCTGTTTCCTTTACTCTGCTAAACAGGAGTAAAGTGCCCTTTTCCCCCGTTTAAAAATGGTTAACTTGACTTATCGCTGATTGACATACTAAACTTGCCTAAAAGTCCCTACAATATGCTATAGAATTTACACCCAGGGCCTGGAAGATATATGGCACCTGTGAGCTGCAGCACTTATTGTCCCATTCGTGTGTTTGGTCTGAAAAACATGGCTTCAGGTCCATCATGTGCTTTAGCAACTAGAAGTATATAGAGATGCCTATTATAAAATATTCGTGCCAAGAACCTGTTCATTGAAAGAAGCACCACTACTTATATCAACATCATTTATTTTTGTAAAAAAGTTGTTATACTTCCATAAACTAAACCTTTATACAACTCAGTGTAAAAACTCAAACCACTGTCACTTTTTGTGGAATTGACACAAGGGTATGGATGAGTGATGGTAGCACTATAGGACACTACTAGTTATTGAAGTCATAGCTTCTGTGATGAATGGTTTAGTCTGGGAAAAAGTAAATGTGCCCCATTTCCATTAATACTACGACTCATTTGTACTTAAATATTCGGATTGAAACTGGTACTATAGGTACCTACTGCTCCAAAAACAGATTCAAGAGTGAGTCGCTAGTATACAAAATGCATGTCACTCTTTACAAATCTTACAGTGCCCCTTTGTTTGGTAGCAAAAAGCTTTCTAGTTCACAAAGAAAATGAGTAAGTAGCGAGTCATAGCTGTCCAACCTATCCAAAGCCAGAGGGTCAGGGCATGAGCACAATGATGCTTCATGTTTCAGAAGCTGCTATAATCTAGATACCGAATATTGCAGGTGTAACCCTTCCAATGCCCCGGGTGAAAAGGACCAGTTTAACACTAGACACCACATGATCATTGTGTTAGACATTTTTAGACAATCAGCACCTGGGAATCCTCATGGGTGATTATCCGCGCCCTACAAATTCACATAGCATAACATAAACATTTTTGGGTTCAATAACAAAAACAGACAGACCTGGCCTTCTCTACTGGAGAAAGCTGGCCCGGCCTCTTTGTAGACTGATAATATTTAAGAGTCCTTGGAAGAAAGCTGATGTCGCCTTAGCGCACTCAGCAAGCACTGATAATGAACTATTGAAATCACTAAATTTATGTCCTGGAGCATTACACTTGGAGGCCAGCGGGCTGCCCAGTTCAGTGATATATGATCCTGCTTAAGGTGAGGCGCAGCAACCCTTTGTTCAGCACATTTCTATCGGAAACAATTTGTCTCTTACCAATTCTTGTCACAAACTATAGACCTTGTTTCACTTTTTTACAGTTAATGGATAGCTTTATCCTCTTGCCAAAGATGGGTGTCTTATGATGTCTCTTGAAGGTCGGTGAAGAGATGTATTTTCTGCCTTTTGTCCCTTAATTTCCATGACTACAACAGTCATTGATCTACCTTAGCAATATTTGCTCGGTTTTATTTACTGATGAGGCTGGACCACCTCTTCAGTATCCTACTTCTAAAAGTGAGGCTGAAGAGTGCCCCACTACAACCTGAATTAGTCTTTTCCTAAGGCAGGTTATAATCCCACTCACCAATTAGTTCTCTGCTCTTGGCAGCAGCTCTTCGCTGTTTTCCAAGTCCCACTAGATTCATGCGTAGTAGGACCCCAGCCCAGCCATGGTACATGAGGGTTGTGCGGAATGAGATGCTTCCCCTGCATTCAACACTTGTGCAGAGCCAACTGGAGACCGCAAGCTTTGTTCAACGGAGGAGAAACCTTTCTTTGTGTTCATCCAGGAGTTTTCTGAGTCCTAAGGTTAGTGGTCTTTCAGTTATCGCTCCTGCACTCCCTCACACATCTGTCACCTCACACTCTTTCCTGCTAACAAAGTACATGTTATGTGTTACTTCTGCATCACCAACCCCTCTGGCTACTGTTCTCCCAGGTACCTCACTCAACAGACCTAATATAACTCTCGCCATTCATCATAATATATCAGTCGTAGCCTGGATCAACTCATGTTTCATAATCAGGCAATTCACGCCAACAACAAACACCACAGATTTACCAGCAGCTGTGTCAAAAAACAATGGTGGGCTGTGATGCTGCCCAGAGTAGTTACCCCCAAGAATTAGATGATGTCCATATGTTACTACGCTAGTCATAACCCCAAGCATACTTCTTATTCAGTGGATAAAACTGGCTCCCTGCATAACGAAAGAAAACCCCCCAAAAATCCAAAATGTTCTTATGGATTGTAATCTGTACACGATTAAAATTCTAAAGTATTCACACTTCATAATTCCTAAAGCTAAGCGAACTGCATAGGCGTTCATAATGGCTTGATATGTGCGCTTTCCGTGTTTTACAAGAGGGGAAATTAAACCTTTGAGTCTGATGGATGAGTTAAACGAAATTAAATGGTAATGTGTTCTCTATAATCTTTATAACTTGGGAAATGCTTGCTTGTATTATTTTACATATCTCCTGCAGAAACCTTAAGAAAATGTAACGTAGAATCCCGGGTTGGAGGTAGTGAATCTTGGTGTAATTTAACACGCTCTCGCCATACCGCCTCTGGTTAATGTGTATGCCATTGATTTGACCTCCTTTCTCAGCTGACAGATAATGCTGCCTCGCGCACCCCCGGCCGAGAGGAAAGCGCGGCGGGCTTTGCCTAGACAGGTTGTTCTAGTCAATGCCCTCAGAAGCTGGCACGGGATCATCCCTAGGACAGCGCGTGAGTGATGCGCTGGCTCCTCAGGGCCCACTCGTGTGGCTCGCGCCAAGCACGTCAAAGGAGATTAAAGCCGCTGCCTTGGAAACGGCCATGCTCGGAGCCTGATAAAAGTGCGCGCGCGCGTGTGTGACACTATAGCGCACGGTGGCATTTTGAAAATATCGCGAGGTTGACTTTCAGAGAGTTCATTACACACTTGCTCCAGGGTTGCTTGACAGAAGGAAGGCCTCAGACGAACCGCACATGAACAGCGCAAGAAATTGTTATTTTTCGTAATTTTGCAGGAGAGCCCTTTAAATACAGCAAACTGCAGACTTGTCTACCGTCTCTAGCTGGGATGGATACAGGTTAATAATTCATTGTCAGAGGCCGCAGATGGTCTTTACAGGAAAGTCCAACGTGGAAAATCACTTCTGCTTTGCACCGCTCTGTATTTTCCCACCTAGTTTCGCATTGTAGATATACTGTGCCGAAGTGGTGTTCCCAGGCAATGTCAATATTTCATCAGGCTGCAGTGCCGACATCTGAGTCCATAAAGCGAAGGGTGGTAAGCACGACTCACCACTTCCACTATCCATCCCCCCCCACATACCCTCCCTCCCCCAAACAGCAGCTAGTGTGTTCCTGCAAAGTAGGTGATAAATATTGATAGGTAATATATTTAATGTTGCTTGATGTGCTTGAAAAAGGTGGCTTGCCCTGGGTACAATTACTGAAAATGGCATGGCTCTAAAAGTAGGTCAAAGAGAAAAACATGATCCAGACCCAGGGAGGCCTGTTACTGAGTTGACAGGTAGGTTATCTGTTTTTATCGTTTTTGCAGATAAGACTTAGTAAAACGTTTTTAGCATAATTGTCTATAACAAGCTTACAGCCAGGACACAAGTTCTAAAAAAGAAGTCGGAGGACTGACCAAGTTATTAGGCAGTATGCAAGTGACATCATGATGCGTGTCATCACAGCACATGATGTCACAACTCATGACAGTCCACATGGCATCATAGGAAGTGACCTCATTGGAAGTGACATCACAAGAAGTGACATCAGATACTAAAGTCTCACACATATGTTTATCAGGTGTATCATGAGTACATTTAAGTGCATTATGATAATTAACAAATGAGATTTGGAGTTGCGGTTGTGCCAAAAAAGTGGCGCAATCCTTGTGCAACATCTGGGAATCTACTAATGCATTTTTTTTGAAACCCCAGCACAAAGAAATTGGCAACATGGAAAAGCCTGGTAGTAGATCTGTTCTGCTTAATTTGTTGTAAAGTCAGCATTTTAAAATATTTTATGGGGTTAAGGCATCTGCTGCAGAGGTACCCAATACATCTCAGGGAATAATAATAATGTGAGATAACTCTGGAGGTTAACACATTTGTTGGAGAGATCTGTGTTTTGTGTGGTCGCAAATTAGAATCCAAGTAGTATAAAACATTAATTTGTCTCCTGCAACACATAATCACCTACTATTCTTGGGGGGTGGGAGTGGATGGGACGGGGCATTTGGGGATTGTTGAAACTCTATTTTGTTGCTACCTGCTTCGGGTTTGTTATTCATGATATCGCAACACACATGGTGTGCATCTTATACAATGTTTTGAGCATAAAGGTACTACTTAATTATGCAATAGTGCTCTGATATGTGTATGTTATAACATATGACCACTGAAAATGCAATAAAATGTTTGTTTTTTAAAAAAGTCTCTTGCAAAGCAAATCATGTAACATGCAGATCACAGATTTTTCTTTTATGTAAATTGGTAAGTGGATCACTGCTTTGAACACAGAGTTCCTTTTGTTACTTGCAGTTCATAAATTGTAACCCTTCTACTAGGCCACAGTGAGCTATGAAGGGCATTTAACTCCAACAACTTGCAACTCTGACAATCTCATGTAACACATCTTGAACATTGATTTGCAAACTTACATGATTTATTTTGAATGGATAATGTGAATGTTATGTAAAGCACTCCAACACTCTGCATTGGGCTGAGTAGCGCTAGCAAAGAAATAAAATAGTGCTATTTAAATTGTTATTTTTGTAAAAATTGGGACAGACAAGCCCATCTGACATTCTTACAGTGCTCGCACTTATATACTGGGACTAAACAAAGTAAAAAGCATGCATCAAGAGATAACGATCTGTGTGCTTTTGTTTCCTCTCTGTTACATTTGCATGTAAGTGTGATGTTCCAGGCCGCCTCTAGTCCGATACTCGATCAAAAGGAGGCCTGATGGCCCTTTAACTTCCGGCCAGCTCGAGGTGAAAAAAGCCCCCTCCTGCCTGCACATTGCTGCTGGGAATAAAAAGCTGACAACTTGGAGGAGCTGTTGAACGTGTCCAGGGCCAGACTTGCCCTAGCGGGCACGGGCAATCCCCCGGTGCGCCGCACGGGTGGTGGCCGGTCTTGGGCCCCTGGGGGCCATTTTTGTTACAGGGTTGTTTTTGCAGCATAGCTTCAAAATCGGCCCAGTAAGAAAATTGTCCGAAAACCGGCCTTGGCAAAGAACTTGGCGGCACTCCCAACCCCACCGGGAAGGGGAGTGGGGGCGGCCGAGCACTTTGCCAGGACCGGTTTTGGTTCCCAGTCCGGAACTGAACGTGTCCCGGTGTCTGAAAATTATACTGGGACAAGTTCAGCATATTTTTGTAGAGCTCAACTTTTTGGCAGGGTTAACGGCGTCAACCCTGTGACAATAGTGGTTGGACTCTGGGTACCCACGTGTACTCCAGACTCGTGCTCTGCTGACAGTTTAAGATTTATGTGACATCGTCATGTCCAGCAGTCTACATTCCCTTAACTCAGGGGAACACTACAACCATTGGCGGCTTATGGAGTGGAACTAATGCATTGTGCAAAAGAAAACAACACAGATCCTCTTGTCTTTTATAGTACCAAAAAGTTACCAAAAGAGCAGAAAGTCAAGAAAATTGATAAGGACAGTAGGTCAAAACCAGTATCAACATGGTGTAGAGTGGGCAGAATTCAGAGTATATAAGAGCAACACATCAGGTTTGATGGGTGCAAATAATGAGCATGGTACACATGAATAGAATTGCCATAGCAACAGAACTAGAGCCTGGGTAAAAGTGCGGAAAGCCTTAGGGTGAGTCTCTTGTGTGGCCATCTGTGGTGGAGCTGTAAGCAGCTGCTTGTAGTTGTCCTAATGTAGTATTATGCCGGAATCCCCTGCTTTCTGTCAGGAATGGAAATTATTCAGAAGCAAGACATACCGTAAAAGTATATATGCAGTAATTGCAGTGTGATCTTTTAAATAGCATACATTGTGTTTCTGTTAAGACTTCCTTGTAATGTCAAAACGTGCCTCTGACAGTTAATTGTTCTACAAAGACAAACCAATGGTAAACTTTTAATTAAATATTTGTTGGGGAGTATACCAGTCCCTACTTGTAAGCACATTTTTAACAAGCATTTACAATGCAATGGTCTCGGCATTATTAAAGGTAAAGCTATTGGCATTGCTCATGACTTTTTTTTTTAAATCATAAATAAATGGCATAGTCATTTACAATGCCAATAGCTTAATCGTTAAATAAATGGCATAGTCATTTACAATGCCAATAGCTTAATCGCTCGCAAATGCATGACCGATTGCATTTACACCCACACAGAGCCACACACACAAAGCCCCTCCCCCACACAAACACAGAGCCCCACAAGCACACACACAGAGCCCCACACACGCACACACACAGAGCCACACACACACAGAGCCACACACACACCCAGAGCCACACACACACCCAGAGCCACACACACACACCCAGAGCCACACACACACCCAGAGCCACACACACACCCAGAGCCACACACACACACCCAGAGCCACACACACACACCCAGAGCCACACACACACACCCAGAGCCACACACACACACCCAGAGCCACACACACACACCCAGAGCCACACACACACCCAGAGCCACACACACACACACAGCCACACACACACACACAGCCACACACACACACACACGCACAGAGCCACACACACACACAGAGCCACACACACACACGCCCAGAGCCACACACACACACACACGCCCAGAGCCACACACACACACGCCCAGAGCCACACACACACACACCCAGAGCCACACACGCCCAGAGCCACACACACACACACACACCCAGAGCCACACACACACACACCCAGAGCCACACACACACACACTCAGAGCCACACACCCAGAGCCACACACACCCAGAGCCACACACACCCAGAGACACACACACCCAGAGCCACACACACCCAGATCCACACACACACACAGCCACACACACCCACCCAGAGCCACACCCACCCAGAGCCACACCCACACACCCAGAGCCACACACACACACACCCAGAGCCACACACACACACACCCAGAGCCACACACACACACACCCAGAGCCACACACACACACACCCAGAGCCACACACACACACCCAGAGCCACACACACAGACACAACCAGAGCCACACACACACACACACACCCAGAGCCACACACACACACACACACAGAGCCACACACACACACACACCCAGAGCCACACACACACACACACCCAGAGCCACACACACACACCCAGAGCCACACACCCAGAGCCACACACACACACCCAGAACCACACACCCAGAGCCACACACCCAGAGCCACACACCCAGAGCCACACACACACACACTGGAGACCAAGCACAGCGAGTGGGCAGGGAAGCAGGGAAGCAAGCACAGCCAGGGGGCAGGGAAGCATCACAGCCAGGGGGCAGGGGAGCAAGCACAGCCAGGGTGCAGGGGAGCAAGCACAGCGAGGGGGCAGGGGAACCAGGAGGCAGGGGAGCAAGCACAGCCAGGGAGCAGGGGAGCAGGCACAGCCAGGGGGCAGGTGAGCAAGCACAGCCAGGGGAGCAAGCACAGCCACTGCTGTCCCTCCTTACCTCCCCGCTGTCCCTCCTTACCTCCCCGCTGTCCCTCCTTACCGTCCCTTATTACTTACCTGCTGTCCCTCCTTACTTACCTACTGTCCCTCCTTACCTCCCTGCTGTCCCTCCTTACCTCCCTGCTGTCCCTTCTTACCTCCCTGCTGTTCCTCCTTACCTCTGTGCTGTCTCTCCTTACCTCCGTGCTGTCCCTCCTTACCTCCGTGCTGTCCCTCCTTACCGCCGTGCTGTCCCTCCGTGCTGTCCCTCCTTACCTCCATGCTGTCCCTCCATACCTCTGTGCTGTCCCTCCTTACCTCCATGCTGCCCCTCCTTACCTCCGTGCTGTACCTCCGTGCTGTCCCTCCTTACCTCCGTGCTGTCCCTCCTTACCTCCGTGTTGTACCTCTGTGCTGTCCCTCCTTACCTCCGTGCTATCCCTCCATACCTATGTGCTGTCCCTCCTTACCTCTGTGCTGTCCCTCTGTCCCTCCTTACCTCTGTGCTGTCCCTCCTTACCTCCGTGCTGTCCCTCCTTATCTCCGTGCTGTCCCTCCTTATCTCCATGCTGACCCTCCATACCTCCATGCTGTCCCTCCATACCTCCGTGCTGTCCCTCCATACCTCTGTGCTGTCCCTCCATACCTCCTTGCTGTCCCTCCTTACCTCCGTGTTGTACCTCCGTGCTGTCCCTCCTTACCTCCGTGCTGTCCCTCCTCGCAGCCCCTCGCCTGCACTTGCTCCAGGACGCCCCGCAGCGCCAGGATGCCCCAGTGATGGAGTTGCCGGCACTCCCGGGACAAGGGGGGGGGGGGGGGGTTGTATGGCAAGTTGGTGTGGGCATGAGCAATCTCACTTTCAACTCCGGCCCAGCGCTATGGGGGACCGGAGAAATATGATGGCCGGCTCACAGGTAGAGACCACCCCATATCACCCGCCCTAAACCACCAAACCGCCTGCGTGCATCCACTGCCCCGAAACTAATGTGCCCCGCAGCGCCAGGATGCCCCAGTGATGGAGTTGCCGCCTTCTGCCCCCACATTGACAAACGGGCAGAGGCTCCCAAACCAGGCAAACTCCCTGCTATCGCCGTCGTCGAAGTGTGCCGCCGGATTAGGAGCGATAGTTAATTTAGCTGCTCTGAGCCGGACCGCGGGGAGCAGCAAGACCAATGTGTGGAAATGGGAGCGGTGGAGGAGTGAACTAAACAGCTGAATCCCGCCGTCCCTAACCAGTGTGCCAAGCAGTGGCTCGTGAGCCGGCCGGCACTCCCGTGCCCACGCCACCCAGGGCCCCATATCTCGCTGTAGGGAAGGGAGGGAGGGGGGGTGGTGGTAGAGGCCGTACTGGGGAGATCGTCGGGGCACTAGATAGTGAAAACACTGGATGTTTCCCCAGGCCAACAGCAAAGGTGTCGGCAGAACGGGTTATTAGAACACGATTCCTCATCCCATTAATTCCCACGGAAACTTTATGAAGGACCATATTTTAGGGGACCCTAAACAGAACAATGAGAAGATGAGAGCTTGGTGAGTATCTTTCCGAAGCTTACCCCGAAAATATGGGTTCTCGCTGGAGACCTGATGTCACCGAACAAGAATAAAACAGCTTTTTTTATACACCAATTTCTGGTGCGACGAGCAATTCCACTGAAGTCCTCCTGTTCAAGTTGAAACGTATTTTGTTAGTAACAGAGGAAATCAGAGGTTACACCTCAATCTATTTTTTGTCTAGACGAACTTAACAGTCAAGTCTGTTATTAAACATTGTAGATAAGGCACCTCATGGGATAAAGTGTTTTACCCTTGATAACTAAATGTGCATATAAAAATTACACTTGGGATGAGACCAAAGACCAGAGGGTTCTAATTTCAGAAAGGTGTGCCAAGCAGTGGCTCGTGAGCCGGCCGGCACACCCAGGCCCGCGCCACCCAGGGCCCCATATCTCGCTGTAGGGAAGGGAGGGGGGAGAGGGAGGGAAGGGAGGAGGGGGGGGGGCGGTGGAGGCCGTACTGGGGAGATCGTCGGGGCACTAGGTAGTGAAAACACTGGATGTTTCCCCAGGTCAACAGCAAAGGTGTCGGCAGAACGGGTTATTAGAACACGATTTGAAACATGCTAAGTCGGGAACCGAACCCTGCTATGCAAAGCGCCGGAGCGCATCGTCCCAGACCCCGAGGCTACCCCAGAGCGCTCCGATGCCGAAGTCGGGAGGGGACTTTGCCAGGGGGTGGTTGGAAGAGTTAGACAAAACTCCTTTGCGGACAATGCAGCGCGATGAAACGGCTATATGGGCTTTATATAGAGGACGCGAGGGTTGGCTTCGGGGTGTGGTGGGGCTGCTGCTTGTGCTCCATACCTCCTGTCTGGGCCGGGCTGCCTCCGCCTAACTCCTCGGCCATCGTGATCTCCCTTGCAGTAATGCAGCAGCAAGGGCGAGGACTCGGCGACTTCTTGGGGCGGCCGTCGGCACGAAATGGCATAATAAAAGCGCCGCCATTTTCGGATTGGGGGGCGTGTTTTGCTGTCCTGAGTGACGGACGACGTCACTGTCTAAAGAACAGCAAAACGTACGCCCCCAAATCCGAAAAAGACGGAGCTTCTTAGAGGGACGGGGCTCTCCTCCAATGGCTGGCCTCCGTTTAGGAAGCCAGCCAATGGAGGAGTGAGGAGGGTTAAAGGACCCTACTAAGAAACATAAGATCTCCTACCAGAAGCTGGCAAGCCAGCATTTCCGGTCCGAGACCTAAAAAGCATACTTTTTTAAACTTTCCCTCCGTTCCTTTAAGGAAAACGGGCTACATTAAAAAATATATAATATATCACCATCCCTTTGATATCCACTAATCATAGTGAGTAGTCATTCGTAACATTCCTCATAAATATTAACGAGGTAGGTTGGATTGCGACCCACTAAAATTCAGAATTTTGTGAAACAACCTATTTGTACATAAGTCAATCTGCAAAATTACACACTGGTAAAAAAAAACAACAGAAATTCTAGTCACAATTTGGTACCAACGTGTCCCCTAGTTTCTTTGCATTCTTTACTATGACCCTCAATTTGTTGGTTAAATATGGTACGGTAGTGTTTTGTTTTACTATGAGCCACCTTGGTGCATTTCTACCTGTTCTTTTTATGCATTCTTTTCTATTTTTTGTATTCTGTTTATTGTATATATACCTATTGTATCACATAAATAATTAATTTTTAAGCACTTTAGCGAAAAAACTTTTGCAGTTTCATAAAATGAATTAAAAAAATGCTTTTTATCAACCTTGGAGTTGAAAGATTGTGTCAGCCCACTTACGATTCCAGCACCTGGTCTGGACTTTCAACACCAATCTACAAAGCGTTATCTCATCACGTTAAAGATAGCCTACTGCTATTGGACGTCAGTTCAACAGCATGCCAGATGTAGAGAAAGTGACATCACTCGCCCTTTTACCTTCAATTTCACGCAAATCCTTACACACACCCACATTCACACTTACACACACGCTCTCTCTCTTGCACATAAACACCCACTCCCCCGCAAGCATGCACAGCATACGTTTAAAAGCATTTTTTTACCAGAGCTGCCAGAGAAGGTCATATTCCAGCTAATTGTACTACATTTTTAATTTACTGATAGTCGATAATCATAGTTTAAAATAAAACATGGGGGAATATTAGCAAGCTGAAGTATTGCCGCTTTTTCGGCGAATTGTGCCGAGAAAGCGGCGATACTTCCAGCACCCTATTAACAAGGGCATGCTAACGCCTGCATCAAGTCCACTTTGCATGTCAGCGAGAAACATCGCTAATGACATGCAAAGTGGGCGTTCCCACGTCCAACCACATGTAAAATGTGGTTGGAGGTGGGAACACCCTATAACCAAGGCAGGCGTTGGGAGAAGAAGACCTGTGATAAACTCGTTTATCGCAGGTCTCCCAACGCCTGCTCTGACCAGGTGTTAAGGCATTGATAACATGGGGGTGTGGACCATAACGCTGAATCCACCCCCCCATATTATCAAGGCACACATTAGCGCGTGAAAACAACGTTTGTTTTCATGCGCTAATGTTCCATATAGTCGACAATCGCCGGATTTAATTTCGCCTACATGTTGCGCATTGATAATTACGTGCTAACACAGCGAAAAAATCCGGCGATAGCCGGCGATATGGAAATGTGCGATGTGCGTTATATAACGCACATCTAGATAATATGCACCATGGTTCTGGAGACTAAGCAGAGTCTAAAGTCTATGGTGCAGACCACTGGTTGGACAAGATGAGTAGGTGTTATCTGTGGATATATGTTTGCACTTACTGAGCTTCAGCATTTGTACCAGAAATACTGTATTCAGTATTCAGTGTTACATAAGGGAACATGTCATATTGGGTGAACTCATTTAACGGATAGGAGGTTCTGAGTATGTCATTAATGGTGGTCTGGATAATGACCATACACACATGTAATACACATATCATATACATTGCATACATTTTGTAGCAATGCTCACTTTGGCGAGTGTTTTTATTATGTTCTTTTGTTATGTATTTCTATAATCTGTTATGTTGTTTTATATGTTACTGCATGTATATCAAAATATGTAGGGTGTGGCTCCTTCACAGTGATACTGCATATTCAGATAGGATGACTGCCATGCTGGAGGGAATTTGTGAACCAAAAGGTAGGGTGTGCTTTTCTTCTCAGAGTCCTATAGTGTTTCATGTCGATTGAGTAAGTAGATGAGAAAGTCAGAGAAGTCGAACTTGGAGAAGTAGAACCCACACTGTACGCTCATCACTTAATCAGACTAGTTTAGGCAGGTCTAGTTGTGGCCTGAAAAAAACTTTGGCAATGACTGTGACCAAGGCATGTCCACAGCTATACGCTGCACAAGTTCCACCATTGCCTACGTAACGTTTGTTCCTGTGCCTGAGTGTCTAGCATATATTGCAGTATTATACCTCTAATTGTACTTTGTTTTCTCTTGTAACCTGCACACTTGTCACTTTGTCCTCCTGTGCACTTTTTGCTACCTCATGTATTTTGTTTGCTCACATTTGCCACTTTACCTTATGTAACTTAACGTCTGCTTTTGTAATCTGTTCAAGTGTAATTTTCTCCTCATGTATCAGTTCTGTTCCTATTGTGAAGCGCTCTGACGCCTTCGGGTAAAGTCAGCGCTATATAAAAATGCATAAATAAAATAAATAAATAAAATAGATGTAATAAAAGCCTACCACAAACCCTGTGGTCCGCCCTGGCCGAAGGAGCTGAATTTCAGCAATAAACCATGATTGGCCAGGGATATGTCAGACCAAAATAGACAAGCCCTGCTTCACGGACACCCAGCCACCACACTGCCTCCCATAAAAGGCATCCAACATGCAGCAGCATGCATCACAAGGGCCTGCAGAACTCCGAGCACTTCACTCATATCCTGATAGAACATCGCGTTCTCCCTCTGCCATGGCATGCACAACCTTCAAGACCAGCTGCATCACCTACAAAGCCATCTTAGACCTATGTGGATGACAAGCTCACCATCTCCAAGCGCTCAAAAGACACCACACTGGAGACAAAGAAATGTCCTACATCCACTCATGCAGGATCTGGAAATATTATCCCCACAACCAGAAACACTACTATTCAGAAAAGAGCAGGAGACACACCTCTTCAAAAAACACAACATCTAGCACCCTCTGACGGTTCCCTCCCTTACACTAAATTCAGCATCCCTCCCTGTTAACTGGTGATACGATTTCCCTTTTGGCTTTGTACAGTGCTCCATTGCTCCTGGCTAGGTGTGTTCTATTGAGATGTCTCTATACATACCACTGAATCAAAGATACTGTGAATATTATGACATGTTTAACACCTAGAAATCGAACTGTATCTGGAGGAGGATGTACATGAACCCAATTTCTTTTGCCCAAACGTTCACATACTCCATTTGTTCCTGAGTGACTGTGGGTCTGGCCCCAACTTCCACTGCTTATGAATATAAGGTTAACCTTTGACATCAAGTGACAGCTCTCTGTACCAGCCAGAGGAAGGGCTGAAACTGGGGCAGGAATGTGGGTGCCCTCCTATAGAGTCGGGACCTCCTGTCAGATGACCGAGGAAAAGTATTTGTGTTAATGTCATTTGAAGGAGAAAGGATGGGCCAGCCTAATTTGTTTCCTATTTGATTTCGTGGGTGAGGGCATGGCTTAGTTGAAGAGTTTTAAAAACTCACTATTATTGTTCTCTCCTTTACTAGTAGAACAGGGCCTGGGTAAAATGTACACATTTTATGAAATCAACATGATGTGTGGTATTTTTGTTGTTTTAAACTGCTTGCTGACGACTACTTCAAGTCTGCCATATGCCATATCCATTCTACTTATCTAACATTCTTGAAGGCAATCGGGCCTTTGGAACACCGTTTACTTTACTGTGGCTGTTAGTAACCAGGGTTAGAAGTCTGGAGCAGGGTGATCGTATTCAAACCAGCCATGATTGCTCAATCGACTTTTTGCTAGAAGTCTTCTGTGGGCTGTGTTTAGAGCTCAATGTTAAACTAGATAGGTGAAATTGGTTTTTTTTACCGAGCGCAAATTGTTTTGGTTCAGATTATGTTAATTTCACAGATAATACTTGCTAAAAGGTATAGACCTAGTTCAGTTACTAATGCTTATCGTGACAAATGCACAGATATTGGAAATATAGTGGCGTTGCATTTACTCCATGTATAGTTTTGATGAACACCCAGGCAGCATATCTATTGTGGGTTTTAGTCACCAAGTGGATGTTATCTGTCACCAGTTTAAGCTTTATGTGTTCCTGGCACCCGCTGAATAGAGTTTCACGGCAGGAGACATGTTTATAGCATGATTTATATGTAGTATGCAAAATAGCAATAAATATGGGCATTTGAGCGTCTTTTATCTTTCAGTCTTTGGTCAATAACAGATATGTTTTGTGCCCCTAATACTTTACCTTTTGGGCAATATGATCTTGGGTGCACATATAAAACTAGGGAGCAGATTTACAAGAAACTGACGCATCTGCTTTGATGCATCAGTTTCCCTGTGCCGGCTTGCGATACCCTTGCACCACCATGGATGCACCACATTTACAACACAGAGCACCATGGTGCAAGGATTGACAGATGCGTCAGAAATTCTGAAGCATCTGTTGGCGCAGAAGTCACGCATTGCTGGAGTCGTGTCTCAAGCACAACGCAACTCCAGCAAAGCATGTTGAGGCCTATACTTATTGTGCTGTGTCACTCCTTACACCTGCTTCAAGCAGGAGTAAGGTTTTGACGCAATGGCGTCCTAGAAGTGGCGCAGTGAAATCTTGTAGATTTTACTGTGTCACTTTTACGAGACTTTCCTGTGTGGGAACGCACAACCCTGCATACATTATACCTGACGAAGGTATAATGTGATGCAGGTCTTTACAACGTGTTTCATCTCCCTAGATGCGTCACTTTGTAAATTGGCCACATTGTTTACGCCGCCACTGTGTCACAAAAGTGTTGCAAGGGGCTTTTAAATCTGCCCCAATGTATTTAGGAAGTAATGAAAGGAGGAAGGGAGCAAGGAAGGAAGAGAGGAAGGCAACAAAAGAGGGAGGTAGGAGGAGGAGGCCTTAACCTAGGGGTCGTTTGTCTTGGATGCTCCACTGCCTGTCCTACACTGGCCCTGCAAACTGGGCCTAGTACAACACCGTCATCACTTGACTGTCAGTGGTAGCAATGGCAAAGCAGTCACAGGCTTCTCAGGTAGATAGGCTGGGGATGATTGAGGTCAGAACTCAGCAATCACACAGCTTTGCTATAACTGATTGCACAAACCTCTGCTTTACTTATGAAAATAAAACTATTTTAATGCACGCCAAAAATACAAACTGCACATGTAAAAATAGTCAGCTAAAATGTAGTTAACTGGGAGCATCATGCACCTCATTCTGCTATTATATTTCTCACCACTGGGTTCACTCCACTTCTCGTCTAGGCAGTTCCCATCCTAGCAGGAATAGGGGCGATTTAGCCTGATTTGCAGATTATCCCAGTGAGAAATGTCAATATGCTCAGTTGTTCACAGTTCAAAGCTTTTCTCTCACAAAGGAAACAGCATTAACTACGCGGGCTAAGCCACGCTTGCCATTACCACGTAAGCTGGACACCACTTTGAATAAGCTTGCTTTAGGCAGTCAGCGGTCTTGTTCAAGAGACAGGTTGGACTGGTAGACAAACAGGAAGGATCAGGAGAGGAAAAACAGGGGCACGTCTTGGTAAGTAGGGCTTGGGGGGGTAGCTTTCAGGGTGAAGGGGGTAGCTTTCAGGGGGAGGGATAGTATTCAGGGAAGGTAGTTTTAGGACTCAGGGTGGAGGGTAGTGGTCAGGGTAGTTTATTGACCTGAGGACCGTTTAAGGGCTCACGGCAGAGGCAGGGGTCGGTGTAGTTTTTGGGCCTGGTGACTGTTTTAGGGCTCAGGGCAGGGGGCAGGGATCAGGGTCGTTTATTGGCCTGCGAGCTGTTTTAGGGTTCAGGGCGGGGGCAAGGGGTTGGGGTAGTTTATTGGCCAGGGGGCCATTTTAGGTCTTATGGCAGTGGGCAGAGGTAGTTTTTTAGCCTGTGGTGGAGTGCATTACATGGCTAGGAGCTGGTTTTTAGGGCTCAGTGCGGGGGTCTAGGTAGTGTTTAGGGCTGGGGCAGGGGGATTGCAGTGCTGTGGGTCGGTATTTAGGGCTGAGGACAGGGGGGCTGGGGTGTGATCTTTACCACACATGGCTTTACATATCATGTCTTTACAATGATATTCATTGTAAAGGCGTGCATGGTAAAGACGTGGTCATGGTTGAGACCGCGGGGTTTAGGCATGGGTTGTTCCATCATACAGCCTCTCAGACAGTATGTGCTTAAGGCTTTCCGCTGTCAAATAGCAGCATGCAGCCACTCTCCCACTTCTGGGAGGGTATGTATAACGTGGTTCTTATGCGGCCTCCTTCAGCTTCAGTGGAGTTGTGGCTGAAGAGTGGCAGTGGGAGCAGAAGATGGAGAGCTCTCGAGGATGGCCAAACAGATAACCTGGAGTTGTGGGTGCCCCATGTAGGCAAATCTTATCATGGTTGTATTTCAACCAACTTCTAGGTATTAATGTGGTGGACACCACATCAAGAAAGAGCAGACTCTCATCAGGTCAAGCTCTGATCCGATTTATTCACCTCATCCATCAACTGCTGGTGAGTAACTGATAACCGCAGACCCCTATTACATAGAGAGGTTCTTCTTAGAACACATAGTAAGGTACCACCCGGAACCAGGTATGATGTCACACATCTTCCCTCTTTACAACAAAAGAAAGGTAAGAAGACATAAATGCAAAAGATACATTACAATCAACACCAAAGAAAAACATAATCAAAAGAAGAAGAGAATGCTGATAGAAAAACTTATCAAACATAGTCCTTCATATACAAAGGTAATCTATGTACCCACTTACTCCTCTCTCTAACATTAGGAGGCAAGGAATTTACCCTTGTTGACGAGGAATCATCATAACTTGTTGAGGAATAGGAGCAAGTGCGACTTCTTTGATTGGCAGCTGGAATCAGATTTATATTGACCAACACAACTCTGCTCTTATTGCACAGGAGCCCTAATTTTCACATAGTCACCCACCTTCACATCATTGGTTTGAACACACTTCATATCATCAAAGTACAGTTTCCTTGCCAACTTTTTATCCAGCTCTCTGCGTCTCCAATCAACTATCTGATTGTCTTTTAGTCCTTTGTTCAAACACATCCATCCTGGACACAATTTAGAGTTTAAGGCCCTACCCTTGAACAACTCAAAGGGAGTTCTTGCGGTTGTTGTGTGAGGCAACATGCGATAAGCAGTGATCCTTTCTTGCAGGACAGCTTTCCAGTTTACATTTTTTGCCCTGGCCAATTGAATGCTTTCTTTGACAGTCTTGTTTACCCTTTCTACAGCCCCATTGGTTTCTGGATGGTTAACATAATTTCTATTATGAGTAATGTCACAATCTTTCAAAAAAGTACTGTAATTCAGAAGAACAAAACTGTGGCCCATTATCAGAAAGAATACAATTGGGATAGCTTTCCCTTTTCAATATTTCTTCTAAGAATTTTATGAGACTAGTCGATGAAATATCCCTGTCTGAATTTACTTCAATCCATCTTGAATAAAGATTCAAGACGACAATCAAATAGGGGGTATCACTCACACCATGCAAGGGTCCAACAATATTGATGACAATCTCATCCCAGGGATGTTCAGGTAACTTCCTGCAGACCATGGGCATCTGCTTGGTTTTTATCACTAGAGCAACACTCCAGGCAATCCCGAACCATCCTCACAACCTCCTTATCCATTCCCGGCCACCAAAATTGCATCCTCAAGTACTCTTTAGTTTTTACAATGCCTAGATGACTAACATGAGCAAGATTGAAAAGCTTATTCCAAACACCCAAAGGTGGAATAAGCTTGGTACCACAAACAAGCACACCATCCACAAATGATAAGACCAGGGCTTTTCAAGATACTTGTTTTTTCCTAACGACAGCAACTCAATACCCTTGGAAATTTCAAGATCCTGCCAACCTCAGTTCACCACTCAGTCTCGTCAACCGCACCCAATGTAACCTCGCAGACATTTATCACATCATCAATCTGACACTCCTCATCCAAATCAACCACCTTGACAATGACTAATCGGGATAGGCAATCAGCGGCCTTGTTGATTACACCTGGAATATAATCAACGTCAAAGTCAAACTCTTGGAGTGAAATGATCCACTTCCTTATCCTAGATGAAATAGAATCTAGTCCTTTTTTTGAAAACACTTCTTTCAAGGGCTTCTTGTCCGAGAGAACTTTCACCTTAGTACCCCAAAACAAATTCCTGAACTTCCTCAAAGCCTAAAACATGGCCAATGACTCTTTCTCGATTACAGAGTAGTTCAGTTCTGAGCCCCTCAAACATCTCGAAGCGAAAGCAATCAAGCGTTCAACTCCACAGCTCCTTTGAAGCAACACCGCTCCTACCCCCTTTGCACTAGCATCAGTTAAGAAGTGAGTCTCATCACCTGGCACAAAAGCTTGTAAGGAACGAGCTTTCATCAAATCTTCCTTGATGGAGACGAATTCCCTTGCACACTCCGCACTCCAATCAAACACCACAATCTTACCCGTCAAACTACTAAGACTCTGCGTCTTGTCTGCATACCCTGGAATGAACTTACAATACAATTCATCATGCCTAAAAAGGACAGTAACTTCTCCTTGTTATAAGGCGCGTTCAAGTTCACAATGGTACTAACCAGTCCCTCCTTTGGAAAAACACCCTGCCCAAAGATGGAATGACCCAGATAGTTTACTTCTTCCACAGCAAACTTGCATTTCTCCTTCTTAAGCGTCAAACCAGCTTTCCTCAGACATTCCAAAACTGCACAAACCCTTGATAAATGCTCAGCCTTAGTGCTACCATAAATCCGCAAGTCATATTGATAGCACTTCACCCCTGAAAGATCTTTAAGAACGTTTGACATAATCCGTTGAAAAACAGATGCAGCTGAAACAAGCCCAAATGGCACCCTTAGAAATATAAAAGTTCCCATGGGTGTCATGAAGGCCTACTCCAGGACACTAGGATCCTCTGCAAAAGTTGCTATGTCTCTTCAGGCCCAAAGTGAAAGGTGCCAGCCTCAGTCGATGGATGAAGTATCATGGTACTGGGCAGCCACTACAGTGTTTTAGTCACAGCTGCACAGGATAAGCCATGGTCACAATTCTTTGGGTCACAGTGACTGAGGTCTGTCACACTTGCAATCCTCATGGCAGCGGGTCCAGGGAGCCATGATTATGTAGTTCCTGAATGGAACCAAGAACAGGAGAGGCTGTTGCCAGCCAACACCTGCCATTAAAGGTTGGTGAGCCGTTGAAAGCTCAAGCCAGGCCTAAGCATGAAGCCTACTCTCGCTCAGCTCACAGAATCTTGATCCCATAACGAGCAGAGCTTTCATATGGTTCTGACTGCTGCTATTGCTCTGCCTTTATGGACATAGAGGTAAAAATAAAGGCTTAACATTTGAGGTAAAAAGGAGAGACACAAAGAAACCCATTTAGATTCTGATTTGAATGAAGAGAAATTGAAAACTTGATTAATCAAGGCTTCCCCTTAAGCAAATATTTCATTTTACCGATCTTCCTTTTTCTTCACTATCACATATGAAAGGACCTTTAAATACAGGAGTTCAGAGTACCAGCTGTGCAAAAACCTATTGTGTTTGATTTAATAGACTACAATTTTCTTCTACTATTAGAATCTAGGCCACATACAAGGTTCACATGACAACTGTCTTGCCTCTCAGTACATTGAGGGCTCTTAAAAACGATAACTTTTAATTTGATCTCAATGCATTGGGTAATATGACGTATTATTGTTAAAGCTAACACATGTTAAAAAAATGCACTTTTTAAATTTTGTAGAGACTTTATCATATTTTACGTACTTTTTTGGTGTGATTTATGTGGCAAACATTTTCAGGGCTCGCTTCATGCATGGGCTCTTAGAGACAAGGCAGACCCTTGGCTTGGCTCTGGCTTGCCCTATTAATTTTTTGGCTTGCCCAGCTCTACCTTCTGTTAGCCTAGTCGAGTACATTTTTCTACCAGACAGCATTTTCACCATCTGCCAAGGTATGTACTGCTAGTCGGAAATTATCATTTACTGCTAGCAGTATTCATACCACACTGTAGTATTGGTCCTAATTTTTGTAAGTCAGCACCTATAAGGATAAGGAGTACTCCAAAAGAGGTTTCATCTTCCCCACATGTTTCTGTGATAAAGTAGCTGATATCCACATTTCTGCTGAATGTTTGATCTACTTGCATTTCTTCCATTATGTCATGATTTCATGTTCTTGTCACACCTTTGAGCTGATGTTTGTTAATACGAAAAAAGAAACATTGAATGAAACAATTAAGTTATTCAGCAGTTTACGTTCCTACTATTGTTCACATTCTGAAGATGGTGCAATTGCCAAATGTCTAGTGGCAGAGTCAAAGAAAGGCTAAAGAGTTCCTCCATCTCTCTACACTGAATAAGAAGGCACCTGAGTGCACAGAACAAAGAGGCCAACTTAGCCATGCCCAAAAAGGCAATGGAGCAGGAAACCCAATTCTTTACGTAGAGTTTTTGAGATCTAGCTGGAAAATTGGAAAGGAATAATGTAAATGTAAATGTATGTTTACTTGTAAAGCGCACTGTTACCCCATCGGTCAGGGCATCCTGGCGCTGTATACCGCTGGGGAACCTGTCCTGGCTTTCCCTGTGAGAGGGCACCCCCAAGGTGAAGCCAGGCATCCCCGGTGCTGCTAGGGCCGTTGCCCAGAGTTGCAGAGTGGGACCCATGGTTACCGTAGGCACCTAGGCCACGGACATTGACTCAAGACCCTGCCGCGTCGGGAAATGAACCCTGGTCCCGGGCCGACTTCTGCTTCAGGGTCTGCAGCTTCTAACCAGTGAGCCAAACTTCTCCACAAATAGGACTCCATAATAGGAGTCTACTAAGGAAAAACAGCCCCCACTCTTCGCATGCTTTGTGGATTATTCTGCAGCATTCGATGGCGTCAACAGGAATTTGCTGTGGAGGAAATTACAAGATTGGGGGATTCCGATAACTCTTTTGAAAGCAATCACTGCTCTCCACACCGGAACTTGGGTACGAGTGAAAGTAACGACGAACTCGGTGACCAAAACAATTTACACAGACCGTGGTCAAAAACAAGGGTGCGCACTGGCACCCTTGCTTTTATAACCTCTACACTGCAGACCTCAGCAAAACAATTTCCAAAGCCAATTTGTTATCTCCGAAAATTGGGTCTACCAAAACAGGTATGCAACGAATACTGGAGGCACTAAACATCTATAACAATGAAAATGACCTAATAGCAAATGTAGGAAAAACAAAGGTTGTAATCTTTTTAAACTAAAAAAACTGTGGAGAATGGGTAACCTGAAAATAGAAACAACTAAATACAATTACTTAGGGGTTTGGATCATGAGCAGTGGGACGTCTTCAGCACACACTGCATCCATTGAAGAAAAAGCCTAGGCAGTGACGTATGCCCCATTCCAAACTAAGCAGTCTGACAACTGGACCCATTAGAAAGGTTATAAGAGCCAAGTTACTCCCCTCGATTACATACGGCCAACTAGCATTTCCGGCGGCATCAATCATCATCCTAGAATGCCCCAATTGCCGGGCATTTAAACTGATCTTTCATATACCTACCCATGCTCGGAACACCTTGGTACGCCTTGAATTTGGGCTAAACAAACAGCGCTATGAGCATTGGGCATCGTTTGTTCGGTACTACCGAGGGGTTTGTGCTGCCCCCCAAACACAATGAAGGCAATCTTGAAGGAAATCTTTGTGAAAATTTAACAACTCGTGGGCGAACGGTCTTCTAACTGCTTGCACTGAATTGCACCTTTACTTGTCCAACTGGCAGGTTTTATTTATCAACCTGAAACCTTAAAAAACATTCCAAAGAAACAAGTTAAATTACTATCCAAGGAAGAGGACTTGAAGGAACTGGAGTCCTCCAGCAGCAACTATTAGCCAGTTCCTTCCATGATAAACTGAGCCAGCCATACCTTGACTCCGCCCTGAATAAGTCAATTTTAAAGCAAATTCTGTCAGTGAGATTGATGGTATTACCGATAAAAGACATCAACAGCCGTTGGCAAACATTAGAGGTTGTTACTACTTGCAGATTGTGTCACCAGTATGCAGTGGCGGCTGGTGAAGTTTGAGAGTGGTGAGGCTGGGCTTGGCTAGGGTGGGGTCACTTTAAGGGGCACGCCATTTTTTGGAAAGCTAGTCGCCATTTCCTGTGCAAATGTCATTTATACAAAATGAGATACAATGATGCAGCTTGATGGAGTGTGCTTACACTATATTCTAGCCTCATTTACAATATGCACTAGAAAAATTAGGAATATTGACATGTAATCACGCTATACTGTACAGACAATGAACACATAAATAGGGAAAACACAATGTGCATGCACAGTATGCCACAGACTGTACAAACCCTATAACAGATACAGGCAGGGCATCAAAATAACTGAACATTATTAATATACACACATACGGTACTCATGCACAGGTCACATGCAAATATACTGTATACAGTGTGTGTATGCGCACAAACTAAATAAACTAATATTATTCTGAGCACAAATAGCATTGTCACAATATATACTCTAAAAAATCCTCTGCAAGCTAATACTGATCCCAATATGCTGAACAAGTAGGGCATGTAAACACACATCATTCCCAAAATCTGCAGGATACACAGAGTGCAGTTACGCATGCATGCCGACTGTTCAGCACTTAAAAAATGCGACAAGCAGACCTAAATAAAAACAAGTCGTTTTTATTTTAATATGCACACGCACAATTTGCACCCACAAACTGGCGTGGGGTTCTGTCCGTGCAGAAAGCGCTCACAGCATCTTACAAGGCAGTGAGCAGGAGACGGAGGTACCCAAGCTGCTCTTGGAGAAGACAAAAGTAAAGTATTTTAAAAGCCAATAAAGAACATCAACTACACAAATCAAAAGTCTGTATAGAAACCTTATGAATATCCAATCATCCCCTAAGAAAAAAAATTGAAGTTGTCTTTTCAACCTGATATTACTTTAAGGTTCTAATCAGAGAGATTGAAAATAAAATGGGACAAACTCTATTGCTCAAACGCAAAATAAAATCCCAAACTTTGTCTCCCCAGGTATGTTCAAGCCAATACACATATTGCTTAGAGACTGAAGGGTGCATCTTTCATGCCTGGGTTTTCCAGCTATTCACACATACTGGCTGCAGGCTACAAGAAAATAGCTAAGTGACATTAGCATGTGTCCATTTAGAATAACGGTTGTTGATGTCACATCCGTGCCAAAGACATCCAAGGACTGCATTTGCATTTGACAAATAGAGCTGAGAAAGAAATTTAAAAAAACTCCGTTTACTTGTTGCATTGCCCCATTAGAGAAAGACCAACGTCATCTGATATCTGGGTGCTCTAAATTAAAAATGCAGGACAATTGTTTTTCTTACCTAATGTGTCTTGATGCAAAGTGGCAAAATAAAGGTACCCGCATGTTAAACTTTGAGCTCGGTCTATCTGGAAAATGTTTTCTATATACGTGCCATCTCCAGCCTCCTATTTTAACTCCTTGTTGATTGGAGTGCAACAGTCCAATAAATGATTATGCTTTTTTGGGAGCTACACATATTTAACCAAGTGATTCAAAGTGATGTATTGCTCATGGACCTGATTTTTTATAGAGTTCAGAATTGGAACTCCTCAAGCGTGTCTGCAAATCCCACAAACATAGTGCAAAACAACAGCTCCTGTCTGTCTTTGAAAACCCGAACAGCATGAAGGAGGGAATAATTACGCAAGCACCGAAACAGCCATTAATTTGAGCAGGCCAGGCCTCCAATCATTTCAACAAATAAAATCGACTAGTTGACATTTTTTGTACCTCACCTAGTGACACGAAGGAAGCTTCAAGACAGACGAGTCGGCGATGCAGACTCCTTCATATAAACACACGCACCTCCAGTGCATAAAACGTTATCCTTTATTCCACATCTCCGGGAATCTGTTGCTGGCAATAAATCCGAGGACATGCCAGAGATCTAATGGTGTCTAACTGCAGCGCGGGAAGCAAGAGACACCTCGAGTCTGCACAGTGTGTCTTCACAACCGATGGCAAACTGTGCAGACTCGATTTCTTGGCTTCCTCCCTGCAGTCTGTCTGTTGAGTTAGAAAAGGGTGTGGTGACAGTGGCTCCACTCCCTGATTGACATGGAGACCTAGTGCCACAGGGCTTGAGACATAAACGCCCAGGGCTAACTTTACCCCCATGTCATCAGGGGGTGGAGCCTAGTCACGGATGCAATGTATTTGCCGAGCTGATGACCTCACAGGCCTCAGGGCTGTGAGGTTTTCAGCCCGGCAAATACTCGAGAGTTTTTGCCAACCCATAGTGCATTTGGTGAAGCATTACATCACTGTCATCTTCGCAGCAATTAATACGGTGAGTGGGAGTGTACAGCAGCTCCCAATAAGAAAATTCAATGTGTATTGTGAACACGTTTTTTTTTTTTAGACGCACAAACAGTCGACCATGTGGGGATCATTAGATCACTACCTGTCATCATCACACAAGCCGCCATGAACATCTGGGGCCACAGGCCGAAATAGGCTAGTGCCAACAGAGCACCGAGCACATCTCCTACTCAACCTATAACCTATAACCTAGACCTCTCTCTACTGTCCCCCGGGGTGGCGCGGGGAGCAAGCCGCCTGACAACAAACGCCAAGGTATACCAATGGGCGCAATATGGACTACCAGACTATGAGACTTTTGGACTATGAGACCACGAACTGGCGAACGATCTCAAGAGTATGTAATGCCCCCCCCCCCCCCCCCTCTCTCTTCTTTTCTCTCTTTTCTTCTTTCCACTCATGTATAAGCCTCTTCCATGTATGTAAAATTATATTTTTCTATATACAATAAAGAATTTCAGAAATAAAAAAAAAAAAGAAGCAGTTTAGTATTGCTTTTGAAACTTTCTTTTGTCCGTGAATGTAAAGGGGGCGGAGCCCCGACGCCCTCGAAGAGAAACCGGCCCTGCCAGTATGAGGAATCCATGGCCCACATGGTCTGTATATGTCACCGTTTGAATTATGCACGTCGCACTTTACTGAAAACCTTGTTTTTAAACTATGGGATACGCACCTGCTTAGATGCCATGAAACTTCTGTTTAAGCTAGAGATCCAAATGGAACTAGCAAGATTTGCGAAATTTTCCCACAAGGTGAAATAACTATTACATAATGACTCAGTCAAAGACTAGAAAGACAAACTGTAGTTTTAAACTTATGGTCTCTCTTTTTTCTTAAATTAGTAATCACCAGAATAATATATTACTAACAGTTTTGTTAAATGAAATGATCATGTTTTATTTATGTTCAAAAAAGTGTCTGGACGGAGTGTTCTCCAACCAGCTTTTTTTCTTTTGTTAACAATTTTAATTAATTGAAACAATAAACAAAATACAAATACAAAATAATAGGAGGGAAATGGAAGCAAATGCAGTGGAAATATATCAGTGACTTGTGTTACAGAAGAAAAGACCATCTGCATTATAGTATTGTGAATGTGGATGCTTTAATCCTCAATTTCCCTATCATCTCTAATATTCCAATTTATTCCCACTAATCTTCATTACACTGAGTCTTACTCTTTCTCATTACAATCCTTAAGTTTTGAGGATAAAATATCAGTGAAACAGTCAACAGCACAGTTCCTTTAAATTTTAAACAAAATGTTAGCTCTCCCACTTGCCATGACCCAGTAGTTGTGTTTGTTATATTCCGTAAAACCACCACAGTCAGAACAAACTGGTGTTTGGCAAGGAGGGAACCTGAATAGTGATGGGGAAGGGCGAGACTCTTTGTAATGAAGATTACTGGTAGTACTTGAAGCATTATCGCTTCATCCCTCTTTTTTATCACAGTCCTTCCATTGTGAGGGCAAGTCAAGCAGTGCTAAGTGTAGAACCAATAACTTTTGACACTCGCCTGAAGATCATACACAACTTATAACCTCAGGTACCTGCTCCAGAGCACCACTCAGGAAGGAAAGTAACAGTCTGACAACCCATCAAGTTAAAGGCAGAAGAATCCTGCATACATGTGATTTGTAAGGAAGCTCCATGACAACCATTACATGTCCCAAACTGTCAGCAGCCCCAAAAAAGCCATTTATGGCACCATCAAACCTTTAAAATTTTAAAAACATGTTTATGGAAGATAGGTGGCTGGGATTGGCTTGTCAGTGACGCTGATGTCTCTGTTTTTATATTTAGTTTTATGTAATCTTTCTAGTTTCCTTTTAAACTTGGAGTTTAAAACCTCCAACAGAGATGGCTCTAAAAACATTTGTTATATCAACAGTTAAACTGACAAGCAAGAGTAGACCCACAGGCTGTCTGGTTATACTGATATCAACTAAACTTGGTTTGAGAGCAGTTCATATGAACATAGAATTATGCTGCATAATGGCAGGTAAAATGGAAATAAAACATAGCTCCCGTCGTCCGATGAATGTAATATTTTTCACCATATGCTTTCTCAGAGAAAAAAGCTTGCTTGCACAGCGAAAGACCCCATATGCCCGATCACTTCCCTTAAAATGGCTTCAAGGCTTCAGTCATATATAGGCAGTGATGGACTTGACTGGATGGTTTGACGGTGGATGTGTGGCAGCAGGTTTCCTATACCACAGCGGGACTTTCTTCTCCTTTGCTGACGCAAGAGAATGTTGTCAAGTCCCTGAGGGCCATTTTCTACAATGCTCAAAAATATCACCCACAGCGCACAAGCTGTGGATCACCTTCCCTGAGAACCCTGAGGAATCTCACACCCTAATGACGATCGTGGATCCAGGTTCGATGGCCCTTCTGTATAAAGCCTTGAAGCTAGAACGCAAGGTTGATGTTTTGAGGATCCAGAGTAGATGGTTGGAGGACCTGTCGTCACCTCTTACAGAGGAGGAGTGGAAAGGGACATTCGCTCAGATTCTGGAGGTGGCTAGCAAATCTTGTTTTCAACGGGTCCAATTTCACTACCTACATCGCACCTACCTGTTCCCACACTGACTATCGCGCTTTAATCCAGCAAATGCATCAGCGTGCCCCGATGCGGAGCTGGACCTGCGCACTTTACACATATGACCAGGGCTTGTGCTCAACTCCACTTACTGGGCAGGGATCCTGGAATTATTGCAGGACTTCACGAGAATCCCAGGTGAGGCATCGATCAGACACTGTCTTTAAGGAGTTTTACTGTCCCCCAAACTTAAATGTCGTATGCAGTATAAATGTGCAGTATTGGGGCTAGTGTTGGCAAAGCGACGTATTGCTATACACTGGACACATTCTACAGCCCCTCATTGGGCTACTTGAAAGGTTAACGTGTGAATGGGTGGGTAGCTGAGGAGCGCCGCCTGCGTTCAGCTCGTACAGATGAAAACGCTGACCATGGCTTGGAGATGTTGGGTAACATGCTGGAGAGGCTGCAGGCAGCTGACCATCCGGGTGGTGACGCGGTGGACCCAACCCAGACAGGGCCCCCTTCCTTGCAGGTGCATACATCGGAGTCCGACCCACTACTTTAATGATGGCCACTGACTGTGGATGAGGGGTTTGAATGTCAGTGCAAAGGGCAGTAGCCTAGGTATCGGGCCTCATGCCGAGATTGCCTTCCCCCCGTAGGTTCACCAGGAGGAAGAGTTGAAGTATCCTATGGCGCTACGTCTAGCTGTTGTGGCAATTCAGATCTGTAACCTTGTATCTGCTGTCTACTTAAAACCCCTATATCGTAGCCCACTGCTTAGAAATCTATAGAGTTGTAACTTGATCTGGGGAGGTGGGGGAGATCGATTCTAATATATGCCTGAAGAGACGTTGGGTTATATCATTACCGCCAAATGCTGCTGGAGTTTTCTCTTTGTTTTGTAACTTGTTTCTCTACTTTTTGCTATTGCTACAATTGTTCAAGTTATGGGATAGCGCAGTACGCTTGATATGCGGAAAGGTTTATTATGAAGCTGACCAAGTGCCTAGCCCCCGGCTGTTCTGGGGTTGGACTGAATATGACACACCATGTAATATGTATTGTGTATTGTAACTGTTATGCTCGACTTAAACTACGTGTATATTTGCCAAGAATGTGAAGCTATCTATTATAATTATAGTATGTTCACCTGGAAGAGTGCATGCTGTACAGGTATTTGCGTAACTGTCCCCATGAATAAATGCTAATAAAAATATGTTTAAAAAAAAGAGAAGAAAGCTTGTATCTGACTAACATGAAGGGCAAGTGTGGCACACAATTCTTCTTTGTTATGGGTGACTCTAATTTACATTTTACAGCAGGACGACTGAATACTAACCGGGATATCCCCCAGGCTCTGACACCGCTCCAAAGTAGAGAAACTCTTTGCAAGAAGCTACTGGCTGCATTACACAGTCTGGAATTGCAGGCCTTGATGGCCGATTTCCAGGTGACTCTCCACTCTTATTTTCTTATGATTATTTACTGCTGCCATGGATTATAAAATATGACAGCTGGAAAGCGATTACATACCGGAGGTTTGTTAATAGCCACAGGGATATCACTACAGATACGGTAATTGCAGTTCAGACACCTGTGGGGTGGCAAATGTAACAGATAAGGTTGTTGGCAGCCACTAACCAACAGCTCTGGAGTTCAGAGGTCACGCTCATCTTGCAGAGTATTGGTAGAAATCTTTCATCTCCTCAATAAATTCTTAAATGAGTCGTGGAGCAATGCTTGCAGCACACTACCAAATGCTAGCTTTAATATAACTTGCTCCACACCAGAGTGTAGAGGCCGGAAGAGGGAACTGGCAAAGATCCACTCCAGCCAACCACACATGTATCCAACGTTTTAGTCTGCTTTCTGCTAAATAAAAGCAACATGAAAAGTGAAGCGCTTATGTGGGAAGAAAAATGGACACGGCTGGAGAATACATACAAGCTGAACGCCTCTAGGAACGTTTGTAAGCATGTCATAGGTTAGATGGGTTGGCAGCCATATCTGTGCTAGTAAGTTGGAGGGTTGTATGTTTCTTCCACATATTTAGTTCAAGGGCATCCTTACAGGTGCGGGTAAATATGAGGATTACCCATAGAGAACCCTTGCACCCTCTCAGCTTTTGTCCCAGGTTTCGCAAACTAGCTGAACCCGGAATGCCACAACAGATACACAATGTGCACAGAGCCTAGTGAATAGTCTAGGTATCTGTGGAGCACGATATAAAGGTTGAGAAAAAGGATGGACGTTTAAGGTACATCAAACATATTAGACAACCTGTCTACTTTGCTTAGTCAATGAGCGAGTTCAAACCAACATCGAAGAATGGACCTATTTTTCACTCAAACACAAGAAAGGACTCCAAATTATTTATTTTATTTATTTATTTGTTTGTTTAAATTTGTATATCAGCGCACAGCTACCCACAAGGGTTTCCCGGCGCTGTGAGGAACAGCAAAAGTTAGAGAGACCTATTGGCTGAAAAGCAATGTTTGAGAGATCTACGAAATAAGAGAAGGTTTGGTTCCATGCGGAGAGGCAATGGCAGAGCCCAGGTAGGCAAATGACTCCAATCTGTTCCAGGTAACTGAGGCTGATAGCCTGAGTCTCTGTTGAAACAAACTATTGTGCTTTCCATTTATTAGCTGATCTTCAAGCACGGGCAATGGATGGCAGTCTACTGCCATGGTCTCAAACAGTGGTACTGCTGGTGATACAGCTGCCTTACCTATACATCTTCTGCATGTGACTTGGATATAGACAACTATACACCACATCAATGATTTCAAAACAGCAATAGATGACACAGATAAGGCCGAACTGTGAAAGAAGCTTGTGTCTTGAGGCATACTGCCCATGTTACCAAGAGTTATACAATATTCAAAGAGTGACACATGGTTTCAAAACAGATTGGGCCATAACACAACCCTGACTTGCAGAATGTACCCTAACAGGTGTGTAAAGCAGGAGCATTTGCTTTTATCCACTGCTGCTTAAACTCTCCTTATCCAATACTGGCCCAGCTCTAGAAAATCACAGGGCCTGACTAGTGTATATTATGCACTATTGTAGATATGTATTATGCAGATAACGCTGTTATGCTCGACGGTAAAAAGAATAGCCTGTAACTTACGCTGACATAAATGGTCAAATAGTATAAGAAGAACCACCTTTTTATAAATTATACCACATCAAATGTTATAGTATTTACTTTGGGGCTTCAAAGCCAAGAGCCTCAGTTTTGGAATATGTCAAAATAACAAAAGATACCTGCTGTTAGATCATGAAATAGTCCTTCGTGTGGCCAGGGTAATCCCCAAATGGCTAACACATACTGACGTCCCAAAATTTCAACTCTAGGGACACAATTAGTACAGCATAAAGCATATATAGTTGTTTAACCTCCAAAAGTGGCAATACTCAAACTACATCTGCAGCCGGGGGAGGTGGGGGGGAGGGGTTTGGGGGTGGTTGATCCCGCAATAAAAGTGACACCACCCTCACCATGTGTGGTCAGGGAGCCAGTAAATGCCACACATGCCCAACTGACTTAGACAAAGTCACATCAAAGAGAAGAAGAATCTGATATTAGAATATCTAGATTGTAGAATCTATGATATCTGATCTGACACATTCCTGTTTAGACGCTTCATAAATAACCGGATGCCTACTTGCATTATGATACCACAGTTGTTATTTGCAGAGAAGATGGTGACATTTAATCATGATTTTCTTGAAAAGACATTTAAACTAGGGAAATAAGACTTGAGCTCTGCTTTCAACTTTACATGATGGCCACAGACCTGTTAAATGAATGATGAGGAATTTCTTCTGCAAAAATGAACATTTCAACTCTATTGGACACCTGTCAGAACGTTACAACTTGAGCTATTATCATCAGATGTATGATGGGTGGATCTTAAGTATTCCATTGACGCACTCCCAGTTGGAGTAGGGACTGTCTGAGAAAGGACATTCCACCACACACAGTATTTAGGGTGGGCAGTGTAATGTCTTTTTGTTCCTGTTCGTCAACACTAGGAAAAATCTATAATGACCCCCACACCCGGGGAGAAGGGCTAACAATTTTTTGTTTTGCAAAAACAAACTCCATCTTTGGGAGTTTGTTTTTGATAAAGAAAAATAAACTAACTCTGGTGAACAGCCATCAGATCTAATGGCAGACATCCAACACACTTTTAGTTCACTGGAAGGAACGTCGTAACGGCAGTACCTTTCAATGTAGAGAGATGACTGCTGGGCCTGCAGTCACCTCTTAAGTTTGGCAAGTGGTACCATCACTAAGGGGAAGAAAAGTGCTCCGCCACCCTGACGAACTGTACTCCACCTACCAAACTCTGACAGGCTCTGGGATATCTATTTATTTTAATCACTCTTCCATCTTTTTCCCCATCCCTAATGTTTCTGTTTGTTCAGCTGTATGATATTTGCGCTCTACGAGTAGATTACGGTAGAATTTCCTTTCTTATAAATGCTATATTAACGGAATAGAAAAGAAAATATTACTTCATTGCTTCATTGCATATGTATATATCTGATCGTTTGTATTGAATTCTAAAATTAATCAAAATAATATGCAAAAAGAGAAGAAGATTTATATAGGAACCAGAAAAACCTAGGGGACACTGCAACTGTAGGCGTGGTAATGAGGGTTTTGAAAATAGGGGAAAGAGAGGTCACTGTCTTTATGCAAACTGTGAGGTGCTCTCACAAGGCATAAATAATGTGTCCCTCATACCAAAGCTCAATTCTCAGAGTAAAGTTTTTACTTTCAGACTTATTAACCTTTCCACGTGTTAAAGATTCTCAATGGTGCAAACGTTGGTGCTTTAGTTGGAATGGGCTCTACAAGATCCGATACATGGAATTAACATCCTGCTGTGTCCTTAAACTTCCTATCAAAAGTTGTGAATGGGAAAAATGGTTAGCTGACTTTACCAGGAAACTGTGGCTTCTCAGGAAGTTTAGCATGTGTCCAATCACCAGAAATACATTTGCTTCTATGTTTTTCTGTAAGACTTGGTAGCTATGAAGAAAATGTACTTGAAGAACAGAGGTTAGGTTTCAAAAGACTCCAGTTCAGTTTTCTAGGTTGCCATCCGATTCCCACAATTTGGCATTCCTCAATACAGGTTTAATTTCAATTAGGCCACTGGAACTCTTCTAGTCCGGTAACAGTTTTCTCTGTTTCAAGGCCTTCTGCTCCATCCATCCACAGATGGATGTTCTTCAGAGGCTGCAGGTCTTTGTACTGTTTAGCCTTTGGGTGAGCAAGGGATTGGTAACATCAGCCATCAAGTAAAATCCTGGAATTCAGATTTCCAAAGTAAAACCTGATATAACTGTCTCAGATACCTAGGCTATTTTCTCCGTACAGTAGACATAGGTGTTAGTTTTAATTTTAAATATAGGAGGGACAAGGGGAAGTGGTTGAAAAATGGGGAACAATTATTTCAAAATGGGTGGGGTTGAGATAAATTGAAGGAGGGGTTTAAAAAGAGATTTTCTAATACAAAACAGATGCCCTTAGAAGAGTGAGATAATTGTAATTCTCAAAATCACATCTAGATCTAATACAGTCGTACTGTAGACAAAACATGCTCAAATGTACTCCAGCCCAGTAAGAGAGTAAAGTCAAGCACGACTCATGTCCAACGACTGACACAGCATTATACTTCTCTGGAATTCAATGGAGCCAGGCAATAAGACTAGCACACAAGGAAACATAAACACATTAAATTAAGTAACAATTTCAATTAAACTAAAAATGTAATTGATTTATAAGTTTATTAATAAATATTTCTGAAATAAAAAGGGAATTTGGTGCAGGTGTGTTGTTGCTTGTTACAGTGGTAGTCCTAGGTGAATAGGAGTTATTGTTTAATTAATAATGTACAACCCTTACATTTTAACATAAAATATTTTATTTGCCATGTACCTACCTACTCCAGCATTTCGATGTTGCCTCCGTTTGATCATATTTTTGTTTATATAAAATAATCTACAAAAAAATTCCTCAGGACTCAGTTGAGCGCATACCAGGTATTTTCTAATGTATGTAGACTCCTTGGGTTAGGTAGATTAAACTTCTACACTCCCATTAGCAACAATTTTAATTTACCGGCCATATTTGGGAAAACATTTCTTCAGAAATGGTATAAGGCAGGTATTTCAAAGCTCAGAGACTTACTTATTTTTTAAGGTGTCCGGCCATTCAGTGACCTTGAATCACAATTTAATCTGAGTAAGAATCAGATTTTTAACTATATTGCTACAAAAAATTTCCTGTCACACAAGGCTGGTGGGCTGGCGGGGTTTGCAAAAATAGATCTGGTCGAAAAATGACAGGGCTCTGGTTTACCTCATATCGGGTATATTTACTCGGTGCTTAATAATAGAATTCCTGATGATCTGGAGAAAATAGACAACAAATGGCTACAGAAATTAGCTGTCCCTTGTAATACATTTTGTCTCGCTTTAAGATTTGCTCAGAGCGATTTGTTGTCTGCTCAGCTACAGGCACAATTTTACAAGACTGGCTTTTTTCTATATATTGCACCAAGCAGAATTGCTAAATGGAGTACTGGTAAAGGAACACTCTGCCCTAGATGTTTGGAGTTCAGCGCCGACTCAGTTTACTTATTTGCTACATGCCTGAAATTTAAACCACTAATTGGTAAAATACAACAATATTTAAGTATGATTTTAATACAAGACAGCCAGATAACCCCGGCTATTATTTTGTTAGGAGTACAGGATAAGATTAATGGAAAGAATGTGGGAGCACTAATATTTGTAGCCATGAGTATACTCAGGATATGTATAGCTTGTGCCTGGATAGACCCAAATCCCCCTCTGTTTTCTCAATGGTTGGCCCGAATGGTAGCGGCCTGTAATCTGGAATAGGACATTTACACAAAGAGAGGCATATGGGCAAGGAAAAAAGGTTTAGAAATTTGGGAACCACTAAATATGTTGCTAAGTCAGAAGAACCCTTAAGGTTCATTATAATCTGTGATGGATATTGAAACGTGTTTTTGTTCTTCCCCAGTGTGTTTAAACCTTACCCAGGATTGGTTTCCTAACAAAATATATTTTTTTCTCATCCATGTCGTTTCTTTAAACTGTTCCACCTTTGCAAAAATGTGCACAAATACTGTATTGAACTCTCATGTGTCGGCTATATCAAGACTTCTCCTGGAAGAATTAATATTTATATATGTGGACTTAAGTTTACTTCATGTTAATGATCATTGAACAAAGGAGACGGTGCTTCTTCTTTTCTTTTTTTTTCTCCCACTGCAGTTGTAATCTATTATATCTATCTCCGAGGTATGGGGTGGGGGGCTCTGGGGCGGTAATGAATTTTTCTACTTTGAACCCAGTCTTATGTACCGCAACTTTTCTTAAAAAATTAAAAAAACATATATATTTTCTTGTGAAAAGAAAATATATACATATATATATTCTTAAAATTCCCTATTATTTTCTATAGTAACTTCTCTTCCCCAGTGGTCGAGATCGCCACAAACAGATAGAAAGTTATAGGTTAGTCAGTTGAAAATTCAGTGACTGGTTGCCACCCCCTTATTTCAATGGGTGGAGACTTATAAGTCTCTTGTTCAATTCCATTAATAAGATGTACACCTAGGCATGGGTGTAGATCTATATGGGATGAGATCTACACATGCAAAGATGCCTTTGTGAATGAGGCCCTGTATATGCTGAGTCCATTGAGAAGTGAGATGTAGCACTATGATGCAGACCTTAAATACCCACTTCCCAAAAACGGGAAAATACTTGCAATAGTATAAGAATAATAGGCCAATGTTTCTGCTTAATGTGGATGACAAGAGAGGTACCTGATCTCTGCTCAAAAGTTAAATATAGTTGTAAAGAAAATTTTATATAGTAAAGAGACAAATTACTCAAAAATAGGAGAGGGCGTGATGGCACACAAGAGCATACTTTAAAAAAAAGTTTTCATTTTTTATTTTCATTTAACATGTCTTAAACAACCAACAAAAACAGGCACAGAATGTCACATTGTTTCTATCTTCATGGTACATACATTGTTAACCTGAGACATGGGAGCATATTAATGTACATTTGAAATAAAGCAATGTTAGCTATGTATGCTGATGCATTTGCTATGGTGGTGTGGTCATTTTTGGTTGGTGTTTCACTTCACTTCAGGTGCTCTGACACCTTTGGTAGATTTATCATACGTTATATTTAGATGTGCAGTTTTGCGTTACTACTAATAGAATGATCCCTCCTCACCTAAAGTTAAAGGGGCACCCAACATGATGCTGCGCTTTTAATTAGATTTTTTTTAAATGTGTTATTGGAATATTTGATGCAGACTATTTAACTGGGTCATTAAAGGCATATTACATGATGTTGGAACTGTAGAAAAGTTAAAGGTACACTGACAAAACATGCTATGGGTAGGTGAAGTACTTCACTATTTATGGAGTATTAATAGGTCTGATTTTTCAGAAGCATGTGACAGCATTGTATGAAGTAGACATAGCCTATTTGCGGTGGAAAGGATTTGACAAAAAAACAAATATGCATCTGTATGTAGGAGTTTGTAGATGGCAGGAATGCTTTACAAACAGCACTGGAAAGCACTGAGTCCAATATGAAAGATACCATACTTAAATATGAGTTTCTGGTTGCATCATATTCTCTTTAAATCAACATTTGCTTTACATTAAGTAGGATTCAAAGCAAGGAAGACACTGCATTATGAGTTACGTTTTGACTGCTGGTGGTATGTTGCACATGTGAAGTCTGCATTTTGTGCTGTGTAAGGACTTTACATTCTTAAAATTTGTATTAAACTATTGTAAATTACATTATATAAAGCTAACAAAATCGTAATTCTAAGAAATAGACCTAACTCAAAGAAGAATTGCATTCATACTGGTAAATACAGCATACATAATCATAGACAAATTGATTTAATATTTTTAATTAGCTTTGATGATTGTCGTTTACAATAGTTTCGTTAAATCTTTTTTAAAAGGTAAAACAATTTGAAAAATGATTTGGGATTTCTTCTATTCTTATTTGCACAATGCCCTGGCAAAGAATGCTCACGTTTGCTCAGGGAATTTAGACACATTGTATGCAATCTTTTAAAGTGACATTGTAAACATTGCTTAAATGCTTGAACAAGGCCACGTGAAAGACTGCACAAATACTCGCACTGTGTTACATGAAACGTTGTACATTGACCAGGGTTTATTTGTGATTGCAGAAGGCTGTCTGCTAGAATAGTGGATTGTGAAAATTAAACACATGCTTGCCCAATATTGAATGCATCATTCAAAATTGTTGTGGGTGATGCTTTATGGTTGCAAAGTTGAAAGCATTTTGGCTAATATGCTTGCTAACACTGATGGAGTTGATATCTGTTAGAACGTTGGAATGTGGAGAGCTCCATTGAAGACAATGAAGTGGTCCAGGGTTTATAATGGCTGGTAAAAGCCTCTTGCTCAACATTCCAATGTTTGTCCTTCTGTACATATGACAGACACATGCTGCTTGTTGTCCACGGAAGAAGCGGCCCCGTCTGTTGGGATCTGAGCCACGGTGAGCATACTCTTCCAGGGAGGCCTGCCTGGAATAGCGGTGTCTGACTTAAAAATGGCGCCCACACCTCGGTGAGCTCCCGAAACCGGCCCTGATTATGCTTTGCTGGCAGCGGGGGAGTAGGAGATGAGCAAGATTCCTAAGCACTGACTTGCCCACCCAACCAGGGGCAGAATTCGCCCAGCCTTCTCCTTTGCTACAGCTGCTCCTCAACCAGTGCTGCCTGACCCCAAGATGGCCACCGGACTCTGAGCATACACACTCCAGAAACCGGAGCCTGCAGTGAGTGATGGCGGCCCTGCGATTTAACCCTGGACATGTCTACCCTCCAGTCCCGACCTATATTGCTTGGCACAACGCAGCCCCTTCCGGAACATACCCACCACAGGCCCTCAGAGAACACTCTTCATCAGAGCGGCCTGTCCCACCACGGACTCTCATGAACTTCTTTACTTTTTCTTTTGTCGTGGGCGCCATTTTGCTGCTGTTCTCGGCCGCTTTTCTCTGGACCCTGACCCACCATCTTGTCCATTCCCTCTTCCTTTACCCTTTTTGCCTCGTTTCCCCATTGACGATCCTTAAATGTTTCTTCCCTTTTCTGTTTTGCCTTTTCTCCATACCCTTGTATTCCTCCCACCCTCCCTTGGTGCTGTGACTGGGTCCCCCTTCCGACCCAAATTAATGGAACTCTGCTCTCCTGTTTTTTTGGTGTTTTTTTTTTTATGGGTCTTGACCTGAGAAAATCTACTATGTGTGTATATATATGTATATAGAGATAACTCTAATCACTAGTATATGCAGTAGACCTTTGTACTCTCTACCATTCCTATGTGACGCTTAGAGTATATCCATTTGTATCTCTTCCTTGAGTGACTTTACTACTTGTACATTTGCAATTTTTCTTTGTTGGTATCTCTTCCTTGTGTGACTTTACATCTTGTACATTTGCAATTTTTTATGTTTGTATCTTTTATTTAACATATTTAAACCTAAGTCCTTATGTTTTGCAACTGGTTCCTATGTAAAGCGCTCTGACACCTTCGGGTAAAGTTCGCGCTATATAAAATCGCATTAAATAAAATAAAATAGTCCTTCTGGCTCAGGCTATACTGGTTATAAAAGTCCCACACACTCATTATATGCCTTCACCTACGGCTTTGACCTGTAACTCAAGTTCAAGGCCTTTGACAACTGGTATATCCCTCAGCAGTGAGCTATAAGGCTATAATATGGACTGTGATTTAAGTAGTGGAATTTCTGACATTGCGATTGGTTGAGCTGGCAGGATCAGGCTGCCGGAATGGATTTTTGCTCTTTCACTCTTTTCTTTTTACATCATTTGCAGTTTTAATCGTTTTGGCACTAGTGGAAATGATATTCAGTCTTCACAGAAATAATCTGAGACAGCAATATTTCCCAATACATGAATTTATCACATGGAACACTGTGTGTGGAATTAAACGATTTCACAACATCACAGTAAATTAACATACTCCAAAATCTTAAATTTTTGCTCAGTAAATGGGGCGCTGAAACTCTAAAGGTAAAACACATGTCATATTGTCATCAAAGGGGACAGTATATTTTGAACAAAGATATTGTTGAGTTGTGTTGCATCCATTGAGGATGTTCTGTCATTGAGCCTATAGAACCTTTGTTTCAAAGACATGTAGTTTTGATTTTACATTCAGGTGTACAGCTTAAAAATCCTACTATGAAAAATTTTCTTGTTAAGAAATTTGTGATTGTCTGAAAGTGTCACATATACCTTGGGCTCATAAATGTATATCCTCTAATGTATGTGATCATGTCACCATGTGCTCACACTGTACATCATAGTGTATCCCCTGCTGCACATCAGGCTGCACCAACATAATGCACACAACTATGTACCCCTGAGTTGTACATTATCTATTTTCTGTTGATCATTCAGTATAATACATAGTGCTTCTGTAATTCACAGTATTCTGCACCCTCACAAGACCGCTCACCCAGTGTTTACCTGAAATGAATCACCCAAGGTTGTATGATACAACCACGCATGCATCAACCACGCATGCCTAAACAACGCAATCTGTACCATGACCACGTCTTTACTATGCATGCCTTTACAATGAATGGTTTTGTAACGGCATGATTGCAAAAGGGATATGTGTCGTAAAGTGCATACCCAGCCCCCGCCCTGCGCCCTAACACCTGATACCCTAGCCCTGCAGTGCACCCTGCCCTATCCCTTAAAACTACCCTGACTCCCTACCGTGAGCCCTAAAACCTGGCCCTAGCGGTAAAAACCACCGAACCCCCACCTGCGCTGAGCCATAAAACCCTGGCCCCTGCTAAAAAACAACCCTGACCATAGCCCCCCGCCTTGAGCCATAAATCTGCCCCCACCTTTGAAAACTGCCCCTTCTCCTCCACCCTGAGCTCAAAAACCCAGCGCCCAGCCCTACAAACTACCCCGCCCTCTTGCCCTGAGCCCTAAAACTGGCCACCAGCCCTAAAAACTACCCCCCCAAAACTCAGCTGCACTTACCAGGCCACATCCTGGAGCTTCCTCTCCCTACCCTGCCTGTTCCTGTTCAGCACATCTAGACCGCTGACTGTCTTACCCGCTCATATGCGTTGTTAAGGCTTACGCATGGCATATGGGTGGTTCAGGCAAGTGTTGTTTAGCTTGCGTTGAAATGGCACGCTTTGGCTCAACCCTAGTTGTAAATGCTGTTTCATGCATCATTACAGTTTCCCTGCTGCACATCAGCTTGCACCCCCCCCCCCCCTTGTGCACATCATCCTAAGCCAAAGGTCTTCAGACCGTTTGATGAAGTGACCCCCTTATCAACGTTTTTAGGTGTAAGGACCTGCTCCCGACAAACATTTCTAGAACCTGATGTTCATCATCGACAACTATCAACAACCACAAACTCCCCCAATTCCCACAGCAAATCATTTTTACTGTGGAGAAAATAATATTAAACAGTGTTTAGCAAACAGTAAGCTTGGTGGCATTGTCAAAGGTGTAGCTAAAAACAAAGAGCCTCATTTATGAAGAATTGTCGTAGGACAAAGTAGGAAGCCTTCTTGCTGCACTGCCCTACGCTGATCAGAAAGGACAGGAATGCACAGTATTTACAAAATATGGTGCATTGCTGTCCTTTCCTGTCGCATTGGTGCACAAATTACTGCCTAGCACCAACGTAGGCAGGATTGTTTTGTTCCAGAGAGGTATTTTCCTCTTTCTATGTGAGCTGCAGAATGCAGCACACATGGAAAGCGGAAAAAACAAGGAGAAATGGGAAGGTGCAAGGTTTAACGTTACGTGATTTTGTAAATCTGGAGCAGCATCAAAATCAATGCATGGGAACACCGACACAACGCCCATAGAAGACTTCCTTGATGCAGATTAAGGCAACGCAATGACGTGCGCTGCTTTGTCTTACTCCATATCTATGAGGCCATGCAAAGCAATGCAGGGTGACTTTGCGCTGCCTCAAAGATATGCCGCCAAAGTGATCCTCTGGTGGCATAAGCCTGCTATAAATAAGCCCCAAAATATTCTGCACGCTTGTTAGGTCTTTCCCCATGAGCTAGCTACATATAAAATAATGGGCAGCTTAAATGAAACATAAATAAAAAAGTTATTACTCAGTGAGAAATGCACTGTTGTACATTATGAAACCTCTATTAGTTGATGCACTGCAGAGGTCTGTGTGCAACCGGAGAACCACATAATTCAATCTTGGTTGGTGCAGTGAACAATAGTAACTTGAGTCGTTTTCGTGCTACATAAGTCATTATTTTATACTTGCATTACTCACAGTCTAAGATAGACTGCTACAAAATGTGGAACCTTCAAGAGGCGGTGAGAGACATTGCCCACAAGTCTGCCTGGGGTCCTGGCGCTCTCCACCTCCCCCACAGCGCTTGAGTTGACCTCCTGCTGCGGCGCTCCGGCCTGCTGCGTTGCTCCGGGCTGCAGGGTGGCCGACCGCTGCCGACTCCTGACACACATTGAGTCGACCAAACGTGCCTCACATTAACTGCTGCACTACACCCCGATCGGGCTCACAAGCCCAGGGGCTGTAGTCCCCCTCATTAACATGAGCAGAGACACACTGCCTACGGCCGCTGCGCACCTCTCCTACAGATGGACAAAGTATTAAACCTAATTAAACAAAAAAACTAGGCCCTTGATTAAATTACTTACATGGAACATGAAAGGGCTCAACGATGGCAGAAAGATACGCCTAGTTCACGCATATCCGAACAGACATGCCATAGACATTTGCTTACTCCAAGAAACCCATCTTCCACATTTCCACCCCGATCACACAGGCCTTTTTTAAATTGCTTGGGTCCAATCTCATCACATTGGTCTAGGCCGGCCAACAACCTCAGGTTAAATATGAATTGCTGACCTTGCTGCAAACTCAAGGAGGGCAACGCGCACCTGATCTACAACTCTACGCACTATGCGCTCAGGCACACCTCCTGCATTACTGGACGCATCCCACCCCTTTCGACCACACGTTGCAGTCGAGATAGATGAGGTTTCACCATGGCCACTCTTGACAGCCCTGTTTATTCCATATTCCACCCTTCCCAGGACTCCACTGCCCCCCTGGGGTTTGCGCCCCACAGATTGAAGACCTCTGTCCTATGCTCACTTGCAGGACTTCATATTCTGCTCCTTGGTCCACATCATCCAGCACTCCGCTAATGTTCATCAGAATGTACTTTCATCTCACATGGACATGTTTCAATGTTGGTCTGTAATACAAAAATCTTAGGTCGACTGAGTGCTCTGATGTCTGCATCCTTGTTGGCCTTTTGAAAATGAGTGCCACAGTCAGTGGACATGACTGTATGCTCCATGTGGGACTATGTAGCTCTATGCTGTGTTCCTCTGTGTATATACACTGAGTACAAGCTAAACGTATTGGCTTTCTCAGTTATTTCTGTAATTGTCACCTAACTTATACCAGTAATAATAAAAGACCTTTGGTATCTTCTTTGCTGCTTACCAGTGCCTATGCAAACTTTTTTTTAGCTTGCCCTTCACTTTCAACGATCTAGGTTTATGAGGGGAAGAAGCCATAATATCATGTATACCAAGTTAGAAAAAAACCTGCCACACATTTTCTTTGGGCAAAATTATATAATTTCCTTCAGTAGCTCACCCGTCCTATAATCACATGTGGACAGAAATCAACTGGACAACACTGTAAACAGGGCCGGCTTTAGTACTGGTGGTGCCCTGTGCCACAATGTTTGTTGGCGCCCCACCAATGACCACCTCGCCACGGACTCCCTCACTACCACCTCTTGACAATGCCCCCAAGTCTCAATACCCACTGTTTTAGATTGATTTATTTTTATAGCACCACTCATACCAGTTTTAGGAGTCAGTACACTTTACATTACACATATATTGCACAGAAACAATAATACATGTGTGAATCAGTGTATAGGAAAAGGGGCACGAGACAGAGGATGATAAGGTGCAGGAGTCACATGTCATCCATACTGGTAGGCAGTATAGTTTAAGAGACCTTGGTCTGGAAAAGCACAAATACAGAATATAAAATGCCACACCATTGTTAGGGGTTTTCTCTAATAATAAGAATTAATTTCTACCCAAATGAACCAATTTTGCAATATTAGGATAAGTAAAGACTGGGCACAAAAACAACCTGCAGCTGTAATATATTCCTTACAGTTTGCATGCAACTCTTTGAGAAAGTTAACAGCTCACTGTTCTATATTAGTATTTTAACTTTTAAACTCCAAATAACAAAAGGATCTCTCTGGCAAAAGTGATAACCCTATTTATAGTGTATACTTTGTGATCTGAATGGGACACGTTCTTTGCAACAGGCATATTAACCTTCTGTACGAAGATGAGTCAAAACTTCCACTACAAGACAAAGCTCTGGTCTCTCCCCAGGAATAACATTAATCACTGGAGTTATGGAGTTATCGTGACATTTTAATCGATGCTTGAAAATTGCTGAGTCAAGGAACATTGCAAAAACAACAAGTGATGGACCGAATGTGGATCAATGTCACACATTCCCCCAGTCAAAAGATCTGGGCCCAAATCCATCGTTTTTTTGCACTCCACACCACCCTGGGTTAGACAATGGCGATATGCAAATCAGCTCTGACCCTGTTGCCCCATGGGAACAGTCCAGTCCGAACTACAAAAGCCATGTCCCTCCGAGAACGGAATCAAGCATCCGAGGACCGGACCGGTTTCGAGGTAACACCTCTCATCAGCCCGGCTAGCTTGACTCCAAGTGGTGTGGAGTGCCTGGGACCCACGTCTGGGCATCCCCAGCGCACTTAGGGCGGCAATTGCAAAAACAACAAGTGATGGACCGAATGTGGATCAATGTCACACATTCCCCCAGTCAAAAGATCTGGGCCCAAATCCATCGTTTTTTTGCACTCCACACCACCCTGGGTTAGACAATGGCGATATGCAAATCAGCTCTGACCCTGTTGCCCCATGGGAACAGTCCAGTCCGAACTACAAAAGCCATGTCCTTCCGAGAACGGAATCAAGCATCCGAGGACCGGACCGGTTTCGAGGTAACACCTCTCATCAGCCCGGCTAGCTTGACTCCAAGTGGTGTGGAGTGCCTGGGACCCACGTCTGGGCATCCCCAGCGCACTTAGGGCGGCAATTGCAAAAACAACAAGTGATGGACCGAATGTGGATCAATGTCACACATTCCCCCAGTCAAAAGATCTGGGCCCAAATCCATCGTTTTTTTGCACTCCACACCACCCTGGGTTAGACAATGGCGATATGCAAATCAGCTCTGACCCTGTTGCCCCATGGGAACAGTCCAGTCCGAACTACAAAAGCCATGTCCTTCCGAGAACGGAATCAAGCATCCGAGGACCGGACCGGTTTCGAGGTAACACCTCTCATCAGCCCGGCTAGCTTGACTCCAAGTGGTGTGGAGTGCCTGGGACCCACGTCTGGGCATCCCCAGCGCACTTAGGGCGGCAATTGCAAAAACAACAAGTGATGGACCGAATGTGGATCAATGTCACACATTCCCCCAGTCAAAAGATCTGGGCCCAAATCCATCATTTTTTTGCACTCCACACCACCCTGGGTTAGACAATGGCGATATGCAAATCAGCTCTGACCCTGTTGCCCCATGGGAACAGTCCAGTCCGAACTACAAAAGCCATGTCCTTCCGAGAACGGAATCAAGCATCCGAGGACCGGACCGGTTTCGAGGTAACACCTCTCATCAGCCCGGCTAGCTTGACTCCAAGTGGTGGGCCCAGATCTTTTGACTGGGGGAATGTGTGACATTGATCCACATTCGGTCCATCACTTGTTGTTTTTGCAATTGCCGCCCTAAGTGCGCTGGGGATGCCCAGACGTGGGTCCCAGGCACTCCACACCACTTGGAGTCAAGCTAGCCGGGCTGATGAGAGGTGTTACCTCGAAACCGGTCCGGTCCTCGGATGCTTGATTCCGTTCTGGGAAGGACATGGCTTTTGTAGTTCGGACTGGACTGTTCCCATGGGGCAACAGGGTCAGAGCTGATTTGCATATCGCCATTGTCTAACCCAGGGTGGTGTGGAGTGCAAAAAAACGATGGATTTGGGCCCAGATCTTTTGACTGGGGGAATGTGTGACATTGATCCACATTCGGTCCATCACTTGTTGTTTTTGCAATTGCCGCCCTAAGTGCGCTGGGGATGCCCAGACGTGGGTCCCAGGCACTCCACACCACTTGGAGTCAAGCTAGCCGGGCTGATGAGAGGTGTTACCTTGAAACCGGTCCGGTACTCGGATGCTTGATTCCGTTCTGGGAAGGACATGGCTTTTGTAGTTCGGACTGGACTGTTCCCATGGGGCAACAGGGTCAGAGCTGATTTGCATATCGCCATTGTCTAACCCAGGGTGGTGGGGAGTGCAAAAAAACGATGGATTTGGGCCCAGATCTTTTGACTGGGGGAATGTGTGACATTGATCCACATTCGGTCCATCACTTGTTGTTTTTGCAATTGCCGCCCTAAGTGCGCTGGGGATGCCCAGACGTGGGTCCCAGGCACTCCACACCACTTGGAGTCAAGCTAGCCGGGCTGATGAGAGGTGTTACCTCGAAACCGGTCCGGTCCTCGGATGCTTGATTCCGTTCTGGGAAGGACATGGCTTTTGTAGTTCGGACTGGACTGTTCCCATGGGGCAACAGGGTCAGAGCTGATTTGCATATCGCCATTGTCTAACCCAGGGTGGTGTGGAGTGCAAAAAAACGATGGATTTGGGCCCAGATCTTTTGACTGGGGGAATGTGTGACATTGATCCACATTCGGTCCATCACTTGTTGTTTTTGCAATTGCCGCCCTAAGTGCGCTGGGGATGCCCAGACGTGGGTCCCAGGCACTCCACACCACTTGGAGTCAAGCTAGCCGGGCTGATGAGAGGTGTTACCTCGAAACCGGTCCGGTCCTCGGATGCTTGATTCCGTTCTGGGAAGGACATGGCTTTTGTAGTTCGGACTGGACTGTTCCCATGGGGCAACAGGGTCAGAGCTGATTTGCATATCGCCATTGTCTAACCCAGGGTGGTGTGGAGTGCAAAAAAACGATGGATTTGGGCCCAGATCTTTTGACTGGGGGAATGTGTGACATTGATCCACATTCGGTCCATCACTTGTTGTTTTTGCAATTGCCGCCCTAAGTGCGCTGGGGATGCCCAGACGTGGGTCCCAGGCACTCCACACCACTTGGAGTCAAGCTAGCCGGGCTGATGAGAGGTGTTACCTCGAAACCGGTCCGGTCCTCGGATGCTTGATTCCGTTCTGGGAAGGACATGGCTTTTGTAGTTCGGACTGGACTGTTCCCATGGGGCAACAGGGTCAGAGCTGATTTGCATATCGCCATTGTCTAACCCAGGGTGGTGTGGAGTGCAAAAAAACGATGGATTTGGGCCCAGATCTTTTGACTGGGGGAATGTGTGACATTGATCCACATTCGGTCCATCACTTGTTGTTTTTGCAATTGCCGCCCTAAGTGCGCTGGGGATGCCCAGACGTGGGTCCCAGGCACTCCACACCACTTGGAGTCAAGCTAGCCGGGCTGATGAGAGGTGTTACCTCGAAACCGGTCCGGTCCTCGGATGCTTGATTCCGTTCTGGGAAGGACATGGCTTTTGTAGTTCGGACTGGACTGTTCCCATGGGGCAACAGGGTCAGAGCTGATTTGCATATCGCCATTGTCTAACCCAGGGTGGTGTGGAGTGCAAAAAAACGATGGATTTGGGCCCAGATCTTTTGACTGGGGGAATGTGTGACATTGATCCACATTCGGTCCATCACTTGTTGTTTTTGCAATTGAGTCAAGGAACATAGCAAAACCAAAGTGGATGATTGACGGAGTGTTGAACATTGCAAGCACTCACCCCCAGTCAACAGATCTGGGTTTAATCCATCATCATTCTTTAGCTCACTCCACCACCCCAGTTCAGACATGGCCACATGCAAATCAGTCTGACCCTGTTCCTCATGGGAACAGTCCAGACCGAACTGCCTATCCATGTCTTCCCTGGACCGGAAACAAGCATCCTGGGACCGGTTTCTGGCTAATCAGCCATCATCAGCCAGGCTAGCTTGAATCCAGTGGCAAAGTGAGCAAGGGACCCCTGTCTGGGCATACCCTGCCAACTTAGGGCTAATAAAGCAAAACCAAAGGTCAAGGAACATAGTATCTGGTGCTTTTAAAACAATAAACATGACTCCCCCACCCAAAGCCAGCACCCGGTGCGGTGGCACCGATCGCACCGCCCTAGAGCCTGCCCTGACTGTAAAGGTCTTGTGCAGCTGCTGTCCACTATGGGAGGTTTTATCAAGGAGTTTACCGGTATGCATGCGTTTCCTACCCCCTTACCTCAGTGCCCAATTACCGTGGACTCATCTCTGTACATTGTGGGGCCGATTCTGATCCTGGATTTGTATTTTCCATACAAATAGGATTTGTATTTTTTTCCATACAAATTGTACAAGTCCCTTCCAACCCGTGTAGTACGATTCGTACGGGAAAAATACATACAGATTGGCCCGATCCTTACAAATCGGATCGGGAAAAGCTGTACGACACAGACTTGTAATAAAGACCATACAATTTGTGAAAAGGCTGTCCAACCTGTCAAGTACGATTCGTACCGGGTTGTCAGCATACGATTTGTATGGAAAATGGCCTGTATACGGAGAATGATTCGTACCGGGCAACGAAGCAAACCCCTATACGCCTCGTACCCTGGTATGACTCGTTCTGGTGGTACGACTCATACCGGGGAACGGGTCGTATAGGGGTATGAGGCGTACAGGGGACCCCCACATGCGAAGCGTGTGTATGGTGCATACCCCAACATCGCGCATGTACATAAGCGATTTTGGGGTACGGTGCTTGTACGGTGCGTACACGACCAGTACCCCTTCATTGCGTATGTACGCACCGTACCCCACTTTCCGTGTCATCCGTACGCATCGTACATATGCACCGTACCCCAGTATTCATGGGGTGTACGACGCGTACATGGGGGAGTCTGTCTCGTACTGTTTTCGGGGCGTACAAGGTTTTCCTGGCACTTTTTGGCTCTTGTAAAAAAAGAGCCGTACGGAGTGCCGTTTGTACAAATCGTACTTGCCGGGTTGTAAACTGCTGCCGGGAATACATGGGAATGTCCCGTACAGAGCAATCCGAATCAGAATTGCTTGTATATACGAGTTGTATGGTCTTTTTTACAATTTGTATGGAGTGCGTCTATTTGCAACGATCGCACCGCCCTAGAGCCTGCCCTGACTGTAAAGGTCTTGTGCAGCTGCTGTCCACTATGGGAGGTTTTATCAAGGAGTTTACCGGTATGCATGCTTTTCCTACCCCCTTACCTCAGTGCCCAATTACCGTGGACTCATCTCTGTACATTGTGGGGCAGATTCTGATCCTGGATTTTTATTTTCCATACAAATAGGATTTGTATTTTTTTCCATACAAATTGTACAAGTCCCTTCCAACCCGTGTAGTACGATTCGTACGGGAAAAATACATACAGATTGGCCCGATCCTTACAAATCGGATCGGGAAAAGCTGTACGACAAGGACTTGTAATAAAGACCATACAATTTGTAAAAAGGCTGTCCAACCCGTCAAGTACGATTCGTACCGGGTTGTCAGCATACGATTTGTATGGAAAATGGCATGTATACGGAGAATGATTCGTACCGGGCAACGAAGCAAACCCCTATACGCCTCGTACCCTGGTATGACTCGTTCTGGTGGTCTGACTCATACCCGGGTACGGGTCGTATAGGGGTATGAGGCGTACAGAGGACCCCCACATGCGAAGCGTTTGTATGGTGCATACCCCAACATCGCGCATGCACATATGCGATTTTGGGGTACGGTGCGTACACAGGTGATTTTGGGTTACGGTGCGTACATAAGCGATTTTGGGGTACGGTGCGTACACGACCAGTACCCCTTCATCGCGTATGTACGCACCGTACCCCACTTTCTGTGTCATCCGTACGCACCGTACATACGCACCGTACCCCTGTATTCATGGGGTGTACGACGCGTACATGGGGGGGTCTGTCTCGTACTGTTTTCGGGGCGTACAAAGTTTTTCCGGCACTTTTTGGCTCTTGTAAAAAAAGAGCCGTACGGAGTGCCGTTTGTACGAATCGTACTTGCCGGGTTGTAAACTGCTGCCGGGAATACATGGGAATGTCGCGTACAGAGTCATCCGAATCAGAATCGCTTGTATATATGAGTTGTATGGTCTTTTTTACAATTTGTATGGAGTGCGTCTATTTGTACGGATTGTACTTCATAGGTTGTAGGGGACTCCTTACAATTACGAGTTGTATGGGGAAAACGCTCCATACCACGATTTGTACAGCGTTTTTCCAGGATCGAAATCGGCCCCCATGTGTTTTCCTAGAATACCATTACAGACAGAGGTCAACTATATACTCTTCAGTCTTCTCCCTACCCCAAATGAGCCATTACAGTCCGACGTGCTGGGATATGTACCCTCTAAATAGGAACCCAAGCAACCACAGATGCTTTTGGTATAGTTAGTGCTCATTTCTGAGTTATAGAGCTCAAGTCAGGGCATGCATTTGCCACATAGTGTCATCTGAAACTTAATTGTCTCAGAGTTTTTGACTTGACCATTGTCAATTTTAAAATTGCGAATTTTGACGACGACAGAGACAACATTTTCAATGATATATTTTCAGGAACAGGCATACAAAATAAGAATCCTATCCTAGTTCAGACAAAACCTCAGGGTCTGAACAACTTTGTATTAAACTTGAAAGATTAAGAAAGAAAGAACTCTCATGATGGTGGGATCTCCAGAAAAAAAGAAAGAAATATATAGAAATTAAACAGGTACCACGAGTCTAAGAGCCATAATTTTTCCTTCTTTTGAAGATCTGGACCCGGACCCGCTAGGTGACTGGGAGCAGCTAATATCCTCATCCTCTTTGGGGATGATCGATATATTAATAAAACATGCAGAAAGGAAGAGGTCAAAACTATTGGAAGAGATTGATTTAATTGAAGGAGAAATTCGAGCTTTGAATCTAAAAGAGGTGACAGAAAAAATTACAAGATCTTGAAAGAGGTGCTCAGCGCACATCAAAATTACATTAAAGACAAAAAAATACGAAAACTTAAGCGAGATGAAAATGATTATAAAAGTGGCAGGATCTATACGTTTGCCAAAAGATTTGATGAGTATAAACCAAGAGAGAGATTGGAGAAATCCAGTGAGGTAAAACAAGTGGCTTCTACCTCAGCTAGTGAATCTGATTTGTCCAGCATAGCAAGTGGCGAACGTGAAAATAGAAGTGAGATGCTCTCAAACGAAAAAGAGAACTGTAACCCAGGAATAGGCTTGTCTTCTTTTTTAGACTAACTAAAACGTTACAGGAAAGGGAACAGAATTGCTTTCCAAAAGAAGGATTCAGGTGGAAACGAACAAGAAGAGGGGGGAAACAGAATACAATCAAAGCAAAAGATTGCTCAGATCAGCATCACATCCTCAGAAGAATTGAGTGCTGGAGTGAATGATATTTCCAAGACAATGGATAATTGTACAATGTGCCCTACCAATATGAGAATGTTTCAATTGTTAATTTATCTAAACATGAGTTATCAGATGCCGAAATCTCTGTATTACAAAAAAGATTACGTTTTTGCCCCGTCTCCAAACCTAATTTTGCACAGGTACATGTTGATCTCTTTAAGTATGTTCGTAAATTGAAATTAAAGAAATTCTTTGATGCAAATTATAAGCCTTGCCAGATACCACTTTATACTGTCACTGCAAGTGACCATACTATCAAGGATATACAAGACCTGCAGATGTTATTATCAATTGATGAGAGCATGGGACACGGTCCTAGTATAGCAGAAATTATGCAAGATTTAGAGAATGACATTGATCTAACTGTGGATAGTGGACTAAAGACGAAATCAAAATTTGTACCTACATTACCTATGGACAATATGATAGACTGCTATTATAAAGCTGTCACACAAGACCTTCATAAACTTGAGGATAAAGGTCAGAAAAAAATAGAGGCTTTAAAGATAATTTAAACAGAACAGAGAGAGTTGCACTTGATATTCAGACGTAGTAATAAAAGAAGCAGACAAAGGGGGCAACATTGTCTTAATGGATTTAGAAATGTATAGTAAAAAAATTGATGTTCAATTGACTGAAAATGATACTTACATTAGCATATTGAACAATCCAATGAAAGAAATCAACAAAACTCTTTGAGAAGACATTAGGTTTTTTTCTTCACTCTGGCCTACTATCAGACATGAAATATAAATACATTCTAAATTTGACACCATGAGCAGCATGTATTTATATTTTGCCAAAGATACATAAGAACTTGACCACACCTCCTGGGAAACCAATCATCTCAGGAATAGGGTCTCCAACGGAGAAAATCTCTGAGTATATAGACATCTATCTTAAACCAGTGGTACGAGATCTACCATCTTTTATAGAAGATACCAAAGACCTATTAAACAAGCTTGAAGATTTATAATGGAGTGACGAATTTACTCTGGTCACACTAGCTGTCTGTGCCCTATATACATGTGTTCCACAGTCGAGGGGTATGGAGGCCCTAACATACTTCTTGTCTAAACGTAGTGCAACATTTTATGAACACACACAATTGATTTTAGAGTTTACTCGGCTAGCACTGGATAATAATTATTTCCAACACAATGGGAGTTGGTTTAGACAAGCATCAGGTGTGGCAATGGGAGCTACATTTTCGCCATCTTTCGCAAATATATACATGGGTTTCTTTGAAGATCAACCTCTATGGAAAAAATGCCCCAATAATTTGACAAATTCTATCATATATTGGGGGCGTTTTATAGATTATATTTTGATGATATGGGGAGGGGATGAGGACTCCCCATCTGAACTTATCAGGTACTTAAATACAAATGATTACAACCTGACCTTCACACATAACAGTGACAAACATCAAATAGACTTCCTGGACATAACGTTATATGTCCAGGGAGACAGTTTGGAAAGCAAATTATATCGGAAACCAACCGCATGCAATTTCCTATTGCATGCCAAAAGTGCACATCCAGCCACACAATTGAAAGGTATTCCATATGGTGAAATCATGCGATTAAGGAGAAACTGCAGTGATGACACAGTATTCCAAGAAGAACTGATGAAGATGAGAAATCGATTTCTCATCCGGGGATATGATAGCTCAACTCTAGATAAGGCACAGAATAGGACCAGAAATACCAAACATACTGATCTATTGAAGACAAATAGCGACAAAAGAGGGAAGAAGCGAGAGAAGGTTGCTCTAATAACACCATACAATGCACAAAGTCATGAGATTTATAGAATATTACATAAACACTGGCACCTACTCAAATTGGATTCTAGTTTAGATAAATATATCACTGTGTAACCACAAGTGACTTATAGTAGGGGCAGGACACTTTAGAATATACTGAGTCCGTCTGTACCAAAAAATAGTGGAATGGGTCAAACACAGAATTGGTTACCTAAGAAGCCGGCTGGCTACTTTAAATGCACAACGTGCAATGTATGTCAATTTACCTTGGACAAAACAAAATCCTTCAGTTACAATGCAGGGCAAACTCACCAAATATGGCAATGTATGAATTGCAATACCAAAATTACTGTCTATTGTATTGTATGCCAATGTAGTTTGATTTACATCGGAAGCACAATTCGTCCCCTAAAAGAGCATGTTCAGGAACACATTAGGGCTATCAGAAACAACAACAGCAATTACCCGCAAGCTGCACACTACAATAGTAACCGCCAAACTTCAGAAATATTAAGATCAAGTTTCACGGTATAGCAGTGGCAGAAGCGAACCTGAGGGGAGGGAATCGTATCTTGGCCTTGAGAAAACTAGAATCGAGATGGCTGATCAAACTCAGGGCTGTGTATTTGGGAATAAACATAGACAGAGAATTACATGTATTCCTACAGGATTGAGGTCGCATGAATCTTCAAGCAATATGTGCAATGATCAATTCGATTATGAGCAACCTGCCTAGTAATGTGTTGAACATGCAAAGCTCGCACCATGATAAGTGTATTCGGATCTATAAATTTTCAACTGTATTCAGCCCTTCTTTAAAAAATATGGAAATATATATGAATGTTTGTTCTCTCTATGAAATGCACCTTCTTTCATGTGCACTTTATATCTTTCATTTGTGGCAACACTTGATATCGCACTACTATTCTCTCCTGTTTTCTGTTCTTCTGATCTCTGAACTATCACTCAGGAGGCCACACGATTGCAAGATAATAGAAAGGAAATGCAGAATTACTTGTGTGGTTCTGAATAATGAAGTTTACGAAACTATATCAATCACTTCTCTTGTATTAATTATATTTAATGTACATATTATTTTTCGACATGCGATAGAAAAAGGATGTCGATTTTTTAATAATATGGGTTTTGCGATTAGATTAGTGCCAGAGGAAATTCGTTGATTTCTCTACTTAGAATCAACAAATATATGTGTGTACATTATCATGAAGCATTCGGGAATACTCTTAAAATGGAGTCGATATTCCCCTTTGAGATTGGCAATGCTTAGCTCTCCAACACACTGTCACATGATGTCAAACGTGGTGATGCGCGCAAATCATGCGCACCCTGTTTCTATTAATCCGGAAGATTCAAAATACCTGGGGCCTAATTTATGAGGCTGTGCTTCATTTTTATGCGGCCGGTGCGTCACTTTTTGTGACGCACCAGTGGCTTAAAAAATGCGCCTTGTTGCGCCATATTTACAAAGTGACGCATCTAGGTAGATGTGTCACTTTGTAAACCCCTGCACCACATTATACCTGCGCCAGGTATAATGTATGCAAGGGGGGCGTATTGACGCAAGGAAGGGTCGTAGAAGTGACGCAGTGAAATCTATGAGATTTCACTGCGTCACTTTTAGAACACTGTTGCGTCAAAATCTTGCGTCTGCCTCACAGCAGGCGTAAGACTGACGCAGACCCTTTCACATATGGCTTGCCCTATGTGAAAGGACGCATTGCTGGAGTTGCGTCACTTTTTTGACACACTCCAGCAATGCATCACTTTTGCGCTTACAGATACGTCAGAAATACTGACGTATCTGTAACTCCTTGCGACATGATGCGTTATACATTAAATATGACGCATCAGGAATGTCGCAAGGAGTGCACACTGAGAAGTGACGCATGGCTGCTTTCACGCAGCGATGCGTCATTTCTCATAAATGAGGCCCCTGCTGCGCACAGGACGGATAGGACGCGTTGGGAGATAGGAGAGCGTGACTTCTCCTTAGGTAAGCTACCGGACGATTTAGTTTACAAGTTAATGTTGGTTTTATTGTACATGGCCAACCCTCGAACTGAGTATACTAAAGGCAGTAATGTTTGTTTTTATGTTTGGACTTATCAGGGTCCCGTTTGTCGCTCTTATTAAATGATATCAAGTTCACCATAAATACTTATAAGGTGAGTCTTGTTCGTAAGAATTGAGATGGCATGAGTTGCAAATCGAGGCACAGGAATATAGGTGTGTTTTTCATGCCTTTTCTTGTTTACAGGAGGATTTAGACAAATGTCAGTATTTTTAATTACGAACGCGCAACTCTTACCATATTCACAACCGGGTGATGAGAGTAATATAAAGTAAGTGGTCATGATGACTTTAGAGCGGATAATTATTAGCAATATTTAATTTTCTTCCGGCATCAACTAGGATTGAGTATATCTTATGTATATGGACCGTCCCTTGTTATTGTGTGGGTCAGAGTGCAACACTTATGTTGCAAGAAAGCAGAAACATAAACAGGCACGCCTTGGAGTCCCCTACTCTTTTGAAGCAACTCACCAAAGCTTCGGTGTGACATTTATTACTGTGAACCCTTCCTGTGTAGACCAAGAAAGGTGGTGCTTTGTTCGAAAATTAAAGGCTTATATCATAATGGCCAAACATGTTTTGCATTGATTTTTACGATTGTTTTTAGTTTAGAAATAAGGCGGTTTGACACACATTATCTCTCTCTGACACTTTTTAGAAACTTCACTTGGAGATATATGTATAGGCCCGCAATAATTATATGGGCTGATTATAAATTCGATGCGTATTACCACTACTTTGATGGAGACCCAAATATCTTAGAATCAGTTTTAGATATTGCCACATTTCTGTTGGTATTGAAAGATAAACAATATATGAAACTTTATTAGTCTGAACGTGCCTCTGATTGTACTTCCATTCTCATCATATAGATTTGCGGTGACTGTTATGGCAGTGATATGAGAATACTTTGGCCTGCATTAGGCGACTTACTATTTGTTTATGAATCAGTTCGCCATTTGGTAGGAGAACTAATTTTTATTTTCAAAATTCTTGGTTTGGGTGTCACAAACACTCTTAGTATAAATCTTTTGTAAATGTAGGTGTTCTTCACAAGCTTTATCTTCAACACTTTCGGGTGACTATAATACTTTTATTTATTACCCTTTCTCTGGTGATTCTTTTTTGGGCATTCATCTTTTGCACTTACCAGGAGACCAACAAATTCTCTATTCTCTTTCTTCCATCTATACAATGGTTTCTTTTAAGAACTTTTACGCAAGAAACATTTCTCAGATGCATATTTGTGTATGGTCAATCAATAAAAACATCTGATTGGATATTATGTTAGACCAAGATTAATCAATATGGCTGAGATACCCGCCACCCCCTCTCAACACAATCCCCAAAAGGAAGGGAAACCGGAAACAGTTCTTGAAGTTTTTGGATGTGGGGAGGGAGTGACCCTCCCCCGGCCGTATTTATTAAAACAAAAAATTAAACATTAAACGTTTCATTTTATGTACAATTTCATTATCACATTGCGATGTTTGGCTCACCTTAACATATTCTCTAATACAGAGTTTCTCCTAGCCGAACTAGCATCCAACAAAAACATTCTCTAGAAACACTGAAATTGTACATCCTAACGTTTAAGGGCCAACGGCAAGGTCATAACCGGTGTCAAGATCCCTAACCAGACTTACCCCTCCCACTTGTGAGGGGCGACAGCACAGAGGCTTACCTCAAGTGCAACTACTAACAATTTCCCTTGACTTGACGGGGGCACTTAAGACTCGACGCCATTTAAAGGTCGTTCGAAGACTTGTGTGTGGTATCTAGAAGGTATCGTGGACCTCCCCCCATCCCACACAACTTACCGCATCTGCCGTCGCAGATGACCCTGGCCCCGGGAAATTCCCCAGGAGGGGGCTGTAACCCCTCCTACAACGGAAGGGGCCTTGACCGCCTTTCCTTTACTTTCGGCGACCCGCCCTTAGACGGGACCGCCTCCCCACTGAGGGGCCAATGGCCACCTCTCCCGAGCGCTCCCATCCGTGTTGGGTGACGCCCACTCATAGGGATCTACCAATTAGTGCTCACCGATCATGACCTTACCGCCTACCAAAAAATAAATACGACAATTTTATTCCACCTACAAAAAACATTGGTCGCTACGACCGAAGGAACATGCTAAAAATACAACACTACATCAAATCATTTTAATCGAAACACTACACAATATTCACCATACTTTATTATGATCAACAACAAACTGATACTTTCACAGCCTGTAAACGGAATGGAAAAACAAACTTATAAATTCACTTTATTGCACAACAACTTGCTGTCCTCAGGGGCTGGTGGGTGGGTCAAAATTGGCTCTTCGTTCTGTCCCGAGCTCACGTGTAGCGAGGAGGTGCAGCTTCGGAGCACAAGAACAAGAGGACGTCTTCTGGTCTTGCGTCTCTTTTTATCCGTCTTCAGGGCGGGCGAGAACCCGCCCCTGCCCGCCCCTAGGGCGGGGCTGGCTACGTCGGTGTCTAGGCCAGCCCACTCCAGGGCGGGAAAAAGCGCGCCCCGGCTACGCCGCTTCGGGCATACCAGCCGAGACACGCCTCCCGCCCAAAAATGGCTTCCCGGGGGGATCGAGGCACTCCACCATACGTTCGGGGGGACCGAGTGGTCGCCCCTTTCCATATGGCTGAGATACCCGCCACCCCCTCTCAACACAATCCCCAAAAGGAAGGGAAACCGGAAACAGTTCTTGAAGTTTTTGGATGTGGGGAGGGAGTGACCCTCCCCCGGCCGTATTTATTAAAACAAAAAATTAAACATTAAACGTTTCATTTTATGTACAATTTCATTATCACATTGCGATGTTTGGCTCACCTTAACATATTCTCTAATACAGAGTTTCTCCTAGCCGAACTAGCATCCAACAAAAACATTCTCTAGAAACACTGAAATTGTACATCCTAACGTTTAAGGGCCAACGGCAAGGTCATAACCGGTGTCAAGATCCCTAACCAGACTTACCCCTCCCACTTGTGAGGGGCGACAGCACAGAGGCTTACCTCAAGTGCAACTACTAACAATTTCCCTTGACTTGACGGGGGCACTTAAGACTCGACGCCATTTAAAGGTCGTTCGAAGACTTGTGTGTGGTATCTAGAAGGTATCGTGGACCTCCCCCCATCCCACACAACTTACCGCATCTGCCGTCGCAGATGACCCTGGCCCCGGGAAATTCCCCAGGAGGGGGCTGTAACCCCTCCTACAACGGAAGGGGCCTTGACCGCCTTTCCTTTACTTCCGGCGACCCGCCCTTAGACGGGACCGCCTCCCCACTGAGGGGCCAATGGCCACCTCTCCCGAGCGCTCCCATCCGTGTTGGGTGACGCCCACTCATAGGGATCTACCAATTAGTGCTCACCGATCATGACCTTACCGCCACAGGTCCGGATAGTTGACCGGCTATCCGGACCCCCCACAAAAACTCCTACCTAAAGGTCATGTCTTAATGATTTTAACCAGGCTAAGAAGTCTCCTATGAGTAACTCATTCCCCACCCTCGACAAATGCACACCATCCCCCAGATACATACTGTCATCATTAATACAACTATGCGAGATCGAATGCAATGTCTTGGAACGGAACAACCTACTCACTTTGTTATTCAGTTTTCTAACAGAATGATTTAAAGCAGGGATCGAGATAGCCCCCCGCCATACTTTTCGTGGGATCATATGAGACCACGCAATTATGCACCCCGGAACTCTCCTTGCTAACCAACTTACCGTGGAAAGCATCGTCTCCAGGAGAAGTCGTCTACCGGTAGTGACCAAATCATTACCCCCTAAATGCACTATGACTATGGACGGCGGTGACCTCATCCGCTCTAACAAACCCTCAAAAAATGCCTGAAACTGGTCAATACAGAGACCGCCCCTTCCGTAGAAGGACACTCTGTACCCGTATTCCCCAGGTACGTGAACCATGTCACCTGCTTTGAATACGTCCGCGGCCCGTCTCACGTATGAGTGGCCCACGACCCACACCTCCTTCCTTACAGCCTGTGATGTGCAACCGCTGGCCTGGTGTTGGGTCGACTGCACAGTCCGCCCTGCCTCGTAGGCTTGCGCAACTGAAAACAAACAAAGACAAGAGGCGTGAGTACATGATTACAGCTTCACAACATGTGCAATCGCACGTACCTCTTATAACAATTGGAGGACCAACGCCCCACACGTTTTACTTGTTCTACATTAAGACCCCTGGCTGTAGCTTCAGTGGCAGCCCCTATCCGAAAGGAATGGGTCCCAAATTCGCCCGGGTCCAAGCCCGTTGCGGCAATGGCCATTGCAAGCACCCGCTGAAACTGAAACCTCGTCAGTGGGGTGGCGTCTGCATGCCTCAACAATGTCCCCCCCCATGATGCCACCCTTCGTGCTAGGTAGTCTTCTAAGCACTGTACCGGACACATGGAGGATCCGGGGGTCCGGCGAATGATCGTGCAGTCCCCCCTCCCGTCTTGGTCGGACTTGGACCTGAGAAAGGAGACAATCATCGCATCGCCCCTGATCCGGACATGTTCCCTGCACAAGCCCCCCGACACATCCTGTTTGTTCTTTGCCACCAGCTCACTAACTCTCATAGCCCCGTGAAATGCCAGCGTAAATGCAGTCCGGAACAAACAGGTCTCGAAAGGGGACGAGCACGTGTTAGGGAGTGAGGCCAGTAACTCGGCCAACCTATCCAGACCTATCGGTCGTCTTACGTCTACTCTGCGACCCTCTAGGCGTTGCCACCCACGCAGCGCTTTTTGTACCGTAAAAGACGCTGTCGGGTCCTGGATGCCATGGGCCTTGGCAACAAAGGAAATGGCGGCACGATGCCTTTGGGCCGTAGCCACCGATTTCCCAGCCCTACGTAAAGACATCAGAAAAAGTACTACACACTCTTCCTGCCCCCACAGTCCCCCTCTCTCTTCCCCCAAAAAGGCTAAATAGGCCTGAAACGCCCCTTCATATGCCTTCCTTGTCCTGGGTGCTAGACTCTCTCCCACGAGGTGACGAAGTTCGGGGCACCGAGAGACCAGAGAGCTTCGGGGAAGGGTGCCGGCTCTGGGTCCGCTGAAGGAAGGAAACCCGAGAAAGCCTGCATGTGAAAACGAGACAGTGCATCAGCAGCCTGATTCATCACCCCTGGGACATGTTTTGCTCTGAATATCACGTTCAGTTGCATACACAGTAAGACAATTTCTTTGAGCAGCCTCAAAATCAATTTACAACGGGCTGCCTGACTATTGATGCATTCTACCACGGTCATATTGTCGGACCAGAACACGACAGAATGATCTCTGAACCCGTCTGGCCATGTTCTCAGGGCCACCAGAATGGGAAATAGTTCAAGGAAAGCTATATTACCCGTCAGCCCCTTCTCGTGCCACCATAGGGGCCACTTTTGTGCAGACCATTTTGTGCCGAAGATGGCGCCAAAACCTATACTTCCTGCTGAATCTGTCCATAGCCCAAGCTCTTCGGAGGACACGGCTGGCTTGTTCCAGACGACTCGGCCATTGAAGTCCGCCAAAAATGCTAACCAAATCCGCATGTCCTGGCGGACTTCGGCCGATAATCTCGTGCGATGATGCCCCTCTCTTAAGCCAACCATTGATTGGGCAATCGAGCGGGAAAACGGGCGAGCCATTGGGATCACCCTCAAGGCAAAGTTCAACTTTCCCACTAATTGTTGCAACTGGTGCAGTGTAACCTTAGGTGCATTTAAACATACTTGGAGGGCTGTCCTGAATTTCAACACTTTGCTAGCTGGTAAACGGAAACACCCCTCCCTTGAGTCCAACTCGATCCCCAAAAACTCGAGGCAAGTCGTGGGACCCATAGTCTTACCCGTTGCCAATGGCACACCAAAATGACCCATCAACACACAGAATTCATCTAAGGCCTGGGCACATTCGGGACTTCCGGCGGAGCCCAGGAACAAAAAGTCGTCAAGGTAGTGCATTACATTTCGAAAACCCGTTTTCTTAGTAAACACCCATTGCAGGAAAGTACTGAATTGCTCAAAATAAGCACATGATATAGAGCAACCCATTGGCATACACCTATCCATGTAAAATGACCCCTGGAACCCGAATCCCAAAAGACGCTGATCGTCTGGGTGTACCGGGAGCAACCGGAACGCTGACTCGATATCAGATTTCGCCATCAACGACCCGGGCCCCAGGCGATTCAAGATGGCTACTGCCTCATCAAACGATGCGTATCGCACCGAACAAACTTCCGGATCAATTGCGTTGTTCACCGAAAGACCATGTGGAGCAGACAGATTATGGATCAAACGGAACTCACCTGGGTCCCTCTTGGGGACCACCCCTAACGGAGAACACACAAAATTCGGTACCGGGGGTACACTAAACGGGCCGGCAACCCGTCCCCGGCTAACCTCTTTCTGAATTTTCTCATGCACTACAGATGTATGTTGTAACACGGAAAGTTGATTTTTGCACATCCCTACCCCCTGAAAGTCCCCCACCGGGATGCGGAAACCATGTGAAAAACCGTTCCGCAGCACCCCGGCAGAAGTACGATCCGGGTATTCGCTGAGCCAAGGAATCATTGCCAAGGTATCAATCGGGGTTGGTAACGGCGCCCCTCGGCCAAGCTTAGACCTGTTTGGCGCCCCCCTTACCCCCATTCTCACCCGTTCTGGCTCTGCACGATGACTCAGGATGGGACGACCCACACGTACTACATTCGTGTTTGAATTTACACAATCCCGGAGGCCTGGTACATTTCCCTTTGTTAAAATTAAAACAGAAACCCTTTCTCCCTGTATTGCCTGCGGGCCTCGACTGGTCGTCGGTGCTCGTACTTGGACGAAAGGGCGTCCCCACATTTTGGCGGGAGTAATCAATAACATTGCCCCCAACCAATGGCATTCTTAACATTCCCGATTCTTTCATTTTATCCCATGTTATAGAATCGTAACAATCCCAAGTCAAACTCTTGTTATGTTCCTTCTCTTTCCTGAACAGGTTGTCATAACAAAACCAATGGTTACCTTGATACGATGTCGAGTACCCCATAATTCGTGATTGATAAACGGGAAACTCAGGAAGCAACTCGGGCCTACGACCCCCCAAAATCGATGTGAAAATACCCCACGCATTGCCCCAGTTGCCAATAGTCTCATTCACCTTAAAAGCGGCCATTTTTGCGCGCCAAACACTCGGATGCATTAAGTCCTTCTGACTTTTAACATGCTCCATATCATAATGGTCAACAAGCAAGGAAAAAATATTCACATACTCCCCAGACCAGATCTTTTCCTTTATAGCCAAAGGCACATGTTGTCCCAGTCTCTCTCTACGAGAGGGTGCTGACTCGTCCCTTGCAATCGGCAATGGCCGCTTACCTGAACCGGACGCGACTTCTGCCGCTTGCGGCTTGTCTTTAGCCGCCTCCCTTTTCTCACGAAGTCCTTTTATCAGCGCCTGTGCCTCGGCAGCCGCGGCGCCATCACTACTATCCCCCAACCATGCTGCTAGCTGTGCTGCCAGCTCGGGGGGCATGTCTCCCTTGGGTGTCGGGGTGACGACAACAGGGATTGGATTCCCCTCGATCGGTACTGGGGTCGGCGCCTCGAGCGGGGCAGAGGGAACCGGGACGTCTCCACCGGCTGGAACCCTTCTCGGCCTCTTAGGTCTCCCTCCAGCCGGCGCAGGGCCCGTACCCTCCTCCCCGTCCCGTTCTGCCAACCGTTTCTTTATGTCGGACACTTCTTTGCAAAGGGCCCGCACCATCTGGTCGGTCGTCATTCTCTTCGCGCCTTTCTTGGGCATCTCCCCGAGGAAGTATCTAGAAGACAAAGAAAAGGATCAAAACGCTCAAAATTGGCTCTTCGTTCTGTCCCGAGCTCACGTGTAGCGAGGAGGTGCAGCTTCGGAGCACAAGAACAAGAGGACGTCTTCTGGTCTTGCGTCTCTTTTTATCCGTCTTCAGGGCGGGCGAGAACCCGCCCCTGCCCGCCCCTAGGGCGGGGCTGGCTACGTCGGTGTCTAGGCCAGCCCACTCCAGGGCGGGAAAAAGCGCGCCCCGGCTACGCCGCTTCGGGCATACCAGCCGAGACACGCCTCCCGCCCAAAAATGGCTTCCCGGGGGGATCGAGGCACTCCACCATACGTTCGGGGGGACCGAGTGGTCGCCCCTTTCCATTAGTACAGCGGAGTAAGAGTGTATAAGGTAACTAAAGCCATTCAATGTTTACGTGTCTTATGGCAGACCACGGTTTAAACAGTTGTTATGGAATTCTCCTGTCTTACTCTGTAATTACAACAATAGTATAAATCTTATGTTACAGCCTTGACAAAGTCTAAGGGAAGACGAAACACGTGTTGGCTGTTGTTGCTTTTGGAAGTATCATCACAGAAAAATAAATTGATAACGTCTTTGAAGAACTCCAGTGATGTGGACTTTGTCTTTGGAGTAGAATGTGGGAATCTGGACAGTCTACTTTTGTCCTATAACTAATATATGAACATTGGCTTGATAGAGATAAGGCTACTATATTGACATAACCATAGTCTCTAATTGTATTAATGAATATAAAGGTGTGCTGAACATTTCTTTCTAATTTTCAAAATTTTGTACACACAACCGTTTGATTGTGTTTTCTGCACCTTCTGGTAGTAGGTGCTAGAGAGAAGAAAATAGCACCCTAACTGCACTAAAGAATACATGTAGTACAGATTTTCACACTTTAACTGTCAATTTTGGAATATTCACTGACCGTGCAGTTCCATTCCTTTTAAAGGGGAACACTACTACCTATTCTTTGTTAAACTAAATACATGTGCCACATAACTGGACTTGGAACATAATAAAAAAATTATGGATGGAATGCTTGATTTTTAGTTCATCCTGCAAACTTTCTTTCCCATTGTTATTTTACTCAGTGTGCCATTACTGACAAAGACCAACCATATCAAACAACAAAAGAAGAGAGGTCTGGTCAAGCACAAAGCTACCAGAAATATGGAGCAAAGAGATAAGAAGTAATTTTGATCACAGTCACTCTATTTGAGTAGGAAAGCCCTCACACACCGACCTGGTCAGTGTCATGCTTCATCATCAAGCCCCAACGAAGAGACCGAGTGTCTCTTCGGTGTGCTGCGACGCCAGAAAGACTGCGGAGCTGGTCGTGTGGGGAGGACGTGTTGTGGAAATTGTAAAATTAAAAGTGACTAACAGGGTATCAAAAAAACTTTTAATGAGTGATCCCTAAGACACGTGTAAGTGGTATATGTGTCTGAATTTAAGGGCCAAGGTTATTAGGATTTTGATTAAATTCAGCTAAATACCACAAGTTTAAAATTAATCAGTCAACATGTTTCTGCCTTACTTGTGGTATATATTCACCATGGCATTCTCCAGGACTATACCCCGGCGGTATGGACACTCTAATAGTCCACCCTGACCTGGGGACGTGAAAGTGAAAAAGGAAAAGTGAAAAAAGTGCTTAAAAATTAGAAGAGCAATTGCTCATTCCAAAAAAGCCCCAATTTCAGGGGTGTATCAGCACTTTTAAAACAGGGCGCTACTAGCACCATGGGTCTCGGGAGGAGGATTGGAGCGCGCTTGGCACATCGCCCTCAGCGCTCACAATCCGCTTGTCAACCTGCAAAATTCCTCTGAACCGGACCCCGACGATCGTCCGGTGGGGCCCGATGATGAAGCATGACACTGACCAGGTCGGTGTGTGAGGGCTTTCCTACTCAAATAGAGTGACTGTGATCAAAATTACTTCTTATCTCTTTGCTCCATATTTCTGGTAGCTTTGTGCTTGACCAGACCTCTCTTCTTTTGTTGTTTGATACTTAACTGGGGTTCAAGAGAGTGTCTCTGATTCTCCCTACCTCTCTCCTTGTTATTACACAAAGACCAACCATATTCAATCTACAAAAGGGACGCCCAGCCCGAGGTGCTAGGTCACAGCTTCTCTGAATACTACAACAAGCAGTTCCATGCATGTCTTGGTCTTATTAGGCCTTATCGGTGATTTTTTACTTAAGCAGGGTCTGATTACGAGTCAGGCAATCCACGGACCGTCAGAGTCAAGTGTGCTCAGTGGCGCCGGTCTCCCCATCACCCGATCACCCTATTACGATTAGAGTGGTCGGACCGCCATTGCCTCGCGGAAGCCGTTAGAGGACTGTTGTTCCCTGATGGTGTTGTAATGGTCAGGAGGCATCAATGTGTTTGGTGGGACTGCCAAGGTCCCGCCAAATGTATTATGAGTTTTCTCTCCACCATGGTTTTCGTGGCGGTTCATCCTCCATGAAAACCATGTCGGAGAGGAAACCCATATTCCTCTGTGTCCTGGGGTAATTGCAGGGCGGGCACAACATGTGCCCCCCTGTGTGCATGCACCCCAGTTAGTGCATGGCATGGACATTTTAGTCCATGCGGTGCAGGAACTGTTTTTGGCGTTCCCAATGGAGTGCCCATTTTCAGGGCACGACTATGGGAACGTAAAAAAAAGCGTGCCAGACACAAGTTGCACTTGTAATCTGGCAGGCGGCCTGGCCATGGGTTGGGCAGTGCAGTGGTGGGATGGACCACTAGTAAAAATAACCAATAAATATAACGTGTTTTATTCTTTAGCTACAAACATATGTTAAAGTACAAAAAATGTAAATTTAGAAACTTAATCAAAACCTTAAAATTATTATAACTCTTTCACTTCCATTCGGTAGACATTGATTATAACTCGCTCCTTCTCCATGCACTGCTTATACCGTTTTATATTATTTCACTTATACCTTGTAAAATAATAGTAGTTACAAGAAGTTATAACATTGCAAATCAAATCTTTTGGAAGAACGCATTGGAGAGTGTCAATTATAGTTAATATAGTTTGACTACTAAGTGCATGTTTAGAAATTAGCAATTTTGTTTACTTTAACTGTTGCTTGAAGCTAAAGAATGAATACAGTTATATTAATTTAAAAGTTGTGCGTAAATTATAGATTTAAGGTATAACTATAACTTATGTATTTTTAGTGTTTGTGTATTTTAAGTTTGATTTTTATAGAAAGAATAAATACATTGTTCCTAACTGTAGCAAAGGTTTAATCGTTCTTTTTTTTTTATTAAAAAAGTTTTGAAATCATGCAGTTTATTATCATAAAATGGATTGTCATTAAGTTGAGTGTTATATAGTAGAGTGTAGACGAGTGTCATTGGGGCAGATGCATGACCGTTTTTTTGCAGTCGCAAACAGAAATTCGGCCCATTTGCGACCGCAAAATTGGCCTGCACCATGTACCAACCTATTACCGACTCGCAAAATATGTTTTGAGACTCGCCATTAGGAAGGGGCGTGCCAAGTGCATTCCTTCCTAATAGCAAGTCTAACTGCAACATATGACTGGTTTTGAAGTTTACCACCTATTTCAAGTGACCCATTCCCCTTTGTGAGTGTGTGCGAAAATATTTTTTAATAGCAGGCAGTGGTACCAGGGACCACTGTCTACCCTTAAAAAATGAAAAAGAAACGTTTATTTTTCATTTTTAAATGTAGCCCGTATTCCTTTAAGGAAAACGGGCTGCATTTAAAAATAAAACCTGCTTTATTTAAAAAGCAGTCAGACATTGTGGTCTGCTGAGCCCAGCAGGCTACCATCCGTGGGAGTGCTAGCTAGCCCTAATGGGGTCACAATAGCACCTGCCTCATGATTATTAATGAGGCAGGCAATTTGCGGCCCCATTAGGAATTGCTAACAGTGTCTGTAAAACTGTTGTACATTGCATTTTGTGAGTCGCAAATTGACTCAATTTGCGAGTTGGAAAATGTAAGGGTTGTAAATCTGGCCCATTTTGTGTACTGTCATAGAGTATAGCGTTGTGGAGTGGAGTAGAGTGGAAATTGGTACAGTGGAGTAGTGTACAATTTAATAGATTACAGTGGAGTCGTGCACAGTGGAGTGGCGCATTGTGGGGTGTTGAAAAGTGGATTGCGGTACAGTGTAGTGGTGTAGAGTGGAATAGCGTAGAATGGAGTGACACACAGTAGAGTGGCGTACAGTAGAATAAAGTACATTGGAGTGGCGAAGAGTGGGGTGGCAAAGAGTGTACTGTGGTAGAGTCTAATAGGATACAGTGGAGTAGCGTAGAGAAAAGTGGTGTAGAGTGAAGCGAAGTACAGTAGAGTGGGGTACAGCCTAGTGGCATACAGTATAATAACATAGAGTGGAGTCTCAGAATGGTGTGGCATAGAGTGGATTAGCGTAGAGTGGAGAGGAGTTGACCTAAGGGCTAGGGCGGTCGACCTCGGACCTCGACAACACTAAGTTAGTTACTAAGTTAAAATGCCTTATAACTTAAAAAATACTTACTCTACTTAACAGTACTCCCCAGAATGATAATCTGTGTAACAAAGGGTGTCTAATCCTGCCAATTTCATGTAAATCCATACAGCATTTTCACGTTACGTGAGAAGCAATAGACTATGTAAAATGCATTGTTGGAAACATCCACAATTTGAGACCACTACTTTTATCTTTGCCCCCCCCCCCTTTACAAATCACTACGAAACTTTGCATCATCCGCTAATGCAGAAGAAAGAATAGGTTGGCAAGCTTTCATGGGGATTTGTCAAACGAGCACAAAGTTCATAATTGTGAAAAACCCAAGGAATTCTATCTTTGGTAACCCTATCTATAACTACCGAGAGGCTCCTCCACTCTGTAATATATATATATAGATATATATTACTAAATCTTATTCATCTACTCATATATACATATATGAAGAGCGTTTCTTGTTTTGCTAATAACTTTGACAGTATTTATACAGTCGGTGGTCACCAATTGGCAAATGGCGCTAAAAGGTCTATCACAAGTACAAATCAGTTATGGCAGGTAATCTGGCACGGTGCATAAGATAGAGAAAACCACCATGGCCAGCAGTCCACTTATGCTATATATACAAATCCTCTGCACAAGTTCAAAAGCAAATACAGAAAGTTACATAAAATATCACAATGATGCTTGTCTTTATATTTTCAGATGTCTTTAATTCAAGATCTTTAAGATTACTTAGCCAACACGTGTTTCGTCTCTGTTAAAGGGGATTACCCCGTGACTTCTTCAGGGCTGAAGTCAGTTTCAAGTAGTCTCTTAGTCCGGTGATTATGCCAACACGGAAGGGACTCCTATAAGTTCTGCTCCTGGAGAGGTAGACTGATTAGTAGACTAATTAGTAGGTAGACTAATCAGTCAGACTGCTGATTTGCATGGTGATACCGCCACGGCCTGGAGAGCTGAAGGGTTCTACCTAATACTGCATGATGTGGCAGATCTTCTAAAAGAAACTCCCTTACATTTGGAAGCATATTTAGCATTCCGGACACAAGACTAATTAGTCTAAGGCTCTTCCTCCTGTCCTGCTCTTGTTGATCGGTGCCACAATTATTTAATCAGAATGCATTCCCGCAGTTTTTCCTGATCTTCAAAGATAGCCAAATAAAATGTAAAATGACTGCACATATATACTCAGATGGAAGTTGCTGAAGTAAAGGAAAATGCCTTGTTATTGGAGACTAGCAAAAACTGTTAATAAAAAGTGTTACCGCGTAGTGATCTACATTGTTCGAAATAACAAAACATGTAAAGTGCTTTGTGCTGATACATTATCACAAGGACAAGGAGGCAATTTTTTCGTCCATAAACCAGCAACAGGGAATACAAAAAGAAAGTGCAAAATAGTCAACCATCGGGTTAAATAAAATCTTGATTGATAGATAGATAGATAGATAGATAGATAGATAGATAGATAAATAGATAGACAGATAAATAGATAGATAAATGCTTTCCTGATTTTTGCTAAATGTTTTTCTCAAACAGAGATGGACAAATCAATCACATTTACAAAATTGTAGTAATACAGCAGAAAGAAGTTACACCTTGAGGAAATGGGGAAGCAGAAGGTGGCAGTATAACAATTGGCTTAATTACCTCCTTCTGCTAATGATGTATTAATACTGTATGCAGTGCTTAATTTGAGCAAGTGGTTTCTGGTACTTAGCACAAGCACTTAATCGTCAACACCGGCGCTTATAGCACAAACTGGACCCAAAGTTATTGAAGTGCATTTCATGAGCAGCAGTTAAGGACACATTAATTTTTTTAAGGCATGGGGAGATTACGGGCCAGATGACGAGCCTGGTGCTTCTCAGACTGCCAGGCTCGTGGTGGCGCGGCGGTTGCGGATCCAGCCACCAGCAGACCGGCCACCCGATTACGACTCGGGCAGTCGGATAACACTAGGACCACCGCTCCGCCACGGAACCGCCATTCCCTGGTGTAGGAGTGGCAGTCAGAGGCTGCAATCTGCTTGGCGAGAACGCCACGAGATCATTAGGGCCCCCTTGTGGGGAACATCACTTACAATGCATTTTTTACAACGCACTACCATTACATCGCAACCATTACAATGCATACCATTACAACGCAATGCGCTGGGGGGCGCTCTAGGATAGGGAATATATTTAATTTACTATCCAACACGTTCCCTGCTATCCACGGGGACTGGAGTTGGAATAGTAAATTAAATAATTCACTATCCAGCGCCTAAAAGCATTATGCGTTGTAATGGACTGCGTGGTAAAAACCGCGTTGTAAAGGCATGCGATGTAAAAGCATGCGTTGTAGTGACACCAATCCCCCCTTGTGCCCCAGACATATGTGGATGCACATAGGGGGACAGAGCATGTGTCCCCCTGAGTGCATGCACATAGGTTACTGCACGGCATGGACATACAAGTCCATGCCGTGCAGGACCCTTGTGAGATTTTCCCATTGCAGTGCCTTTTTAAAAGGCACTGCCGCCTTTTAAAGGGCACCGCAAGAGGAACTGCCACGCTGCTGCCACCAGACCACTGCAAAGTAGTAATCTGGTGGGAAGGAGTGGGCAACCTTCGACGGAGTGGTAGCACCTCGGTTTGCACTACCACACCAACACTCTGCTTTAAGGTCATAATTAGGCCCTAAGTGTGCTTCTTGCCTTCCATAGGTCCAAAATCACACCTACACCTACATGCTTGACGCTCAACCCATTCTTTGTTTCTCTCCATCTGGACTACCTGTTTACTGACACTATGTATATTTGTTAAATGTGAAGCACTCTACTGCCACGTTCTGTAATGTTCTGTATTGCTCTGTGCGAGAGAATGAATCAGTGGGCTGAGTTCGGACGGCTTCCGGCCGTCATAAGCACACACCCACCGTGATTTATGACGGCCAGGAGCCGTCCCGAGTATGGGTGTGCCCTGCCCAGCCCCACCGCCCCTCGCACAGCAGCGTAATTTGCACCTCGGTGAAGGGTTAACAGCAAACCGCTGCCCTGACAGCACCTGCAGCACGTTCCTGCATGATGTGGCATGGACCATGTCATGCATACCACACCATGCAGGAATGGGGCGTAATTACAGGGGGCCACAGCATGTTCTCCCCGCATGCACCCCCAGGCCTTGAAGACGAAGTAGGCCCAGTTAGGGTCCCCTTACTTGCATGCTCGGGGAGAAGAGTTGGCCTAAAGGCCAGGGCGATCGATCTTGAATCTGGGGAACTGGGTTCGAGTCTCTGCAGTGACGCTGAACATCCTGTGATTCTGGGCAAATCACTTAATCTCCCCGTGCCTAACAAAAATGGATGTGTCCTCATGTAATGTAACTGGTGCTCTGTAAAGTGCTCTGATACCCGATTTGGGTCAAGTTATCGCTATATAAAACTCTGGAAAATAAAAAATAAATAAAAAATGTCTGCCACCCTTTTCATGGCAGGCTCACATCCATGAAATAGGCAGTCGAAATTAAACTAGGAATATGCTGGGCAGTGCCGGCATCAGCACCGCCAGCATATTCCTTCTGCTGTCATACCGCTGCTCAAGCGGGATCCTTGATCCCCAGGTCAGGCGGCAGTCTTGTGGCAGTCCCACTACCACAATCCTTATACAGCCGTCAGACCACCAGGGTTGTGGCGGTCGGACCGCTACCACGAGTACGGCAGTCCTGGGGACAGCAGTACTCGTAATTTGGCCATGAGTCTTTTTCACAAGATATTTGCCTGTGCACGTATAACTTGCACAAGTAAAGAGCCAATTTTGCGAGTGATTGGGATTCACAAAGGATGACCTTGCACTTGTATATCCGTTTACTCATGTGTTATATGATCCAACTGTGGCACAGTGGTGCACGTGAGCAATACTCATCATGGACATTTTTCCAACCCATTCTCTTGCTTGCAATGGTCAAAGATTCATTCCATTCAAGGGCATGAATGAATTCCTTTGAATAATGGAATTGGTTTGACACACCCCGAACATTGTCGGGCGCAGAAGAATAAGCACATGGATAAATATATGAACAATTTGTGTCATTGCACAAAGGCATCATTCCCAATTGTAAACAAGGTACGAATGCATATGCTGAAAAGTCTGCAAGAGTAGCAAGTGGAAATACACCAACAGCTCCCAGGCTGTGTTTCTCAATTACTCTCTTCATGCAAAGAATTTTCATAGAGAGGAGTAACAATTCCTGCTATTTGTGGATATTGCACTGTGAGTTAATACAGACCTAAAATCAGTGCTTTAAATGGGCAGGTACTGTCTGGTACTCAGCAGCTGCACTTCTTTAATTTAAAAGGGAGAGTACCGGTACTCCTCAGCACTGCTGCAATATTTCTAATAGGAGAGTACTGACATTTCTCAGGAGCAAACAGGCATTCTAAATAATGAGTACCTGCACTTCTATAATACCACTTGAAACACTGCATACAGTGCATACAGTCTAAAGCCTGGTCACACCTAGACTAAGGAAAATGTGTATATCTAGATTACTCTATTCAAAACTATGGTCATCGCTTAACTTCTATTTTAATTCGTAATATTCGTGCCCAATCACTCTGTACAATATCCTAGATTTGATGAATGCTGGCAGTACACACCGCTGGGCATGTGGTCCTGGGATAATGCCTCATTTAACAAGGACCTAGCACAGGGCACATGCTTATTGTAATGAAGGCTTCACAGAATAGCCATATTCGTCATGATGACACACAGGCTGTGGATAATTCCAATGTCTCACCGCCATTAGCTTTGTATGCATGTCCCATCTGGCCCTCTTCATCTCCCTCTGCCTGACACCTCAAATAAATTGAAGGTGTAGACGGGACGTGTGCTCTCCACTCCGCTAGTTCATGGTGTTAATTTAATATCAAATGACATCTTAATGGCAGCCATTACTCAGGAATGTAACAATAAAGATAATCTCCCTCAAAAGACACAGCATGGCACACGCTCTGCGAGAAGCATTGATGCCCAGGCTCGGCGGCCATTAATTTGACATTGTTCAGGGTTGGACTTGCGGCGGTCCCATCGCTTGTCTCTGCATGATGGGAGTTCCTTTCCAGACAAGATGACATTGGATAATGATGCTGTCTGCTCAAATAATAATTATTCTGAGAGAAGAGTCTAGCAGTCTCAGCTTCTTGTCTGTGGAGAAGGAGTCAAGGACCCCATGTATTATTGGGCAGGTGAAAGAATTGGGAGGAAATTGTGCACCAGTTTTTGTACCCTGCATGGTATTTTGTGGAGCAACTGATGCACTAATCAGTTGCATCGCAAAATGGTTTTTGATAGAGAGTCGCAAAACCTCACTCACTTGCTGTCCTCTGCAAATGGTTGTGAACACTGGTATGGGAGACTCAGCAGACCTCCTCCCACTGCGTTTCCCATTATGTGAACATTAGAAGGACAAGGGCTACTTTATAGCGAAATTGATCCCTTGCGGGTAGACAAAGAGATGTCAAATGCAATGGTTCCCTGGACCACAGTCTGCATCTCCCTTTCTCCCCCCCCCCAGGCCATATGACATGACACCCATAAACTGTTACCGGGTGGGCTAATGGTAACTGAACAATGATCGTTGCTATAATTGTCGTCACAAACAATTGATACATCCTATTGCAACTCACAAATAGGAGGCAGTCGCCCAGCGGCGGAAGAGTGTCGCCCGCTGATCACTGAGGAGTGCAAAAGCGAAGAATAAAATAATAACACGATGTTATTAGCATTTTATTTTTCCGCACTGGCTCAGTTCGGTTGAATTTTAGGTGCAGGGTGGCGTAGGGCAGGGAGGGGCTGGTCTGTCATCACAGCCAGAATGGAGAGGAGTGGTGTGCACTTTCTAAGTGTGCATGATGGTTATTCTGGCCTTCTTGGGCAAGCCAAACAGTCATGCGCATTTAGCATTTCTCCTTCTTCTGTATTGCACAGCCTGGGTGGAGAACATGCACAGGCTCCCACTCCCTGTCTGAGCGCTGAACCAGGGTGCTCAGGCTACTCACGACACTGCTGTCATGATGGTGACAGCAGGGTCGTGATTGGCTAGGGTAGACTGGGAGCCTGTGTGCGTCCCGATTCATAAACAAAAGAAGGACGGAGGAGAGACGGCGGCAGGTAAGTCAAATTGTAATTCTTTTCTTCCCTCCCTCCCCCGTCACCGCCCGCCCCACCCCCCATTACTATTCATTAGTTGCCACCACTGGAGTCACCCCTTTACTTGTCCCCTTCTATCTGCAATTTGGAAAGGATTAACGAAAAAACCTTTTAACAGTCCGATAGATGTTTTCTGCGGCCACAAAAATAATGTGATATTGGACATTAAGAAAAAGAATATTGCTGCTTTTGATAAGACTGATATGTAGATTCCCAGAATTGGTGATAATAGAATTCTGTTGGATCTGGTAAAATGCATTCGGTTGTGCGCTAATTTTGCACATGAACTGTTTTGCACCTGCCCACTTGGTGCATAGGGGATCCTATTGTGTAGATTGCAAATTGTTCACAACTCGTACATTCCGCATACATTCCTGATCTCTCTTTAGATTGCATCTTATGCTTATCATTTTCTGTCCATAAGCTATTATCTAGTGCTATTACTACTTTAAGAGATCCTAGACCTTGCTTCATTTTCCTTCAAAGCAAGGTCTCTTTTCCGGCTCATTTTACCGTTAGCAGGGTTGATGCTATGCAAAGAATGGGGACTATCGCCTAGAAGGTCACTTTACATGCGTCGAGCAAACTGCTAGCGAGGTCGGGGAACGCATGCCACCATCTATTGCACTTTCATAAAACAAATATGGGGGCATATTATCAAGAAACGGCCTTAAAATTATCGCCTCTTTAGCTGCAGGAAACTGCAGCTTTAGCGATAATGGGCTTGATAATATGCCCTTGTGAATTCCCACAGAAGCCCATGTGTTGGTGTGAACATGGGCTTCTATTGGAATTCTCTACGGCATATTATCAAGCCCATTATCGCCGCTTTAGCGGCAGTTTCCTGCCGCTAAAGCGGAGATAATCTTAACTCTGTTCTTGAAAATGTGCCTGCATGTCACTAAATAGTTTTAACCTCTTCGAGGCTATTGACGGAATTGGTTCGTCACGGCTCGCGGGTGAGCTGTGCTCATGACGGAACGGTACTGATTTCGCTACTGCGCGTTTAATTGAGCGGGCGGGGCCGTGACAGAACCGTTCCGTCATGAGCACAGCTCACCCGCGAGCCGTGACAGAACGGTTCTGTCACCCGCGCAGCTCACCCGCGCGCCCCCTCCCCCCCCCCCCCCGCGACCGTTAGCGCTGCGGCGGAATAGCCGCCGCAGCGAAAGAAGCTCTGCTTCCATGTTTTGATGGTTGGAAAGAAGGAGACAGTAACTTTGCTGAATATATATTTTGTGTGATAAGGTTCCTGCATTTAAATATTTGAAAATATAGTTAAAATAATCAATTATCAAGCAAATCGAACTCACATAATAAGCTGAATGTGTCACAAAAGAAATAGGCCTTGATTAAGAGTTGCACAGCACTGATGGGATGCAAACTAAGCATGTGTAATTATCATTGACTAATGGTAACGCCAGGCCATGCAATTATGAGTTAACCCTCTTGGAATGAGAAATAACTGCAGACACAGCAAAACAGTTCGGTATTCTGCACGCTATTCCCTGATACAAAAGTTTTAACACAAGTGGTAAATGTGTTGGGGATTCTTTGTGCAGCAGGAAGTAAGAAGGGGGAGGGGAGGAAAGGGGAAGATTAGTTCTGGCAGGGAGGAACCCTGAATGCTCCCCGCTTGTCAGGGAAATATATTGGGATGAAGCAGGGAACAAGCCTTGGCTGCTGTTGCAGTCGATGCCTCAAGCAGTTTTACCATTCAAAGTTGCCAGCTGGTAAAATTGGGTCCAGTGTTTGCCCACCCTGGAAAACTGGGTGTTGAAACACTAAGCTAGCCGTGATTACGTGGAGAGGTGTCCTGCTCCATTGGCTCGTTTTCAGGCCCACCGAGAGGAAGTAGTGGGGAGAAAACGAAGGCGTGGAAGATAAACCCTCGGAGCCCCCAGCAGAGGAATAGACTCCTGTTTAGAAAGGGACCTCTACCCTGAGTTGTTAATACAATGTGGCCTGCAGCAAAAAATTGTTGCATATGTCAAGGGCATGGGGCCACATGCATCATTGAACATAGCGGTCGCAAAGGGGCAGATTAGCAGAATTTGCACCTTTGCGACCGCTATTTTTGCATTTGGGATCCATCATCCCAAATGCAAAAATCACTATTTAAGTAATCGCTAAAATTGCGAGTACTTAAATGGCGATTGCATTTAGGGAATTTCAAATTGTGATTCCGTAAATGCAATGCAGCAACAACAAAAAACTTCGATTTCACAATTAAGAAACGCAAATTACCATCAATTCAAAGTTGATGGTAATTTGGGAGAACTTTGAAAAATGCACAAAAGTGTATTTTTCAAAGTTCTATGTTGCACACATTCATACCCTTGGGGCATGTGTGTGTGCAACATGTGTTGACATTGCAATTTCAGGGGCGCATCAGGGTGTCCTTTTGGCACCCTTGCGCCCTTGAAATTGCATGAGCAATCTGCAAGTATCTCTTTGGTACGCGCATATAGCGCATGCAATTCTCATTGATTCCTATGGGCTTTTAGGCCCATAGGAATGAATGGGAAGCAATTCTTTATTTGCGATTCACAATTTGTGAGTCACAAATAAGGAATATGTAGGAATCGCACATTTTATTGCAATTCCTACATGCATAAGCATTTGCGATTCCTAAATAGCGATTTCTTAAAATTGCAATTTAGGAATCCCAAATGCACAGTTTGATGCATGTGGCCCATGATGTTTCTGCATTGTGCATGATGCATACCAAATGACAGATGGTGCACCGTGCAGCGTCAATAACATAATTGTTAGCCCTGGCACTATTGACGTGGGTGTCCCTTCCATTTTTTGCTATTGCCTCCTGTGTTTTTGCTGTGCGTAGGACTCCGTTTTGCTGGTCTAGTTGCTTTGGGCACTTTCCACTGCTATTCAGTGCCAAAGTACAAGTGCTGCCTTTGTAAATTGTTGTTATGGATTAGTGATTCCATAATTGGCATATTTGATTTTCCTGTCAGACCCTAGTATAGTGCACTGTGTTTGGCCAGGGCTTGTAAATCAAAAGCTGCTAGTGGGCTGCAGCACTGGTTGTGCCACCCACAGAAGCAGCCAGTAAAATGTAACTCTGGCCTGCCATTCCAGAGCCTGTGTGCAGTCTGGGACTGCCATGTTGACTTGGCAAATGCACAAATTTGCCAGTCCCTAAACCTTCACTTTTCAACATATTAGTCACCCCTAAGGTAGGCCCAAGGTACCCCTGTGGGCAGGGTACATTGTATGTGAAAGGTAGGACATGTCCTGATGTGTCTGGCATGTCCTGATAGTGAATTACTGCCAATTTAGTTTTTCACTATTGCAAGGCTACCTGTTCCCGTAGGACAGAATGGGGAGTTTGTTTATAACATCTTATAAACATAACTGGCCTAAGGAACAAGGTGGAAAAACGAAGTTTAATATGCCTGAACTCAGAATGTTAAATGCATCTTTTAGTGCGGGTGATTTTTACATTCTGTGTTTGAAAATACCACATTTAGAAAGTAGGTATTTTCTTACCTAACCATCCAGTGTGCCTCTGCTAGGTTTGTGTATTACTTGTCTGGCTTTTGGATGACAGGGGCTGAAGAGGGGCAGTGGCTCCAGAAGTCTGATGAGTCAGAGCTGGGCTGAATAGACCTGGGCTGCATTTAGAGTAGGGGGAGGAGATTTCCTTTCACCTGAATGGGCCTGGTCTGCCTTCAACAATGCTATCTCCACCGCCTGCCAGGAAGCTGCACCAGTGAAGACAGAACTGGTTTCGGCTGGGTACAGACAATCTCTGCCTTCAGAGAACAAAGGATTTTTGTGTATAAATAGTGGGGGCCAGACCCCAGACTTTTAGATCACTTCTGGAATATCAAGAGGAACCTTTTCCAAGGAGAAGAGCCAGATAAGCTGGGAAGGAATACTGCCCCTGTGCTGTTTGCTGTTTGGTGTTGGCCTGCAGTTGTTGTTTGCTACAAAGGAAAGGAGAAAATGACGTTATTGTTTGCTTTGTCACCTGCTTGAAGAAAAGATGTCCAAAGGATTGAAACCTAGCTCATCTCCTGTTCTGAAGTCTCAGGGACACAAAAACTTCACCACCAGCTACCATTAACTGCCCTGCTGGGTTTTCTGACCTGCAAGAGGTGCCTGCTGTTGTTTTGGGCCTCTAGAGAACTGTTTTCCCCAGCGAGCTTGAAAATCGATGCAACGAAGAAAAAGCGAGACTCATCCCCACCAGTTTCTGATGCATCGCCGAAGAAACCGTTGCACCGCCTGCCGCGGCTGGAGAAATCAATGCATTGAGTGCTCTGATCTCCTAAGCCCGAGATTGACGCACCGATTTTGATGCAAGGCCTACAGTGCGGCTGCAAGAGTTCACACATCGTACCGGATCGTTGCATCGCATCGAGAGCGCCAAGTTTCTTGCATCGTTGGGGATGCAGTAAGGAACAGACGCATCACCTCCTCTCGGGTAAAAAACAGACGCATCCCCTCCCTTGCGCTGAAGAAAGGAACTGACGCATCACTTCCCCCGAAGCATGAAACCAATGCATCACCTTCCCTGCGGACATTTTGTTTGTTTTGCGAGACGCATCCATGGTACTTTGTGGGAAAAGTGTCACATTTACAAATTGCATTGAACTGAACTATTTCTACCATTTGAAATCCTTATTTTTAAGACTGTATTGTGGATTTTTGTCGTTTGGTCTTGTATTGGTTTAGATAAAGATTACTAAACTGGTGTGGTGTCCATTAGTAGTGTTGTCACTGTATTACTGAATGTGTTCAAAAATGCTTTACACACTGCCTTTGGGATAAGCTTGTCTGCTTGTGCCAAGCTACCAAGTGGGTGAGCAGGGGTTATTGTAGGAGCGTATCCCCCTTACCCTGACTAGAAACAAGGGTCCCTATTTGGACAATGGTGCAAACCATTGCCAACTAGAGAGCCTCATTTCTAACAGTAATGTAATATAAAAGTCATATATTTTCAAGTTTTTGTCTTTCAATAATGCACTTTGGTTATGTTAGCTGTAAGTAGTTAGAATCTGCCCTGCACAGGTGCCATTATCCTGTGTTTGGGTGTTTTATGTGGAACCAGGTTTAAGGTGATATGGTGTGCAGTGGATTTGTGTTTAAATACTCCACACTGGATCCCTTTAGATCAAGAAGTACCTCCTATGCCCAACTCTGCATACCGAGTATGCAACTCTTTCCAACCTGTTTGCAGTGGAGCCATTCCTTGTGGGAAGGAATAAGAGTGGTGATTTCCACAAACAGTGGCAGGTCTTCCTCTAAGGTAGAGGAGCGTCACTCCACTGCTTTAAGAGCACTGCAGTGGAAAAAAAAATGATAATAACCTGGTTATTGTCATTTTATTTGTAACTACAGGCTGGGTTAGGGCAGGGCTGGGGATACAAGGGAGTGGCACTCTTGGGCCGACACAAACAGTCATGCGCACTTTGCATCTTCCTCACCAGGCTTGCTTTACACAGCCTAGTAATGAACATGCAAAACCTCACAGTCCTCATCTGAGCGCTAAGCCACGGTGCTCAAACCAATCACAATGCTGCATTGCAGCGTTGTGATTGGCTTGAGGGAGGAAGCCTGGGTGCTACCTGCTTTCTTCCGCTACGGAAGCAGGGGAGGAGGCGGCAGGAGGGACTGAAGGGGAGAGACATCCGACTGGCAGCAAGAGATAAGTGGATTTACCCCCCAACCCGGCCTTGTCACCCCGTGAGGTTTATATAGCGAGAACTTAACCCGAAGGTATCAGAGTACTTTACATGAGCAACAGTTAAGTTACGGACACATTCATTTTTGGTATGCACGGGGAGATGAAGTGATTTGCCTAGATTCCAGGATGTTGAGACTCCCTGGTGAGACTTGAACCCGGGTAACCAGCTTCAAGGTCGACCGATCTAGCCATTAAGACACATCCTCTCCGCGGAAGAGAGCCCTGGGCAAGACATATTTTTGGGGCCTCCTTGTGGAACACATTTTCGTTTTTAAACCCACTCACTGCTCATTCAAGCTGACATGATTACAAAAAATTCTAAATTACATGTTACATTTCAACAGGGTCACTCGCAAACAATTGAAATATGTCTTGTCCAGGACCCCAAAAATCCTGTGATTACACTGAATAGAGAGAGTCAGAGGTAGAGGTAGGTAGAGAGGAAGAAAAGGTTTCGATAGATAAATAGATAGAAAGGGGTGAAATAGAGAAAACTTTCATGTTCCCAGGCACGTCATGCATTTGACAACTTTGCTCACACTCTAAAATATCTCTGAATTTCCTTTGTTTCTTAATTAGACAGGAGCATCCTTGATATTCAATTTTTTTTGTATAATGTGTTATCTATGCATTATTTGAAACTCCAAAGAATACAGACGATAGCCGCAAAGCTGCCCTAAAGAAGCCATGCAGAGCTTCTACCTCTGCAGTTCTTAACAAGCTCCCCTAGCTTCCATTAGCACAGAGAATACAGTTCAAATCACTTTGTATTGTTTTCAAGACTCTGCATGGACTTGGACCGGCGCCACTGCAGGAAAAAGTTGCCTGGCATGCCCCCGTAAGAAGTATTTCATCCTCTACAGGTCATCTGGTTAACATTCCCAGAATTAGAACATCTAGGTTTGGAAGCAGATCTTTTAGCTGCCCGTTTATGGAACAAACTGCCTCTCATCCCTAGGCAAACAGAAGAATTCCTCCACTTTAGGAAGAAGCTTAATACCTGGCTCTTCCCTAGGTTGTAAGGCGGGACAGTCATCCATTTTGGTAAATACGTGCAAATAGGGCAGTTACTGTAACCTCAATGGCAGGATACCCGTGGGGTGATAGTGCACTTTACAAGTCTGCATTACATTACATTACATCTACAAAATCAATTGCATAACAAAAGATGGAACCTTTCATATGAAAGTTCCTCAGCAGTAGTGGGAACTACCAATGATTGGTCTTTACAGTGATTATGTGGAAAACTGTCAATAGTAGCTGACAGGATTTTTAAAGAAATCTGAAATCTGTGTTGTAGCAGTCCTCCATGTAGAACACAAACAGCAATAAAGTGAAAACATAATACAAGAAAAATCGTAAATCAAATTAGAAAGAAGAGAACATTTTAATAAATACAATGACACTAAAATGAATTAAATCCAATTAGTAGATCTGGATTTATGCATTTCTAACGTTTTTAGTGAAATCTAGCTGCCTAAAAGATAAAAGTGCCAACCCATTAAGCCAAACCACAATGGAGCTTGGGTTGGATACAAAGGGTGGATTGGTCCCGGTCTTGACTTTACTTTGGACCTAGAAAATGTTCAAGAGAAAAGTCCATGCAAGGGTAGACTTCAGTGAAGCAAAGCAGCAGGCTGTGTAAAAGGAGGCATTGTCGCTGTTGAGGAGCTACTAGACGGGGTCTCGGTGAAGCCATTGGTGATGGTGGGAAAAAGCTCTGAGCGGGAAAAGCTGGATTGCCAGGCTGAGGAGGTCGTCGATGGAGAGCCTGTCACTATCGAGCCCGGTGAACAGTTTTATCTTAGATAACGTTTTGGAATTAGAAAACCTCCAGCATGACGTAGTTGCATGCTGCAGCCGAAGAGGGTGCCACGAGGCCGGATACCACTGCTGGGAGATCTTGCTGAATAGGATTTGCTGTTGCAGAGAAGAATGCAGCAGGAGCCACCACTAAGTCAGGGCAACCGGCGAAGCAACTTGAGAGGATCAGCTAGCAGGTTGGTCCTGGTCCGGCCAACTAGCCCTTGGAGTCACAACTAGTAGTGCGGATTAAAAGCAATGGTCCAGATCTTCCTTCAAGCAGCAAAGCAGGCCTTCAAACAACAGGGCAGTTCTCTGAGGAGCAAGGCAGCCCTAAGCATCAAGGCGGTCTTTTGATATCAGCAGGGCAGTCCTCTAGAGAACAAGGCAGGCCTCAAGCAGCCGGGCTGTCTTCTGGTATAGGGTAGTCCTTCTGAAGTCTTCCACATGTCCAGAAGTGTACTGAAAGGTTGTTCAGAGGGTCCAATATCTATACCTGGTGTTAGCATTTGAAGTGGAGGTACATCCTGGACTACCCCCACATCTGATTCTGGAAAGTTCTTCTCTTCCCCTGTCAAGCTTTCAAAGAAGTCTGGGGTGACAAAAGACTAATGTCAGGATATGTTGTGTGTGCTGTAAGCAGCATTTTGAAATGTAGGTGGGGCAGGTTACAGCTCTGTCCCCAACTACCTCAGCAGTATGGCCCATCCTGCCAACATGTAGTCCTCTTTGTCTCACTGTCTGGGAGGAATACACAAAGCTAATCTGTGGAGTAATTGACAGTCATGTGATCCAGAACAATGACAGAAGGCAAAAATGTTTAGGACAGGAAAATGCCAACATTTTAAAAGTATATTTTCAAAAGACAAGGGAAACCCAAAAGGAATGCCACTTGGGTCCTTGGGCAGTAGTATATTTTACGGAACAGAGGACCCTAGTATTCAGAGATCAACTAAAGGATAGACATATACTAAATAGTATATATGACTACTGTCCAGCCGGACAGAGTTTTTTTTATTTTCAGATATAAGGTTAATTGTGTCAGTATAACATTTATACAAAAGTGGGCACAGCCTGTGACCCACAAAGGACAAGACAAGACATATGACAAACCAATTACGTAAAAGCGCACAAAGGCGGTCTGTACTAATAATCCATTTTACAGACTGGAGTTAAACCATAGCAGCCCATTGTTTTTTAACGCAATATGTGAATTGAAATAAAACATATGGTGCAATAAGGTCGACGACGTTTCGATGCAATTACCAGATACATGCATCATCATCAGGACAAAAACTTTTGTGTCAAGTTTGTCTTGAGAGGTTTTACAAGTTCAATACCCCTATGGCAATTTACATAATGTTACAACAACATTTAAACAATACATAAGAAATTTGGGGAGAAACAAAAACAAAAAAAGTAAAAAAATGATTGTTAGAACTTGACTAGGTAAAATTACATCATACTTAAGCTGTCAGCTAGCTACTTGGTGCTGTGGTGAAGTGGTGAAATCCTTTACACAGATTGTGTGACATGTTGACACATGCTTGTGACCACTCTGTGACGAATTAGTGACTAATTCCGGTAGGACTTCATTGTGAAGAGGATTTGGTTATGCACATGCAGTTGTAAGACATATTATATGCGGAAAGTAGTTCAATGAAAGCATGCTTGCGGTCTAACTTAATAAACATCGATTAGTGGTCATGTCGCAAAAAAGGGGGATTTTTCACTTGCGCCATGTGTTTAATTAATCAGCTACTTGATGAAACGTGCCAAGGTAGAGTGAGATGATCTACGGGGCGTTTAGCCATATACTTGCTCAGTGTAGTAATAATTCGCAGCTGCAGCGATTCGAGGTGAGTATTCTTATTTCATGCGGAACGGCGCAGTGAAAGTGCTTGTGATTAAAAACGAGACCGGGCATAGTGTGTTCAGAATTACCTTAACTTTGCATAATAGCATTCTGGGGGATTTATTTATCAGACTGTCCAAGCATGTGGAGAATTAATTGCAGTGCCTTAACCATTGGGAGCTATGAAGACAAAATTTAAAATTAGCCTATGAAATATGGACAGGAGTGGGAAGATCATAGGACATCGTGAAACTTACTTAAGGTAATGTAGCCATGCTCGCGTTCTTATTGGGAGTTTCACAGGGGGAGAAGAGGTATTACAATGCCCATAGATGTGAAGGAGTAATCACAGCGCATCACCGTTAGTAACTGTGGGGAGAAATTGTTATATTAAGCCTAAGTTAAATGGACCAGGTCAGGAATGGGCATGATTCTGCCAGGAACTTACTGTGAGTAATGCTCGCGTTCTCAGCGGGTCAAAGATCCAGAATAGGGTTATTTAAAAAAACGGAGTCGTGCTCGCGTTCTCGGCGGTTCTGCATTCCATGGTAGGGTTATCTATGGGGGCAGAAGTAATGCGATGGTTAGGGGGTTACCTTATTCGCTGGAGGGTTAGGGAAAGCGCGAGGCTCGGGCGTTACTTACAGTTTGGACATTGCCTGATAGCCGGACAGCTGGGTTCTGGCGGGGATCGCTTCGTGCATGCTGGCGGTAATGCGTGATTATGAAAAGGGGATTGGACTAGAAACAGTGAAAGGACTGTTCCTGAGCGGTACTGTGGGTTTGGCGGCCATCTTAAGGTGGTCATTTGTACACGGAGGGCTGAACAGAATTCCTGTATATACTCAGTGTACACTAGTTCTACGTAGATGGACATTAATATTTGGAACTGACATAATCATTGTTATCAGAAAAGGCGCCCTTACTGGACACTGTTAAAATCGGCGACGTGTGAAAATAAAGGAAGGGACTGTGCCTGGCGGTTCTGTGGATTAGGCGGCCATCTTAGAAAGGTCATTGGTCTAAGAGCTGAACATGTTACTAGTAAAGAATCAATAAACAATAGTTCTACACGGGTGGGAATCATTAGTTGGAGTATCATAAAAAACGTCCTTAGTGAACAAGGTTAAAAACGGTGAAAAGGGTACGGGGGGGTAGTGATTAGGCGTCCTTCTTAAGGTGGTGAAACATGGAGTGACCAACGTGAAGTGAATGTGCTCGGTGACCTTCTCAGGTCATAACTATTAGACATTTTTTAGCAGCAACATATTGGCAATATTATTGGCTCAGTTAGAGCAGAGAGGTCCAGTCCTCAACTCTGTTGAGTCCCTTTTGTATACTGTCTGTCCTCAGGATCCAATGCAGCTCCTCCTTATTTAGAATTTGCGAAATGTCTGCTCCTCTTGGGGGAGCCTTGACTTGTGTAATTACGGTCCATGTGAAGTCGTTTTCAGAGTGCCCTTTATCTTTAAAGTGTTCCACCAGTGGTGCATTGGCAGTTTGGCATCGGATTCGACTTCTATGTTGTCCCATACGCAGCTTGATCTTCTGGCTGGTCTGTCCTATATATATCATCATGCAAGGACAGAAAATTGCATACACCACATTTTGTGAATTGCAGTTTGTAAAGTGATGTCTCGTATATTTGATAGTACCATAAGTGAATATTTTACCCTCTATAGTTGTGTCACACGAAATACATTGCCCACACTTTGCATGGCCTTTCACAGGGGGTAGATTCCACATGTCATTTAAAGTATTTCTTGTGTCAGGTTGAGGGAGTGCAGCACACACCAAATGGTCTTTTATGTTTTTGGCTCTTTTGAACGCAAACATAGGTCGGTCCAAGTTAAGAATGCCAGCATTTAGAACTGGCCAGTGCTTTAAGACACTCTTTTTTATAGCATTAGATGCGGGAGAGAATGTAGTCACACAAGTAATTTTCTCATGAGCAGTCTTAGGGTGAGGCTCTAGTAAGGTGTCTCTTGGACAATACCATGCTCTTTTCAATGCCCGACGTACCAGTTTACGTGGATAGCCTCTATGTCTCAATTTTTGACTCAATGTTTTTGCTTCCGCAAAATAGTCTTGTTTGTAGTAGCAATTCCTCCGTATGCGGAGGAACTGTGAGTAGGGTAAGGAATCTCTAAGAGCACGGGGATGATGACTTTTATAGTTCAATAGAGTATTCCTTTCTGTAGGTTTACGGTGGAGAGATGTAATCAATTTGCCTTCTGAATGTTTTATTTCAATATCCAGAAAGGGAAGGGAAACCTTGCTGGTGGACATGGTGTACTTAAGTCCTCCACTATTGTTATTAAGCCAGTGAGTAAATTGATTTAGAGAGGTCTCTGAGTCTGACCAGATCATAAAGATGTCATCAATATACCTCTTCCACAGGGCAATGCCACTGTGGAAGGGGTTTGATGTGTCCAAAATGGCATAATTCTCAATATGGTCCATATAAAGAATAGCCAAGTTGGGGGCAAAAATAGCTTAATAACAATAGTGGAGGACTTAAGTACACCATGTCCACCAGCAAGGTTTCCCTTCCCTTTCTGGATATTGAAATAAAACATTCAGAAGGCAAATTGATTACATCTCTCCACCGTAAACCTACAGAAAGGAATACTCTATTGAACTATAAAAGTCATCATCCCCGTGCTCTTAGAGATTCCTTACCCTACTCACAGTTCCTCCGCATACGGAGGAATTGCTACTACAAACAAGACTATTTTGCGGAAGCAAAAACATTGAGTCAAAAATTGAGACATAGAGGCTATCCACGTAAACTGGTACGTCGGGCATTGAAAAGAGCATGGTATTGTCCAAGAGACACCTTACTAGAGCCTCACCCTAAGACTGCTCATGAGAAAATTACTTGTGTGACTACATTCTCTCCCGCATCTAATGCTATAAAAAAGAGTGTCTTAAAGCACTGGCCAGTTCTAAATGCTGGCATTCTTAACTTGGACCGACCTATGTTTGCGTTCAAAAGAGCCAAAAACATAAAAGACCATTTGGTGTGTGCTGCACTCCCTCAACCTGACACAAGAAATACTTTAAATGACATGTGGAATCTACCCCCTGTGAAAGGCCATGCAAAGTGTGGGCAATGTATTTCGTGTGACACAACTATAGAGGGTAAAATATTCACTTATGGTACTATCAAATATACGAGACATCACTTTACAAACTGCAATTCACAAAATGTGGTGTATGCAATTTTCTGTCCTTGCATGATGATATATATAGGACAGACCAGCCAGAAGATCAAGCTGCGTATGGGACAACATAGAAGTCGAATCCGATGCCAAACTGCCAATGCACCACTGGTGGAACACTTTAAAGATAAAGGGCACTCTGAAAACGACTTCACATGGACCGTAATTACACAAGTCAAGGCTCCCCCAAGAGGAGCAGACATTTCGCAAATTCTAAATAAGGAGGAGCTGCATTGGATCCTGAGGACAGACAGTATACAAAAGGGACTCAACAGAGTTGAGGACTGGACCTCTCTGCTCTAACTGAGCCAATAATATTGCCAATATGTTGCTGCTAAAAAATGTCTAATAGTTATGACCTGAGAAGGTCACCGAGCACATTCACTTCACGTTGGTCACTCCATGTTTCACCACCTTAAGAAGGACGCCTAATCACTACCCCCCCGTACCCTTTTCACCGTTTTTAACCTTGTTCACTAAGGACGTTTTTTATGATACTCCAACTAATGATTCCCACCCGTGTAGAACTATTGTTTATTGATTCTTTACTAGTAACATGTTCAGCTCTTAGACCAATGACCTTTCTAAGATGGCCGCCTAATCCACAGAACCGCCAGGCACAGTCCCTTCCTTTATTTTCACACGTCGCCGATTTTAACAGTGTCCAGTAAGGGCGCCTTTTCTGATAACAATGATTATGTCAGTTCCAAATATTAATGTCCATCTACGTAGAACTAGTGTACACTGAGTATATACAGGAATTCTGTTCAGCCCTCCGTGTACAAATGACCACCTTAAGATGGCCGCCAAACCCACAGTACCGCTCAGGAACAGTCCTTTCACTGTTTCTAGTCCAATCCCCTTTTCATAATCACGCATTACCGCCAGCATGCACGAAGCGATCCCCGCCAGAACCCAGCTGTCCGGCTATCAGGCAATGTCCAAACTGTAAGTAACGCCCGAGCCTCGCGCTTTCCCTAACCCTCCAGCGAATAAGGTAACCCCCTAACCATCGCATTACTTCTGCCCCCATAGATAACCCTACCATGGAATGCAGAACCGCCGAGAACGCGAGCACGACTCCGTTTTTTTAAATAACCCTATTCTGGATCTTTGACCCGCTGAGAACGCGAGCATTACTCACAGTAAGTTCCTGGCAGAATCATGCCCATTCCTGACCTGGTCCATTTAACTTAGGCTTAATATAACAATTTCTCCCCACAGTTACTAACGGTGATGCGCTGTGATTACTCCTTCACATCTATGGGCATTGTAATACCTCTTCTCCCCCTGTGAAACTCCCAATAAGAACGCGAGCATGGCTACATTACCTTAAGTAAGTTTCACGATGTCCTATGATCTTCCCACTCCTGTCCATATTTCATAGGCTAATTTTAAATTTTGTCTTCATAGCTCCCAATGGTTAAGGCACTGCAATTAATTCTCCACATGCTTGGACAGTCTGATAAATAAATCCCCCAGAATGCTATTATGCAAAGTTAAGGTAATTCTGAACACACTATGCCCGGTCTCGTTTTTAATCACAAGCACTTTCACTGCGCCGTTCCGCATGAAATAAGAATACTCACCTCGAATCGCTGCAGCTGCGAATTATTACTACACTGAGCAAGTATATGGCTAAACGCCCCGTAGATCATCTCACTCTACCTTGGCACGTTTCATCAAGTAGCTGATTAATTAAACACATGGCGCAAGTGAAAAATCCCCCTTTTTTGCGACATGACCACTAATCGATGTTTATTAAGTTAGACCGCAAGCATGCTTTCATTGAACTACTTTCCGCATATAATATGTCTTACAACTGCATGTGCATAACCAAATCCTCTTCACAATGAAGTCCTACCGGAATTAGTCACTAATTCGTCACAGAGTGGTCACAAGCATGTGTCAACATGTCACACAATCTGTGTAAAGGATTTCACCACTTCACCACAGCACCAAGTAGCTAGCTGACAGCTTAAGTATGATGTAATTTTACCTAGTCAAGTTCTAACAATCATTTTTTTACTTTTTTTGTTTTTGTTTCTCCCCAAATTTCTTATGTATTGTTTAAATGTTGTTGTAACATTATGTAAATTGCCATAGGGGTATTGAACTTGTAAAACCTCTCAAGACAAACTTGACACAAAAGTTTTTGTCCTGATGATGATGCATGTATCTGGTAATTGCATCGAAACGTCGTCGACCTTATTGCACCATATGTTTTATTTCAATTCACATATTGCGTTAAAAAACAATGGGCTGCTATGGTTTAACTCCAGTCTGTAAAATGGATTATTAGTACAGACCGCCTTTGTGCGCTTTTACGTAATTGGTTTGTCATATGTCTTGTCTTGTCCTTTGTGGGTCACAGGCTGTGCCCACTTTTGTATAAATGTTATACTGACACAATTAACCTTATATCTGAAAATAAAAAAAACTCTGTCCGGCTGGACAGTAGTCATATATACTATTTAGTATATGTCTATCCTTTAGTTGATCTCTGAATACTAACATTTTAAAAGTGGTACAAAAGGGAGTGGTGATGGACGGAGCATCTGAATCAATCAAACACTCACACCCAGTCAAAAGATCTGGGTTTAATCCAACACCGTTCTGTAGCCCACTCTGCCACCCCAGTTCAGACATGGCTATATGCAAATCAGTCTGACCCTGTGCCTCATGGGAACAGTCCAGCCCGAACTGCCAAGCCATGTCTTCCCTGGACCGGAAACAAGCTTCCGAGGACCGGTTTCTGGCAGTCCAGCCGTCTTCAGCCCGGCTTTCTTGAATCCAGTGGCAAAGTGAGCAAGGGACTCACGTCTGAGCATACCCTGCCACACTTATGGCGGCCAAAAGCGGTAAAAAAGGGGGTGGTTGTTATGTTATGTTATGTTATGTTAAATTAATTTGTTAAGCGCACTAACACCATTAGGTTCCTTGGCGCTGTTTGGAGAGAGCAGAGAGAGACAGAGCTAACATAACAATAAATAAGAATTTAATTGTAGGCTTCAGTGAAGAGGTGAGTTTTGAGGGAGGATCTGAAACTGGAATAGGGGGGGGGTAGCCTGAGCGGGAGAGGTAAAGAATTCCAAAAGGACGGGGCTAGGAAGGAGAACCTAAGGCCACCGTGTTTCTTCCGCTTGAATCTGGGAACAGATAAAAGGGCCATATGGGAGGACCGGAGGGTGCGGGGGGGGACATAGGGATGAAGCAGAGAAAAAATGAAAGCGGGGCCCTGACCAGAGAGGGATTTGAAGATGATACAACCCAGCTTGAATTTGCAACGAGCAGAGACCGGGAGCCAGTGGAGATCCTTTAAAAGCGGTTGGACATGTTGATCTCTCGGCTGATGATAAATCAGACGGGCGGCCTGATTTTGAATCAGCTGGAGTCTCCTAAGTTGGTAAACAGGGATGCCTACATATAATACGTTCGCGTAGTCAAGCCTAGACATGACTAACGCAAGTAAGGCCAAAGTGAGGGCATCGGTGGTAAGTAGGCGAGAGATCTTGCGTATCTTCCTGAGCTGAAAATGACTAGAGGAGACTACGGCACTAATCTGGGGTGTCATCGATAGATCGTTGCTGATGACAACACCCAGACTTTTTGCTGAATTGACAGGACAAGGCGGGGTACCCAGGCTGGCCGGCCAGAAGGAGGGATGCCAAGGATTGGAGGGTCCCCCGACAAGCACCAGCTCGGTCTTGTCGGGGTTGAGTTTCAGGTGGTTTGCGCCCATCCAATCACTGATGAAACAAAGGGTATTTTGAAAGGTAGAGATGGATTCGGACCCGGAGTCAATGGTGAAGACCAATTGAATGTCATCCGCATAGTTAAATGCGGGGACATTGAAACGGTGAAGGGAACGGATTAGCGGGGCCAAATATAAATTAAAAAGAAGAGGGGAAAGGGAAGAGCCCTGAGGGACACCACAGGTCAGCTCGACTTGAGAGGCGGAGAACTGAGACAACCTGACGGCCTGGTGGCGGTGGGTCAGGAAAGAGCGCACCCAGTCCAGGGCAGTGCCCTGGATGCCAGCCTCTCTGACACGGTCGACCTGGATGTCATGGTCGACCGTGTCAAAGGCGGCTGACAGATCCAAAAGGACCAGGGCCTGACAGATGTTAGTGTCGGCGCCCCTGCGAAGTTCGTCCATCACAGAGAGGATGACTGCTTCTGTGGAATGTGCTGGTCTAAATCCAGCCTGCTGGGGGTCCAAAACACAGGAGTCTTCCACAAAAGAGGTAAGGGTTTGGGTAACGTGAGACTCCAAAACCTTACTGAGGAAGGGGAGGAGAGAAATTGGGCGATAGTTGCTCATGTTGGACTGGTCAGCCGTGGGTTTTTTCAAGATAGCGACCACTTCTGCCCGTTTAAAAGATCCTGGGACCACCCCCGTAGTCAAGGAGTTATTTAGAAGAGCTAAAGGGAGGTCCGGGCATGAAGTGAAGGCTTCTCGTAGGGCCGACGGGGGGCAACAATCGCTAGGAGATCCGGAGGAGACTTTAAACAGAAGGGAAAGGAATTTGTCTTCAGAAATGAGTGGGAGCTGGGTGAGGGTGTCGGTGCGATGGGAAAGGAAAGGAATGGGAGGAGGGGAAACTGAAGAGACGTGGACAGAAATGCTGGTTTTAATTTTGACAATTTTGTCCACAAAGAATTGATTCAGAGAATCACACAATAGCTGGGAAGGGAGAGGAGCGATGGTGACTCTCGCCGGATTCGATAATTCCTCAACAATAGAAAAGATGTCTTTGGACTTGTTGATGGAATTCAAGATCTTATTGGAGAAATAACAAGATTTAGCCCTGGCTATGGCAGACTTGTATTCTCTCAGCTGAGAGGAGAAGACCGCTTTAGTCTGTGAAGAATAGTCTCGACGCCAGCGTCTTTCGGCCTGACGAAGACTAAGTTTCAGTGCCTTAAGTTCCTCGGTAAACCACCTATGTGCGTCATGATTTCGCCGCGTTTTAACAGGTTTTAAAGGTGCCACCGAGTCAGCGGCGGAGACCAGCCAGTGGACAAGATTGTCGGACTGAGAGTCAATAGAGATAAAGGGTTCCATAATAGAGGGAGCAGATGAACTCAGGAGGGAGGTGAATTTGTTGATGTCAGCCTTGTTCCAATTGCGTGCCAGAAAGTTGGAATCTCGGGCAACACTAACCGGAGCAGGCTTAGCAAGGGAAAAGGTGATGAGTGAATGATCCGACCAAAGACAGGGAAGAACAAGGGGGATGGAGATATCTAGAGAAGAGGTCCATACCTGATCCAGGATATGACCTTTGGTGTGCGTGGGTGTGTGTATGTGCTGGGTGCAGTTAAAACCCAGCATAAGCTCAGAAAAGGCGAGGGAATCAGAGGTTTCGTGAGGGTCGGATGGCCAATAATTAAAGTCGCCCAGGACCAAAACATTGGTGTTATTAATGGTCAGCTGCGAGATAAGCTCGCCGAACTGGACGGAGAAATTTGGCATGGATTGGGGAGGACGGTAGACTAGGACACATACTAAAGAGGAGCCGGGTTGCTCCAACCTGAGTGCCAGACAGTCGACCATGGAAATACTAGTAGTAGGCACCATGGAAAACCGGATTGGGTGCCTAATAATGGCTGCAACCCCACCGCCCACTTTACCAGAGGGGGTGGTGATGGACGGAGCATCTGAATCAATCAAACACTCACACCCAGTCAAAAGATCTGGGTTTAATCCATCACCGTTCTTTAGCCCACTCTGCCACCCCAGTTCAGACATGGCTATATGCAAATTAGTCTGACCCTGTGCCTCATGGGAACAGTCCAGCCCGAACAGCCAAGCCATGTCTTCCCTGGACCAGAAACAAGCTTCCGAGGACCGGTTTCTGGCATTTCAGCCGTCTTCTGCCCGGCTTGCTTGAATCCAGTGGCAAAGTGAGCAAGGGACTCACGTCTGAGCATACCCTGCCACACTTACGGCGTCCAAAAGCGGTACAAAAGGGGGTGCTTATGGACGGAGCATCTGAATCAATCAAACACTCACACCCAGTCAAAAAGTGGCATTATCAGAATTGTGACTTAAAATCCGACTTTACCATTAAAGGGGATTTTAAATTAAAATTTGTTTGAGTCTATGTTATTCCTACCTACTTCCAATCAAAGGTTATCACTTATTAAATGCAATAAGATTTATCCAATTTTATCCTATGGATGAGACAGGCCTTTCAATATTAAAAAACAAATTAAGTAGTTTTTCCCTCCAAGACACGTAAAACTTAAACCTGCATGTCCTACTTTATAAATACAATGCAGCCTGCCCTATGAGCTATAATGGCGTTCCTTAGGGGCGAGTTATATCTATTAAAATGTGCGGTTTGAGCCTGGCAAAAGGTTTATTTTGCCAAGTGGAAATGGTAGCTTTAAAACTGCACTAAAGGCTGCAATGGGAGACCTGAGAAATGTTATAAACTACTACTTACATTTGTTGCAGTTACACTAGTGTAACTGCAACAAATGATGGATGGAATGCTGAATGATTCAAACATTCTACCCCAGACAAAAAATCTGGGTTAAATCCATCATTCTTTTTCCCACTGCGCCACCCCAGTTTGGACAAAGCCATATGCAAATCAGTCTTGACTCTGTGCCACATGGGAACAGTCCAGACCAAACTGCCAAGCCAGGTCATCCATGGGCCGGAAACGAGCATCCTGGGATCGGTTTCAGGGTATTTCACACTTCATCAGCCAGGCTAGCTTGAATCCAGTGGCACAGTGAACAAGGAACCCATGTCTGGGGATAACCATCCCACTTAGGGCGAAAAGTGTAACTGCAACAAATGATGGACGGAATGCTGAATGTTTCAATCATTCTCCCCCAGTCAAGAGATCTGGGTTGGATCCATCGTTCTTTTGTATATGTCGCCCACTAGTATCATTTAATCTTCAGGCACTGGGTAAATGCAGTACCATATATAAGGGACTTAAAAGAACATTACGTACGCCAATCACGTATAAGTCAATTGTACAATGTTTTAGGGAGACAGTGAAAGCACTGTACTTCTGGTTAGCAGTAGTAAAGTGCACAGAGTCCTAATGCAAACAAAAACGAATTCAGAAAACAGGATAGGATATCAGTGCTAACATGGCTGTCTACTGAAACAGATGCAAGATGAACAGTGACACAACGGAGAACTACAGAATCTAGCCAGCTTGCTCTGACCTTCTCAGAGTATTCAACTGCAGCTCTTATCTCCCATTGTAGTAAGAATTAGATTATCCACAAATAAATGTTTACAGAACATCATGTGTAAAAAGCTCAGCACAGAGGTGGCTCCGCACTCCATTAGATGCCATCCCAGCAAACGGAAACTATTGACTTTACAGAAAAACCTTGCCGTTACTGCAGAGGGGCATTGTCAATCCATTTGCAAATATTACTGCATCTAACTCCACTGTCTCTTGCGTATATTACAATACAGCAACATATGCCCTTATATTAGCCGGGATGTGCTGTGGAGTGCACAAGCCTCTTGCACGTTTGTAATAGGCTGTATACAGGTTTTTCTAGGAAGTCTCTGGAAGAATTACAAAGAGTCTAAAAAAATGCTGCACAACTTATATCTAGGCTAGAACAACATTAAGTTATTACATTCAGTCGTGAGGGCATTCTATGAACTTGCAGTCAATGAGAGATCAGAAATCAGTTCTATCTGCATACTACACAGATCCTCCAGAGCCTCTCACCACCGTACTTCCCCTACTTGCCTTTCTATGTGCTTGAGAATGGCATTCATATATACATAAGCATAAAGGATGTGATGGAAGAGTGCTCAATGTACAATCAGGCACAATGCTCAGCTCTCTGCAACTCTTAAGTCTCAGAGAGAATTTCACTTGAGAGGCAAATAGAATTCCTTAAGGTTTGGAAAAAAATATGAAAACTCACCTCTTCCAATATGCTTATGGTCTAATGACTCTAAACAAGAAAAATAAAACTCTAATACTAATTGCTGTACACTATCAGATTTGTTCCAAACAGGCCAGATGCATAATTCTGGTTAATGCCGAAGTGGCTCCAGTTCAGAGCTTTTCCACCTCACCCATCTTTGCAATGTTGTATATTATGGTATTAACTTTGCAAAGTATGATCCATTATGCCCCTGTGGTCAACGGCCTAACATCAGAACTCACTCCTTAAGACTAAAAAAGAACATCTCATTAAGACGGAAATAGAACTTTAGAGAAAAAATGAAAACATATCTGATCTGGCCTAACAGTTAGTGGGACCGGACCCCTTCAAAGCATTATGGTAGCAGTAGTTTCGCAATCGTGCCTTATCATGTGACCGAATTAAGGTAAATAAATGGAAGGTGTTACTCAACAGCAGTTTCTTTATTTGTGTGCAGCCGCCCTGCCTGTGAACAAGAACGTTATAGTTTGAAACGCGTAAGGCACAGCTATCCGAATCTTCAAGCTGTTTGCATTACACTGCTGCTGTACTATGTTGATGAGTGTCTCCTGAAGCTCTTGGGCACTTGTGAAAAGGTAATTTGATACACGGCGGTCCAGCCGTGAGGAAGCACCTCTGCGCTACTACACGCGGACCCAGGGCTTTTGATTACAGGGCCCTTTTCGGACCAACAGCAGGCTTTACATTTTGCAGTGATAATGGACATCTTGATAAGTGCCCACTTATGGCTAAATATTATTTTGGATTGAGGACGGCACTGCAATATTTATTTCAATGGTGTACACTGAAAGACATTGTGAGTGACACGATTGCAAAACTACTGCTACCGGGGGGCGTGGCTAGCAGCCGATCATGGCGGCAGCATAAGGGACGAGCTCCGCAGCTGAAGCGGCCTCTTCGTCAATCCGACATATAATCTGTCACATTTTTTAAGCCCTACAGGAGTGTACCAGAGCCCAGGACCGGGTGGAGTAAGCAGCGACAAGCGGCGACAAGATCCGACGTCTGATGACCGAGATACGTCAGAGCCACGAATCGGCCTACCCCGACCTCCTAAGCCGGGACCTCCCCTGGTTGAGCGGCCCAGCAGGAAGTACAGGCGGACCTGGGGACCTGGACCGGAAGTGCCCGTAGGGCGCAGGAGACGACAGAACGAGTGCACACCGGACGGTCGGACGCAACGAAACGCACGGACCTCGGGAGTGTGGTGGACAACAGCACTGTCGCTGGTGTTCCGACCGTCCCTACGATTGATACGAGTGGCACCGAAAGTCAAGGAGCTGTTGACCAAGGGGGCGTCCGCCATTTTCTAAATCGAAGAAGACGATACGCACCTGGCAATACTCGACGCTTCTCGCCCTCTGGTTCACCCTACTAGATCTGATCTTTGTCGAGGGGGTCTGGGCAAGGTGTCCACACCACTCTACACATCCTGGAGCGTAGGGGCACGAGGAGCACGACAATCAGCGGCATGGCGGGGAAAGGTCCCAAGGGCGGCGCCACACAGACCCGCATTGAACGGTATACCTCCGATAAGTCAACCGTCTCCCCAGCGGGGAAAGACCTGGGAAGGAAGGCGACCGAACCCCCAGGGGGGAAGAAGGCGACATTAGAGGATGTCATGCACGCTCTGGCCCAGCTACAAACGACCGTGGGAGCAATCTCCACGGATGTCACCCTACTCAGAGCGGACCTCCACAAAATGTCGGAGAAAGTCAAGAACATGGAAGTGGTGACAAAATCTCTGGTGGAGGACGTCTCCGAACTTCAACGGGAAATGGGGAAGATGGCGCAGGACAATAGAATGCTCCGGGAGAAACTGGATGAACAGGAAGGACGTTCGAGGCGGAACAACATCCGCATTATTGGGGTGCCGGAATCAGAAGGTGTAAAGGCCATGGACCTTTTTGTGGAAAGCCTGATCACGGATGAACTGAAGCCAAAAGGGCTGTCTAACTTTTTTTCAGTGGAAAGGGCCCATCGGGTGCCGGGAGGTCAACCAAAACCGGGGGCAGCTCCACGGCCCATAGTGGCCCGTTTGTTTAATTTCCGTGACCGGGACGCCATCTTGCAGGCGGCCAGAACCTCTCCTCCTCTTAAGATCCAGAACGCTACCGTCGCCATTTTCCCCGACTACACAGCGGAGGTCGCCCGTCGGCGACGAACGTTCTATGAGGTGAAAAAAGAACTGAGGTCCAGAGAGCTACCGTATTCCATGCTCTTTCCGGCGAGATTGAGGGTGGTAGCGGAGAACAAAACGTGGTTCTTCGACAACCCTGAAAACGTGCAAGAATGGTTGGAAGGCTGGAGACCGGGACAGAACCAGAGACGGACGAATCGACCCAAAAAGGATCAAACTGGAGGCCACCGCCAGGACTCCCAGGCTTCGGGAGGGGGACCTGATAACAGTGATTCTTTGGGAGCAGAAGGCGGTCAGGAAGAGTTCGAGGAACAATGATCATCAGACATTCTTTTGTTATTGACACTTTAATGCTGCGTAAGCGCTTCCCGCCATTGGACACTGGGTGAAGGGCCTCCGAGGGTGTGAATGAGAGACTGCCGGCAGCGGAGAGTCCCTCACCCCAACGCGCAAGTACACTGTTTGGGGGATGGGGTATGCACTCTGCTCAGTTGGGGGGGCGGGCAGTTTTGAGTCCGTGCAGCAGGGGGGCAGGGAGGGGGGGGAATGGGAGTTGGGTACGTTTGCACTATGGGACCCCTTGGTCCTGCAAGTTCTTGTTCTATGCACATGTATGTATATTGGCATGTTTCACGCAACTGAGAGCATCTGGTCTATTTGGGGCGATGAGGGAATGGAATGTTGGATAGAGTCCCACTTGCCCTACACCTGCCTCCGCATGCCACCTCGCCTACGGCGAAGAGGCTTCATAATGGTTTACCGTTTTTCTTATGGCTGGAACGACTAGTCGCACCACACCGAGCCCTCTGCTCATCATGTCATGGAACGTCAGAGGTCTAGGGGATAAGATCAAGAGGGGACTGGTGTTACAGGGAATTAGAAGACAGGGGCCTGCTCTCATTCTCCTACAGGAAACACACTTGACGGGGGCGGCCACGAAAGCCCTAGACAGGAGAGGCTATCACATGATAGTGCATGCGGAATTTACTTCGGGGTCCCGTGGTACGGGTATCTTGCAGAAGAAATCCTCCCAGTTTATTGTGAAGTCAACAGCAGTCGATGCCCATGGCCGCTTTGCGGCAGTTCATGGCCAGTGGGAGGGGAAACTGTTAAACGTAGTCTCCGTATACATACCACCAGCGTTACATTCTGAGGCCTTGCCGGACCTCGGCAGATTCTTGTTGGACCTCCCTGATGGGGACCTACTCATAGGTGGGGACTTCAACATGGCACTCACGGACACCCTCGACCGGTTTCCCCCCCGCACACACATAGAAGGGCCCAGCAGGCTCCAGACTTTTCTAGATGCTCAGGGATTGGTGGACATATGGCGCACATTACACCCTAGCCAGCAGCAATACTCATATTATTCGGCCACACATAACAGTCTCTCTCTAGGATAGACTACTTCCTCACATTGGGCAACGGGCATCTTACGGTGGCCGAGACAAGTATACAGCCGAGGGGCATCTCGGTCTGACGATCACTACCACAGACACCAAACGACAGAGGATGTTCCCGGTCTTCCCTGGTTATCTCAAAGTCCCCCAAATCAGCAAGGACCTGAAGAAGGCTACACGGCTTTACTTTGAGGAGAATCGGTCCTCGGTAGACTCCCCCTCTACGTTATGGGAGGCATACAAGACCGTGTTTAGGGGCCAGGCCATTGCCGTTGTTGCGAACCATAAAAAGGCACACAGGAGGGAGGCATTGGACTTGGAATTGGGCCTTGAGAGGGCCAACACCGCCCATATGGCAAGTCCCTCGGACGACACGCTCCACGATCTACAGGTCCATCAGCGTCGCCTCACCGACCACTTAAGGAGGATCACGGTGTCGGACATTGCGGCGACGCAACACAGGGTCTACGACATCGGGGACAAAGCTAGTAAACTTTTGGCATGGTTAGACAAGAGGCAGGGGGGAGGGAGGAACATCCTACAGCTCACTGACTCGTGCGGCATCGTTCACGCCCGCCCTGGCGAGATAGTGGAGGTCCTTGCTGATTATTTCAATGAGGTGTACACCCCAACGACGATGGTGGGGGAGGACGAGGTCCGTGTTGCCCTTGAGCATGTTCCCCTACTGAAATTGACGGAAGAGGCGTCAAGGGACATCGGCGCGCCCTTGACGGTGGAAGAGATTCAACTAGCCATTGGCGCCCTTCATCCGGGTAAGGCCATGGGCCCCAATGGAATTCCCATCGAGTGGTTTAAAATTCTGACAGAGTCCTTGAGTACACCCCTGCTTCACATGTATGAAGAATGTAGGTTGAAGGGAATACTGCCGCCGGACCAACGGATGGCAACTATTGTAGCCATACCGAAACCAGGTAAACCCCCCAGCGAATGCTCGTCGTATAGACCTATTTCCCTTCTGAACCCAGAGGCCAAAGTCATTGCTAAGGTGTTGGCGAATAGGCTCCTGCCGTGTTTACCTCAATTGATTCACCCAGACCAATCCGGCTTCATGCCACACCGGAGTACCGCCTTAAACCTCCGTAGGGTGCATGGGGTAGTGGCGCGACTCCCGTTACTAAGGGAACCGGCCGCGATCCTTTCACTAGACGCCAAGATTGCATTCGACATGGTGGAGTGGAACTATCTTTTTGCAGTGCTCGCACATATGGGTTTTGGCCCGGTGTTTATCTCCTGGATACGCATGCTTTACAGAGACCCCGTAGCCAGAGTGGTGGCTAACGGCCACATTTCCAGAACCATACATCTAGGCCGTGGCACGCGACAGGGGTGTCCGCTTTCACCCCTCCTCTTCGCCCTGGTTTTGGAACCGTTGGCGGTTACTATTCGCACCACGCAGCTCCTGAAAGGGATCCAGTGGACCCCGCAGTGGGAGGATAGAGTGTCCCTATACGCGGACGACATGCTGATATACCTTACTGACCTGGAGGACAGCCTTCCTAACCTCCTGGCTCTCTGTACTGCACATGGGCGAGTATCGGGCTACACCATTAACTGGGCGAAGTCAATAATATTTGAGCTACGGGGACCACTCCCGCCACTCCCGGATTCCTGTCCGTTAGAACTAGCGCACACTTCTTTTAAGTATCTGGGGATCCATATTACCCGAGACGAGGCAGAGTTTGCACAACTCAATTTGCAGCCTCCCCTGCTCCGCCTCCGTAGTGATGTGCAACATTGGAAGGAACTCCCCTTAACACTGCTGGGAAGGGCAACGCTCTTTAAAATGATGGCTCTGCCGCGCTTCCTGTACGTTCTTGAAAATACTCCACATTTGGTACCGGATAGCTTCCTCCAAAAAATAACAGCACAGATCACAGGCCTGCTCTGGGGAAACCAGCCAGCCCGGATCTCGCACATAAAATTGAATAAGGGGTGGTACGACGGAGGCATTGCGCTGCCCAACATACAGCTATACTACTGGGCGGCCCAGCTTAAAATCCTTAATCAGTGGATACACGCCCCGCAAGAGGACCCAGAGTTTAAAGCAGGCAGGGCACAACTGGGTACGAACAGTTTGTTGGCCCCACTGTACCACCGCGGTATTGCGGCAAAACTCACTGGGCCCACGAAACATACTGTTCGTTTATGGTACAAGGCACAAGCGAAATTGAAATGGGATGGGACCATCACAAAACTTACTCCTCTGTGGGACACGAAAGCATTGGGCCACTTGCGGCGCTCCAAGGGCTTCACGCAGTGGGACAGCATCGGGATCTCAACTGTGGGGGACCTGTGGACGAGGGAGGGAGTGGTGCCTTTTGAGACTCTGCAGGAGCAATATGAGCTGGGGGATACTGAACTTTACAGATATATACAGGTTAGACACGCCCTACAAGCGTCGATTCCGCCAGACACATCCCCACCAGAATCCTCCCCTCTAGAGGACCGGCTACTCACTGACTACCTACAGGAAGGGGCGACATCGATGACATACCGCAAATTGATTAATAATATGCCTGACCCACTGGGGAAGCTGAAAGACAAATGGATGCTGGAGGTAGGAGATCTAGACGAGACCGAATGGAACGCAGCCATGGCGTCCCCACCTGAAGCAGGCATATCTTCCAAATTCTGCCTGGTACAGTTAAAGATTCTGCATAGGATTTACTACACTCGCACGACACTACATAAACTGCACAGGGCAGATAATCCTTACTGTCTCAGGGGTTGCGGGGCAGAAGGCTCGTTAATACACACGATCTGGGAATGTCCACTGATTGTTAGCTATTGGCAACGAGTATTGCGCACCATAGCCCAAGCACTAAACACCTCACTTACTCTAGACCCGCGGATGTGCCTGCTGAATGTCTGGGGACCGACTGACCTCACCTTTTATGCGAGAACGTGGACTACAGTGGGGCTGGTGACGGCCAAACGGGATATAGCGCAGAAGTGGGGGGCGGCAGATCTCCCCACGCTGGCTCAGTGGATCCGAAACATGGACATGCTCATGCTGACTGAAAGGGCGGTGTATAAACTGAGGGGTAATCCGCGTAAATGGAATGGGGTCTGGCAGCCTTGGAACTCCTATAGGGGGGACATATATGAGCCACTGGAAGAGGAAGATCTTGAGGGGTCTGAGAGTGAAGAAGACCACTGATTGGGTATGGGGTGATCGCTGGGCGACATACACGGGAGCGGGAAGGATTTGCGCTAGGAGTTTGGTGGGGGGGGGATGGAGTGGGGCGAGGTGCATAGGAATGTTTGATTGGTCCATATATATGAAGACTGTGATGCTAGATATTGTCGAAAATACCTCACTGACATGCCGATTTATGTGTGCACTTTTTCTGGTTTAAGTTCGCTATTGTTCAAAGCACAAGAAAAAACATGAAACGCAAACTGTAATTTTTACGATACATGTATGTACCTTTTCATCAAGTCACTCAGCTCACCAGGTTCACAACGTAACTGCGGGGTGCTGTCACAATGCCTACCGTTTCCCATTTCCTTTGTGTTCTTAAGAGACCCTACGAATGTATATGTTTATGTGACTGATGAAGATACTGATACTATTTATGTTTTGCAACAAAAATAAAAAATTTTTAAAAAAAACTACTGCTACCATATTGCTTTGCCTTATCATGTGACCGAATTTAGGTAAATAAATGGAAGTTGGTACTCAACAGCAGTTTCTTTATTTGTGTGCAGCTACCCTGCCTGTGAACAAGAACTTTATTATATTATATATAAAAAGATCTATTTGAAAGATTAAGCAAGCGAGGGTACAGACCACAAACCCTCGAAAAAGCTGAAAGTAAGTGCAACACCAAAAACAGAAAGGATTTACTATTTAGCAAAGGTTTGGAGACCGAAACCACACCCGCGAGTGTGACTGGTAACCCCCCAAGAATGATTACTGGCTACAATATGTACCACAACCAGGTCAGAAAGATACTGCAGAAACATTGGCCCTTGATTAAGAATGACCCTGTGATAGGACAACTGAGTGGGAACAGGCCTAGCATAACATTTAGAAAGGCAAAATCCATGCGAGACCAACTAGTGTGTAATTCCCCTACACTAAGAAAACCAGTCACGTGGCCCCCACCGCAGAAAGGCTTTAAGAAATGCACTAAGTGCAAAGCCTGCAAACAAGGGCTTAACATGAAGGAGGTACAAGTACCATTCAGGAACAAACCCTACACCATTAGGGGCGGCTATTCCTGTAAAACGGAATATGCCGTTTATGTACTGGTCTGCAGTTGTGGTAAGCGCTATGTGGGAAGCACTATCCACCAAGCACATGTGAGGATATTGCAACATTTGCGCGCTATCACTAACAATGACCTAACGTACCCTGTGGCCAGACACATCAATACCATGCATGATGGGAATATCAAACACATTTCCTATTATGTGATTGACAGCGTACCAAAAAATCCAAGGGGAGGGAATCGCAGACTTGCCCTAAGACGTCTTGAGTCACGATACATAATCCTGCTGAATTCAAAAATCCCGAATGGATTAAACTCAGACGAAGCTATGACTGTCCACCTATAAATCCTTAGCTGAGCCCTACCCGACAAGACATTCCCATTTCAATTTTTAACTCTGTATATATATAACATACACCTAATTTTGTATTTGGGACACATTAAGAGCACCTAAGGTTGTTTATGATTCAATACATTAATTTTGACACAGTTATATCTGTATGTAAATAGAACCACAGTCACACATTTGAAACTTAGAAACGTATATGACTATTTTCTTTGCGTAATATTTTGCTCAGCGGTAATTATGTCCACTTGGAGATAATGTCATAAGTAGCATTACCTTGAATAGTTATTTTTTCTTTAAATACCATGGTAATTGTAATGTAGCAAAATTACTTGACTGGTTTAACGTAATAACGTAGCACAATGACAAGGGAATACAAGTCTAACAGTGACCAGTTTCAATAAGTGTGGCATACGCGCATATATGATTTAATTTAATAACTGCACTTACAGATATTACGCACTAGCACAATGTGTTCACAATTTAAAATGCCCTAGTTGTGAGTAATAATCAGTAGTTTAAATAACGTGTTACTATTCTACTGCAAGGCGCGTAAAAACTACAGACTCTTCTGTGTCTATGTAAATAGTATGTTCATGCATGACTCACCTGTTGTCATAACAACCAACAGCCAATCATTGGATATGACCGAGCCCACGATGTGTCAGCATGTTATGTGTTATAAAAATGTATGCCATTCACAGCAGAGTTAAGTGAGCAAGGCGGAGGCTTCCGCCGAAACGCGTCTGTAAGGCATGTTGGATTAAAATATTTTCTTGAGTTTAAGTCACGGTGTCAGTGCCTTCCTTGCATCCGAAGGAATTGGATTGGTAAACAATACGTAGGATTCAAGCTCCTGGGAATCCCTACACTGACCCTCCTCGTTCTGGCAGCGCTGTGGTACTGGGACACAACTTTTGGTGAAACTTTCGAGAAGAGAGAAACACAGCGCCCCCCCAAACCTGCAATCGTGGAGAAATGGATTGTTGGTGACACGGACGATTAGCTGACTCGCCGGATCCCTGCGAAGGCTGGAGAGCAATTGTGGGCGTCCAGGTAAGACGGCGAAAATCTGTGTTACTAACGCAACAAAAACACTGCAAAGGTTTATGGGAGAGGTAGTCCTACCGTGTGTGCGTTGAATACACACTGGTAGGCAGTGACTTTCGCAAGCAAACATACAAATCCATATATCTGTTTTAAACATGTCTGTGGAATGGGAAAAATTGCGGGAAGCGGCCGCTTTGGATATATTTGTGGACGCAGATACCAGCACTGCGACAAAAAACAAAAAGGCAGAAACGACGATAACCACAGATAAAGACAACAGTACCAAAAACTTATGTGCAGAACTAGAGAAATTACGTAAAAAGGAGGTATCAAAATGGTGGGAGATAAAATCACTACAGAGATACCTGGACGTGGGCAGAGTACCAAGAGGACTCAGAATATTGGTTGCGCCCACCTACGAAAATCCTGACCCGGCCATGCTACAAGATTGGGCGGACAATAATGCCCTAGCATCCCAAAACATGCTAAAAATATTAATAAAATATGCAGCAAGTGACCGTGAGAAAATCATAACCAGGATACAAGAAATTATGAAGGATTTGGAATCAAGGGAAAACCAAGATGAAATAACTGTGGCATTGAAGGAAATAACCAGCAGGCTTTCCAAACTGGAAGAGGAAATAAAGGAAAGAAAAGCGATAAAGTTTCAAAGAGACCGAAATGACTATGTAAACGGTCGTATCTACACATTTGCCAGAAAATTTGACAATATTAAAAGACAGCAGTTATCGGCAACAGCGAGCGGGTCACAAATGACACCCGCATCAAGTGGAACAGACCTAAGTGCCTCAGTGGAATCAGATCCGGAAAGTGTCAGCTCCTTGGTGCTCACAGGAGAAGTACCAAACCCAGCCCAGGAATTGGCTTTTTTTCGTTTACAGCGCCTCAAATCATTAAGGCCACGGAAACAATCTCAAACAGAATGGACCAAAGGGAAGTCCAAACAAAATACAAAACAAAGAGCCGACGAAGAAAAGACAGGCGCTGGGGCGGGAGGAACAACGAAACAAACAAAACCCAAATACAGAAAAAACAGGAAACAATAATGGATAACACACGAATGAGAAATTTAGATAACACTGTTATCAATCTGACTGATCTGGAACTCACTAATAGAGAAACGGAAATTCTATCACTGGGATTGACATTTTGCACCACAACCAACTTTGATTACACCCAAACCAGAATAGATCTGTTCCAATTTGTGAGGAAACTTAAACTGCGAAAACACTTTATAAACAATACTAGTAAAAGTACGTGCCCAGAAAACACAGGTCAAGGAATTGCTGAAACCCTAAGTATTGCGGACATGGCGGTACTAGGAGACTTGAATGCCCTTGAATTTGAAGAATCCCTCAGCCAATTAACACCGGGAGAAATAGCAAATGCGGCAGGCTTAAGCACATATCAAACAGTTGAAACTAAATTCAAACCAAAATCGATATTTATGCCTGTACTGCTCAAAGATGGACTAGACCTCTTTTCTGAAAATGTCATCAGAGACTTAAAAGAACTTTCTACACTAAGTACACGCCAATTTTGCATGAAAGAGCACAACAAGAGAATTGAGTACAATGCACTTATGGCGAAAATACAAACTAGATCAGATATTGTTGTACGTTGGTCTGATAAGGGTGGCAATGTGGTGCTATGGCCACTAAAAATGTATAATGAACAAGCAATGAAGCAATTGCTTGATCAAGAATGTTATTGTAGAGTGAGCCCTAACATCATAGTAGGTATACAGGAGAAGTATCACTGTGAGTTATACAAATGGAGAAATTTTGGTCTAATAAGTAAAGCAGAACTAGCTTTCTTAAAGAATGATTACCCCACCACTCCCCAGTTATACCTAATACCTAAAATACATAAAGACCCTAAGGAACCACCCGGTAGACCAATCATTTCTGCCATTGGGAGTTTGTTCGAAAATACCAGCACTTTTGTAGATTATTTTCTCCAACCTTTTGTTAAAGCACTCCCGGCTTACATACAGGACAGTGGTGATTTTTTAAGACATGTATACGATTTACAGTGGGAACAGGATTTTGTATTCATGTCATTGGATGTACAAGCTTTATACACCAGTATTAGACACACAGACGGGTTGCGGGCTTTGGAATACTATCTCAATAAACGCCCAATAGCATTGTACCAACACACGTTGATGTTACTACAGATGGTAGAATGGTGCCTTAATAACAATACCTTTTTATTTGACAAATTGCACTACAAACAATTGCAAGGTTCGGCAATGGGCACTTGCTTCTCCCCCAGCTATGCTAATCTGCATATGGGCTGGTGGGAGGAGCAGGTTCTGGCCATCAAGCATGAGGTGGAGATGTCACACAATGTGGTGCTTTACAAACGCTACATTGATGATGTTTTTATCTTATGGAGGGGTACCATTGAGAGTGCGGAGGCATTCGCCAAAGATCTGAATGAAAACAGCTTAAACTTGAAATTCACCAGTACAACCAGTAAAGCAGTGATCCAATTCTTGGACATAGAGATGTATGTACAGAATGACAAAATCCAAACCAGAACCTATAGGAAGCCTACAGCGGGAAATGCAGTGCTTCATGCACAAAGCTTTCATCCCACTAAGTTAAAAGAATCTATTCCTTATGCTGAATGCTTGCGCATGACGCGCAACTGCAGTACGGAGGAAGGAGTCACCAAGGCCAAAAAAGATCTATTTGAAAGATTAAGCAAGCGAGGGTACAGACCACAAACCCTCGAAAAAGCTGAAAGTAAGTGCAACACCAAAAACAGAAAGGATTTACTATTTAGCAAAGGTTTGGAGACCGAAACCACACCCGCGAGTGTGACTGGTAACCCCCCAAGAATGATTACTGGCTACAATATGTACCACAACCAGGTCAGAAAGATACTGCAGAAACATTGGCCCTTGATTAAGAATGACCCTGTGATAGGACAACTGAGTGGGAACAGGCCTAGCATAACATTTAGAAAGGCAAAATCCATGCGAGACCAACTAGTGTGTAATTCCCCTACACTAAGAAAACCAGTCACGTGGCCCCCACCGCAGAAAGGCTTTAAGAAATGCACTAAGTGCAAAGCCTGCAAACAAGGGCTTAACATGAAGGAGGTACAAGTACCATTCAGGAACAAACCCTACACCATTAGGGGCGGCTATTCCTGTAAAACGGAATATGCCGTTTATGTACTGGTCTGCAGTTGTGGTAAGCGCTATGTGGGAAGCACTATCCACCAAGCACATGTGAGGATATTGCAACATTTGCGCGCTATCACTAACAATGACCTAACGTACCCTGTGGCCAGACACATCAATACCATGCATGATGGGAATATCAAACACATTTCCTATTATGTGATTGACAGCGTACCAAAAAATCCAAGGGGAGGGAATCGCAGACTTGCCCTAAGACGTCTTGAGTCACGATACATAATCCTGCTGAATTCAAAAATCCCGAATGGATTAAACTCAGACGAAGCTATGACTGTCCACCTATAAATCCTTAGCTGAGCCCTACCCGACAAGACATTCCCATTTCAATTTTTAACTCTGTATATATATAACATACACCTAATTTTGTATTTGGGACACATTAAGAGCACCTAAGGTTGTTTATGATTCAATACATTAATTTTGACACAGTTATATCTGTATGTAAATAGAACCACAGTCACACATTTGAAACTTAGAAACGTATATGACTATTTTCTTTGCGTAATATTTTGCTCAGCGGTAATTATGTCCACTTGGAGATAATGTCATAAGTAGCATTACCTTGAATAGTTATTTTTTCTTTAAATACCATGGTAATTGTAATGTAGCAAAATTACTTGACTGGTTTAACGTAATAACGTAGCACAATGACAAGGGAATACAAGTCTAACAGTGACCAGTTTCAATAAGTGTGGCATACGCGCATATATGATTTAATTTAATAACTGCACTTACAGATATTACGCACTAGCACAATGTGTTCACAATTTAAAATGCCCTAGTTGTGAGTAATAATCAGTAGTTTAAATAACGTGTTACTATTCTACTGCAAGGCGCGTAAAAACTACAGACTCTTCTGTGTCTATGTAAATAGTATGTTCATGCATGACTCACCTGTTGTCATAACAACCAACAGCCAATCATTGGATATGACCGAGCCCACGATGTGTCAGCATGTTATGTGTTATAAAAATGTATGCCATTCACAGCAGAGTTAAGTGAGCAAGGCGGAGGCTTCCGCCGAAACGCGTCTGTAAGGCATGTTGGATTAAAATATTTTCTTGAGTTTAAGTCACGGTGTCAGTGCCTTCCTTGCATCCGAAGGAATTGGATTGGTAAACAATATATATATATATATATATATATATATATATATATGTTTTTGTGCAGGAAGGCAAACCTTCCTGCACAAATACATTCCTAAGAGGCAATTTCCTCTTTTTATGTATGATGTGGAATGCATCATGCGTAGAAAGAGAGAGTAATGAGGAGAAATAAAAAATGTCTCCTCGTTACGCCATCCCTCTGGAGGTGCACTATTTTGGCACAATCCATGGTTTATTGATCTTATTAAATCTGGGATTGCTTCACATTCCATGGGTAGATGCATGGGAATGCCCATGCTCTACCCATGGAACCACTACCACTACAAAATGTAATGCAACACACCGCAGACCTCGGCTTCGCGTTTCATTTCTTTACAGTCACGCACGATGGTACAAATCGCCTCTTGTGGGAGTTAGTCAATATGACTAAAGGATTTGCATTGCCTTGCGTAGACATGCATGACACAAGGACAACGTAATTTCTTTGTAAATCTGGGCCTACGATTTAGTAGTCTATTTACTATATCTAACAAGGTAAAACCAGAGAAAGCACAGTGTAGAACTAGCTAAACTGGATTTGAAAAGCGGGACAAAAGAGGATATGTAATGGGAAAAAGGGTGACATGAAAAAGGAATCACGACGGATGGAGAGACACAGCCAGGGCAGTGCGACTGGTACCACCGCACCGGCTGCTGACTTCGAATGGGGGCGCCTGTCTGCTAGTTTATATTGTGTTTGAAAGCACCTGTTGCCGCTTTCCTGGCCTGCAGCAATTTTGAGGCAACAATTAAAATGTCAAGAAAACTCTGGTGATTAATGTTCTTCCTGGCATGATCGGAGTTTGTCTAGTAGAAGTGTTGACTTGTGAAGTTTTTAATTCATGGTAATGTAGCGTGCACCTTGTTAAAGGGTGGTAGGGAGGGAATCCATGGCAGAGGTGGTCATTGTGGTGCGCCAAAATACATAGTCGGACAGAGCTCCAGCAGTGCTAAAGCCAGCCCTGGAACAGCATCCCAGATGAGAGCAGGGATAGACAAGGTTGTAGTAAAAAGAAAAAGCGCACATAGACCTGACAAGTCTTTTATTCAACTGAGGATTTCTCCTTTGGGCTGAAACCTGGTCCCCTGTTACTTTCCCCTGTTTCCTGAGGTTAAGTTCTCCAGTATTAGGGGTGTCTTTCATAGATTCACATGCTTGAATATCTCCCGTCGTCGAAGTGGGAGTCCCACAGTAAATAAAATAGCAATAATGCTAAATATATATAAATATATATACTATATATGTACATATAATAAATGATAAAGAATAGGAAACATAATAGAAACCTCAAAAAACTATTCCTACATAGGAAAGCCTGGAAAAGAGAAAAAACAACTTGTAACACATTAGTGTCATTATGTTAGTCCAAATTACAGCCAATCAGGCGTTAGCACCCTCTAGAACCTTCTCCTCAGAAGCTCAAGCCCTCAGATTTTCTACCGCACGTCGTGTGAAGGGAGTCTCCTTGGGCTCTGCTCAGTTTTCACCTCTACTCATCTAGTTCCAGTGTTTTTTCACAACATGTCAAGTAAGAAGTCTTTATTTAGACCTTGCTCTTCTTGTGGGAAGCTGCGCCTTTTTGAAAAGGACCCCCACCAGAAGTGTATATACTGTTTATATCCTGATCATGAGGCTGGCAGCTGCAAGTTCTGTAGAACTTTTTCTACACAGACTGTAAAGGACAGAGAAGGCCGCCTTCTCCTTTGGCTTCAACATCTAAAAGACAAGGATTCAGCCCTGTCAGACGCAGAAAGTTTTCATTCTGGACTTTCTTCAGCAGCATCCAAGCGTGGTAGTTTACAGGATGTTCCATCTCCTTTCCTCAAGAATATGAAGTTGGCCTTGCCTCTAGCTTCTGTGGCGTCTTCAGCCACCCCTACCACTTTTACGCCCACGAAACCTGGCTCTCAGGCGTCTTCTGCTGCCTCTTGAGGTGTTTCCACGCCTCTCAAAGGTCCGCCGTCGACGGGAGGGTCGACAAGCGCTCCGACGACGAGAACAGCATTTGCTAAATCCTCGACGACGACGCTGACTACTACCTCAGCTTTTTCTTCGTCGACGACGGTCTCGTCGACAGCATCCATGTCGACGAGGGTTGGCTTGCCTTTCAAGCCAGTTCCGTCGACGATTCCCATTTCCTCCTCGACGAAGAAGAAAGAATCCTCGTCGACGAAAGTCTCCAAGAAGTCCTCGTCGTCGTCGACGGCGACTCCGTCGACCAAGATCTCGTTGACGAAGATACTGTCGACCAAGGAGGCTACACTGGCATCGATGACCGTTCCGTCGACGATTGCTTCGTCGACGGCCTCGTCTACAGCTGATCGACCGTCGACAGTGGCACCGTCGATGATGATTTCTCCAAAACTATCTTCGTCGACGAGCAAGCCAGTATCATCGACGTTATCGACGACGGCACCGTCGACGGCGGCATCACTTTCTTTTGCCTCATTGCCGTTAGTGCCTTTGAAGACTTCAGAATCTTCTCATCCTCGTGACAAGGCTCCGTGTTACCAGCTCTCTGATCCAGAGCTGAAACCACCTTCTCCAATGTTTGCCACTACATCTGAGCCTGACACTGACTCAGAACAAGAAGGGGATACCTTTGGAGCGGCACAAAGTCCATCTGACTTAATAATTAAGTGTCAGGACTCGGATTCTGACGAAGGTGACGGTGATCAATAGTCTCAATCTGAGGAACAGCTGGTCCAAGTCTCTATGGCTTCCATTCCTTTAACTCTGATCTCAAATCTCCAACATATGCTGGATGATTACAACCGCCGTTTCCCAGCTACGCCACAGAGTACACCGGCACCATCTCCGGCTACCGTAGCACTGCCTCCACCTTCTCGGCCGCCTGTGTTACCTCCTACAACTTCGTCTCAGGTTCAGACGTGTATTAGGATCCATACAACAGTTTATCCACAGGATGCGGATGATGAGGCGGTCCCGGAGCGTGAGGACGGAGAAGTCCCAGACAATTCGGATGAAGCAGGCGACCCGGATATGGCGGACTGGGATGATTATCGGGCACAGACACCCTCACTTCAGCCAGGGAACTCTGGAGATTCACCTCTTGTGTATATCGCCAGTTTCCATCTTTTAATGGATAAAGCAGCTCTGCGCTTTAAATTACCAAGATCACAACGTGAGGAAGACTGTTTCCTTTATGATTTTAAAGACAATCCTTATAAAATCTGTTGAAATCTGCTCCTATGCTGATAACACCCAACTTACTGTAATTTTGGACGAGGAGGATAACCCCAAGGATAGGCTTATAAACTGTCTCTCTGATTTGGCTGACTGGATGCACAAGCACTATCTTAAGCTAAATGCAGACAAATCAGAGATACTGCTGTTCGGAGGCCATACTGAACTGTGGAACGACACCTGGTGGCTGGTAGCCTTGGGTATCCCTCCTGCCCCGACATCAACAGCGAAGAACCTTGGAATAACTATTGACACCTCCCTCTCCATGAAAACTCATGTAGCCACTATATGCGGCAAAGGCTTTGCAACCCTGAAAATGCTCAAAAGAGTCTTTCCATGGGTTCCAATAGAGTGCAGAAGGATCCTAGTTCAGTCTCTCTTGATGAGTAGGCTGCACTATGGAAACTCCTTGTTCGTTGGCATGGCGGAGTACTTATTCACCAAACTTCAATTGGTGCAGAACGCAGCGGCCAAGGCCATCTGCATGAAAAGGAAATACGACTCGGCCTCAAACTGTCTGCGTGATCTGCACTGGCTGCCAATGAAGCAAAGAGCAACTTTCAAAACGTTATGCATCACTCATAGAGCACTGCACCAGACAGGACCGCTCATACTGAGAAACAGGATTCACTTCTACACTCCCACTAGAAACCTCCGCTCTCAACTTTCGGCGCTAGCTAGCGTCCCCCGGGTTAAAAGAGCCAGGATGGGCGAACAAGCCTTTTCCCACGCCGCAGCAAGGAAGTGGAACGAACTGCCTGTGGCCCTCCGACTCACAGAATGCCACCTGGCATTTAGGAAAAAACTAAAAACTTTCCTTTTCCCCCACTTCGACTAAATCAAGCAGCGATGCCCACTGCACCCGTACTTTAGCAAACTTAGCGCCGTGATATCCCTTTGGGATGATTGTTAGCGCTCTACAAGAAACCCAAATAAATAAATAAATAAATAAACAAACCCACACAATTCCTATCATCAATTTTGTTGGGAAGGAAGGAATTAAGCTCATGACTGCTCCAAACTCCTTACCTGCACAGATACCGCGCCTTGAGAAAAAGTACAAGGCCCCGATTGGGTCTCCGGCTTGCCTGCTTTCTCACCCCAAACCGGACTCGGTAGTGACTCAGACCGCACAGCGTCGAGCCCGGAACCCAGCGGCTCCTATCACAGCCCCTCCGGATAGATAGGGTCGACGTCTGGATGCTATTGGCCGCAAGTTCTCAACAATGGCTTCCACATCTGTCCGGGCAGCCAATGCCTTAGCCATCTTGGGACGCTATGACAGACAAATGTGGTCAGACATTTCAGATCTCATAGAACTCATACCTGATGCTTCCAAGGCTGACGCTCTACAGATCCTTCGAGATGGACAGAAAACGTCAGAAGAAATGATCGACAGTCACAGTCGATGTTTCTAACACAGGATTCCGTCTGCTTGCAAGTGCGGCTGCACTCTGACGACAAGGTTGGCTAAAGTCCACATCCTTCCGGCAGGAAGTCCAATCCAGAATTCTGGACATGCCCTATGATGGGGAAATCGCTATTCGGATCGCATATTGATGATGCCCTGGAGTCCATTAAGAAAGACACCGATACGGCAAAGTCTTTGGGCACGTTACAATTTCGGAAGCAGTCCTTTCGAGGTGCACACGGACGCGGCACTTCTTCCAACGTTCGAGGTGGGCAGCAATACCGCTCATACAATCAGAGCGGCCAACGTTACACGCCCAATCAGCAATCTCGCCAGCAGTCCTCCAGGCCTTACAGAGGAAAGTCCTCGTACCGGGGATCCAACTCTAAACGCCAATGACTTTTTCCACCATCAAAATGTTGGAGGTCGAATCTCTCTGTTTATTCTCAGTGGTCCTCGATCACCTCGGACCGCTGGGTTTTGGACATTGTACGACGGGGTCATACCCTAGAGTTTGTAGAGATTCCTCTGTGTACTCCACCTCGTGGCCCGCCTCCTCCACACCTCCAGGAGCGTTTCCATCAGATTCGTCTTCTTGTGTTAAATGGTGCAGTCGCAGTGGTCCCGAAACATCAAAGAGGAGTGGGGTTTTACTCTCATACTCAAGAAGACCGGAGATTGGCAACCCATTCTGGATCTGAGGGATCTCAACCAGTTCCTAAAGTCCCAATCGTTCCGCATGCTGACGTTACAGGAAATCCTTCATCTTCTATCCAGAGAGGATTTCATGAACACCATAGACCTTCAAGACGCATTCTTTCATGTCCCTATGATCCAACACCATCGCCAGTACCTGCGTTTCAAGGTGGGGCCAATGCACTTTCAGTTCAAAGTTCTGTCCTTCGGGCTGCGATCAGCTCTTCGTGGGTTCACGAAGGTACTGGCCCCTGTGGTTGCTCACCTGCGTCTCCAAGGTGTTCAAATCTTTCCATATTTGGACGATTGCCTTCTAAAGTCTCAATCCCACCATCAGTTACATCAGGACACTCGCCTTTGCCAACAGGTGTTTCAGTCCCTGGGGTTGACCATGAACGTCAAAAAGTCACAGTTTGCACCTCTGCAGACCAGATCCTTCTTGGGAACGATCCTAGATACGAAACTCTCAAAAGCGTTCGTCTCCAACGAGCGGCGTCACAAAATCCTTCGTCTGGTCTCCCTCATTCTGTTCGAACGTTAAAATCATTCTTGGGAATGGCTTCATCTTGCATCGCACTGATCCCAAATTGCAGGTTGCGCACCCGTCCCATTCAGGAAGAACTGGACTTACAGTGGCGTCAGGTCTCCGGGTCCTTCAACGACCTTGTCGCAGTGACAACCCGCATGAGAAAGAGCTTGCTTTGGTGTGCACAACCTACAAATCTGGAAATGGGAACGTCCTTTCTCATTCGCGCACCAGATCTCACGCTGACGAGAGACGCCTCCCAGGAGGGGTGAGGTGCTCATCTCCAGGGCCTATCCATCAAGGGCAAGTGGATTCCGCCCCAGCGCAAGTGGCATATCAACAGGCTGGAGTTGATGGCGATCTTCCTAGCGCTCAAGTCATTTCTCCCAGCCGTTCAAGGGGAGTCAGTGCTGATCCAAACGGACAATACCACCAGTATGCACTACGTGAACAAACAGGGAGGAACCAAGTCTCCTCATCTGTCTCACTTGGCCAAGTCGATCTGAGATTGGGCTCTCCGCCACCAGATCACCTTGACAGCCGTCCACCTTCCGGGCGTGTCCAACATTTTGGCGGAATCTCTGAGCAGGTCCACTTCTTCAACGCATGAATGGGAACTGCACCAGCCGACTCTAGATCTTGTCTTTCACCAGTGGGGTCACCCAGATCTAGACCTCTTTGCAACACCGGAGAATCGGAAATGCCCGTCTTATGCAAGTTGGCATCCCCACCCCGGGTTGTGCGGGAATGCCCTATTGATAGACTGGTGCAATCTATTCGCTTACGCTTTTCCGCCGATTCCATTAATACCACGGGTGCTGTGGAAGATGCGGAGACAGCCTTGCCACATCCTGTTGATCGCACCTTGTTGGCCCAGGCAGGCATGGTTTTCAGAACTGCTTCTGTTGTCCCAATGCGAGCCCGTTCCTCTGCGCCCTCGTCCAGACCTACTATCAATGGACAGAGGCCTAGTGTGCCATCCGGACCCCTCCACGCTACAATTGTGGGCATGGAACCTGAGCACCTTGAATTCGCAGATTTGAACTTATCTCAGGAATGCAGAGACATCCTGGCTCAAGCTAGGGCTCCGTCTACCATCAAAACTTAAAAACTCAAGTGGAAGAGCTTCTGCCATTGGTGTGTTTCAGCCAATGTCCATCCCATCCATTCCACTCCAGAGCAGCTTCTTCCATCCTTCTTAAGCCTTGCTCAGTCAGGACTCTCTCATTCTACCCTGAGAGTTTTCTTAGCTGCTATATCTCGCTTCAGACACGATGGCTCTTCTTCCCTCTGCTCGTCCAGAATCATACGACAATTCTTTAAAGGGCTTTCCGCAAGTTCCCACCTGTTCGGCGCCCTCCTCCATCTTGGCACCTCAATGTTGTACTATCATGCAGACTACAATTCGTTCAGAATCAAGCGGCGAGATTGGCCTTTGGGAGTCCAAAATGGCAATCCGCCAAACCCCTCCTTCAAAAACTGCATTGGCTCCCCGTCACCTCGAGGGCAGCCTTTAAGATCGGCTGCCTCACCTTTAAATCCTTATCTGGTTCCTGTCCTGTCTTTTTGAAATCTCTCATCAGGACTTATAGCCCCTCTCGGAACCTGAGATCCTCTCATCTGCACCTCTTACTCACTCCCCCTGTCAAACTCTGCAGATCTGGAGGCCGGAGATTTGCATTTCTGGCCCCCAAACTTTGGAATTCTTTCCCCATCTCTCTCAAAACCTCCAATTCCCTTACCCTCTTCCGTAAATCCCTAAAAACTTGGCTCTTCCCTCAATCTGGCTAATTCCTCCCAGTCCCCCCCCAGCAGTCTGCCAGCGCCAGGAAACCCATGGTGTCAGCGCGCTTTATAAATGTCCCTTACAATACAATACAATCCCAACTTATGAAGTCACCATTTAAACCTATCCATAAAACGGATATCAAATTCCTCACCTGGAAGGTTGCGCTTCTTTTGGCTTTGACCTCATCTCGTCGCGTGAGCGACCTGCACACTTTCACTATCAAGCCTCCTTACCTTCAGTTCAGGCCTAACGGAGTGGCGCTCCACACCAACCCCTCTTTCCTACCTAAAGTACCGACAGACTTTCATTTGAATGAGCCTATGTTCCTGAGAACTTACTTTCCGGACCCTAAGTCTCCGGCGGAGCAGCGCATGCACTCTTTGAACATCAAACAATGCCTTAAATTTTATATTTCCAGAACTGCCTCCTTCAGCAAGTCCGACCAGCTGTTCATTGCCTACGGACGACTGCGTACGGGACATCCAGTTTCCAAGCCAACTATTGCTCGATGGCTTTCCTCAGCCATTGGCTTCTGCCACCAACAAGCTGGTAAACCATTGCAGTCTTCAGTGAGGGCTCATTCTACGAGGGCGATGTCTTCATCCACCGCCTTGTTTGCTGGTGTGCCTCTTCATCAGATTTGCTGTGCAGCGACATGGTCCAGCAGGCACACTTTCACCAAGCATTACTGTTTAGATGCCATCAATGAAGCGGATACCGCAGTGGGACAGGCAGTGCTTCGCCATTTGTTTCATTAAGGTGAGCCTCTTTTCCCCCCTCCTTGATGTTTTACTGTGATTGCTATGATGTGTAACATGACTGTATTATCCTGGTACTGTCTTGGTTTTCTTCCATATATTTACCTAGCAATCTCAGTTTTTGGAGGTTACTGCTTTCTATTCTATTCAAGCATGTGAATCTATGAAAGACACCCCTAATACTGGAGAAGAACAATTGTTACTTACCTGTAAACAGGTGGTTCTCCAGTATTGGTGTCTTTCATAGATTCACATGCGACTCACCCTCCTCCACTCAGAGGCTCTCTCTCCTCATGCGCTCTTTGTTACTTGTGCTATGAAAATCTGAGGGCTTGAGCTTCTGAGGAGAAGGTTCTAGAGGGTGCTAAAGCCTGATTGGCTATAATTTGGATTAACATAATGACACTAATGTGTTACAAGTAGTTGTTTCTCTTTACCATGCTTTCCTATGTAGGAATAGTTTTTTGAGGTTTCTATTATGTTTCCTATTCTTTATCATGTATTATTTGTACATATATATTATATATATTTATATATATTTAGCATTATTGCTATTTTATTTACTGTGGGACTCCCACTTCGACGACGGGGAATATTCAAGCATGTGAATCTATAAAAGACACCAATACCTGTTTACAGGTACGTAACAATTGTTCTTCAGCAGGATGTGGAGGCGTCAGGAGAGAGAGAAAGAAAGGGGAGAAGATAGAGAGAAAACAATCAGGGAGGAAAGAGAGAGAGAAGATAGTGAGAGAGATAATAGATATATGGAAAGAGAGATTGCACAAGGAGACAAAGGTGCTGGGTTAGATTGAGCATTTTTGCAAGAGCTGCTTTTAGTTCCCCGTCCTCGTCTGGGAGAAAGGTGCCCAGGTGGGAGGTAAAGAGTGGGTGCAGAATGGGACAAGAATGCAGCAAAGCAAAGAAGGTGCAGAGGGGGCATCCCATGATGGATACAACAAAGAGTGGGAGGAAGAGGGGAAACAGGTGTGATGTAAAGAGGAAGGCGATCGGGCAAAGAAAATGTGATCTGTTGCGCGTGCCCTCACCCCTCCCAGGGGAGTGCAAATGAATACTGACTGACAAAACCATTTTTCCAAATTGTTCATTTTTAAATTGTTTTCTGCCACCTTGCCAATTCCATTGCAAAAAATAATTTTAAAGAAATTGATTTATAAGTGAGGGTTAGTTTGTAAGAAGGGGAACATGGATTAAGGATGTTGTCTTTGGCTAGAGCTCCCGACCTGGAAGCTGGGGAACCGGGTTTGAGTCTCTGCAACGACGCTCAACATCCTGTGATTCTGGGCAAATCACGTAATCTCCCCGTGCCTAACAAAAATGTATTCTTTTGTAACGAAACTGGTGCTTATGTAAGGCGCTCTGATACCCGATGTCTCGGGTCTAATTCGCGCTATTAAAACTAAAAAAAAAAAGTATTCAGTATAACATGGCTATTTCAAAAGCATTAAAGTACTTATGAAAAGCCAATACTGGCTGCATTGGCACTATGTTGCATTTTGCAGCGTGTTTCTCACTTCATAATATCCATAATCTTTAATTCTTACATTATGTGTTAAGTGAGTAATGATTGGCAGCAAAAATAGCTAATTCTGCTTATCAAGAAGTTGAGATGGAAGAGTGAAGATACAAACATTGTAGACATGGGCATGAAGGTGTTCAATTGATGCTACTGGGTTGACTTCTGGAAGTCAATGATTCGTGAATCAACAGATTGAGCCATCTGAACATACATATAACACCAGTTTACAGAACTAAGTATATATGTGTTGATCCTGTGCTTATCGATACCCGTTTCCATGGGATCAAAGGTAACAATGAACTTGGGCGCACCTTTCAGAATAATAGCATGGTTCCTGCAAAGTCCATTGGTCAGATGCACATATACCAATAATAAATGCACCGCCATTTTAAGTGCCTGAAACTAAAATCAGTGGCATCCTGATCTCGCTTGAAAATAATTTGTATCTCACCAGGTTGAACACAAAAGCCCAGGTTAGTGACACTGGAGCACGCACTTCGCTGGTTCTTTTTGAGGCTGTTTTCAGTTGTTGAGCTTGTTTCACCTTATTGTACGTCAGCGATGGAATCCTGGAGGAGAAAGGGTGTCAGTGCCAAGACCTGGAGCCTCTCAGTCCCTTAAACAGCAGGTGCCTTAATTACCAAGGACAACAAGTGCTGCCACAGCTCCTGATTAATATTGGCGGGAAGCCTTCTCCTGAACATGGCGCTCCCGCGATGCTCTTCAATTCTTCCTCATGCTGCGGCGCCTCCCTTCATTCTCTCTGATAATGATGACCTTTCTACAGTGGCTTTTATCGCAGAATTGATGGCTGGGAATGAATAGTAATCACTGTAATCAAACAGAAAATAATTGGCGCGTCCAAGGTAATACATATCAAAGTCGAGATGTGCCTGGATCCGTTGCCAATGAGGAGACATCACCCTTAGACCAGGAGGGGTCTGAAGTCACTCGCCACCAGGTGAAAACTGCAAAGCTGAAAAATGAAAGGTGAACGGAAAGTAAACATCTTTGTATTGGCTCATTAGTGAAGCAATAAAGTTAGCCGCCATCTGCAGACGGATGGCGCCTTATGGCTCTCTTCCCCCAAATACTGCTCCTTAGCCAGGTAATCTAAACCATTCTGCTTGTGAGAAGCTGCTGTACTGCGTCCACCTGTTGCCAAATCGGAATGTCAAATTACTCCCTGTAGAAGGGGGGGGGGCTCTTTCTTAAATATTTTCTAGAAAAAAACATGCAATAATATTTTCCCTCTTTGTCTCTCTTCACTGAAATAGACTGAAAAAGTAAAATATAGATTTGATTTAGAAATTGGTAAAAGCTTTCAAAAATATAACACTATGTGTGGCATCGCAGAACTTGTAGAATCGTACTATGAATGCAATACAATATTTGCCTGCTGCAGAACTGGTGATGAATTACCTTCTAAGATATTGGGGTACTAGTTGACTGGGGTGTGAAACCTGGTCAAGCAGCAACCACAATCCATGTCAGGCTAAGGCACAAGCAAACCCCAAACCTGTGCTCAACCCCGGTAGCTTAGCACAGAGCAGCCAGGCTTAACTAAGAGGCAATGTGTAAAGTATTTGTGCAACACTTCAAATGGGAACAGTGAAAACACCACATAAACAGATACCAAAGCAGGTTAAGAAAATAGAGCAACATTTACTAAATTAAACAAAACATCAAAAATCCAATCAGTAGAACTGGAGTTATGAATTTTTAACAAATAGCCTAAAAGAATAAAGCACAAACTGCAGCCCTCTGGTCGTGTTTGACGGGGTCAAAGTCAGAAGTGCAGGCCGACCACCATGGAGGGAGTATTGGATATAGTACCAGATTAGTCCTGCTGAAGCCTTCTTAAGTTTTGTACCAAGAGTCCTGTTTGCGTTGGAGGAGCTGCAGGGAGGAAGGAGAAAGTTGAGAGTGGTTGTTAGTATGGTGCGGGGAACACACTGGGCGTTGCAGAAGGGTGGATTGGGAATTCACATTGGCCGGCGCCAACTAGCAATCAATGCTGCTTTGTATAGAGATGGGCTGGCGGCGGCTCGCACGGTCTTGCGGCGAATGGGCCTCTTCACAATCACAAAGAGGCCAAGGATTTAATATAAGCCCCTGTGAACCACACCAAGGGTCCAGGACCTGAGGAGCACCACTTCAAAGTCAGGAACTCGCTTCAGATTAGTCCAGGAACTGGCTTAGGAGCCATTTATGTCTTAGAGGCTCAGATCATAAGGCCAGCAGACTAGCCCTTCGAGCCTCTCTGGGGTTCTGGGTTTAAGATGAAGTTGCAGGCCCAGTCCTTCTTCCCCAAGCAAGGTGGCAGCTGGTCAGTACAGCGGGGCAGCAGTTAATTTATAGCAGCAGTCCCACAGAGTGGTAGACCTTTTTCCGGGCAGAGTATCCATAGGTCCAGAAGTGTACTGAAGAGTTGGTGTCTGTGGTCCAATATTTATGCATTTGTGACATTGAAGTGGAGAAGAAGCATCTAGATGTTTCTCTTTGAAGTCCCCAGGCATCTTGCTGCTCCTGCCCTGTCTTCAGACTAACTACATTAGGTATGCAGCCATTTGTGTAAAGACAGAATACAGCCTGTTCAGGTGTAAGTGGGAGTGTGCCCAGCTTCTCCTTCCCATCCAGGCACATCTAAGCACCCTATTGTGTGTAGCTGTTTAGGAGGAATACACAAAGCCCCATTGTTAGCTACACCTAGTCATGTAACCATTGATAGTCTACAGGCACTAAATGACTTAGGCAAAAAAAATGCCAACTTTCTAAAAGGTATGAAACAAACAGGGAGTTAGGCCCAATGGGACAAGGATCAGGTTAGGCCGTAATTTTGAAGAGAAAAAAGTGGTTAACTGAGCCTTCAATTTACTCCCGACCACTCTTTCAGTCCTGCAATTTATCTCAAAAAATATTAATTTATTTCTTTACTACCCAGAAATGTTTTGGGGGGGGTTTCTTTTGCTTTTAACATAAAGCGTTCATGGATCACAATTTAAAGTAATTCTTTTCGTTCTTTAATAACGCTAAGAAGGAAATCCGAATCTTTAGAGGAAAATAGTGAATATATACAGTTTAGTGTAGAAAGGATTGTGTAGGCAAAGACAAAATGGGGGGGCAAACTACATATATTTCAAACATTTATTCATCAAACTTACAAAGCATCACTCATACCACAAATATTCAAAACAATATATAACACATACAAAGTGGTGGGGGAACGGAAAAGTATGTGAGAAAGATGGAAGTCAAAAGACGTAAAAAGATCTGAATTGGTTGTCCTCATTAATATGGCCCTCTCAAATATTTACAACTAGGATGGGCCTAGGGAACTAAATTTCTCTTTTGAAAAACAAATAGTAGTCTAGTTTGAATGCAATTAAATGGATCAAATGCAAAACATGAAGCCATCAAGTCAATATACACAGGTATGTCATTACAAGTAGGTCGACGCGTTTCGAATCCCGTTAGTTCGTGGGATTCTTCTCAGGACCAAAACAGATACAATCTGTCGGGGTTTCTTCTGGGCTTCTTTGGTGAAGATGGGATCAAGTTGCACGTATCTCCTTTATCAATGGTTTCTGTGGATCAACCTCAGTTAAATGAGGGAAAGTATTGTGCTCATTCTTAATATTTTGTCCGTCGGGCTGCTTTGTCTCCCATCAACTCGTTTGGCAATTGACTTTGGCCCATCCCATACTCAGTGCCATCTTCATCACAGAGATTGGAATCATCCCCACATCCTGGTGTAGCCTCCTCCTAACCACATGATTCCATACTACTATTATCCTGAAGTCCTCATACCGCACACCAAACAGAAGTGGAGGGGCACAACTTTTTTTTATGAGCCCACTGCTCATACTCGTGAATGCTGTGAGCTTCGATTATCAATGTTGGCTAGATTTCATTCAACCTCATGCCTCCTTATTCCACCACCATACACCACCTATATTTTTATCTCACTTTTGCAAATTTGTTATCTTTGCGCTTACTATTTATGACGGCTTTCCTTTAATTTTCTCCTTCTTCCTCCCTTTCATTTTCCCTGGGTTTAAATCTGATAATGAAAATTAAGTGCACTTCTCAAAAATAAATGTTGGTGGGCATTAAGCACTGACCCATCTCCCACAGTGGACTGCACACTTAAACCCATGAAGACAGTGCAGGTAGCTGCTTCTTTGGTTTCAGTTGTAATTTCTCATTCTTAGTCCTCTAGACAGCATTGCAGCTGCTTCTCTCATCTCCGTAGTAATTCCTCATTTTTAGTCCTCTATGCAATGCTGCCAGCTGCTTCTCTGGACCCAGTGGTACTTCTTCATTCTTAATCTTCTATGCAGTGCTACTAGCTGCTTCTCTTGTCCCATTGGTAATTTATCATTCTATGTCCTCTGCACAGTGCTGCTAGCTGCATCCCTGGTCTCATTCTAAGTCCTCTAGGCAGTGCTGCAGCTGTGCCTCTATTCACAGTGGTAATTTCCAATTCTTAGTCCTTTAGGCAGTGCTGCAATTGCATCTCTGTTCCCAGTGGTAAGTCCTCTAGACAGTGATGCAGCAGCTTCTTTCTTCCCAGTGGTAATTCCTCCTTCTAAGTCCTCTAGACAGTGCTGCAGCTGCTTCTTTGGTCCCATCGGTAACTCCTCCATTATAAGTCCTCGAGGTGGTCCTGCAGCTGTGTCTGTTCCCAGTGGTAATTCCTTAATCTCAGTCCTCGAGACAGTGGTGCAGCTATGCCTCTGTTAATACATCCACTACACTTCAAACCAAAATAGATAGGTAAAATACATTGTCATGTTTAACTCCAACATCTCTAACACTCAAGAATGTCAGACCTATTGCATTGCAATTGCTTGTTTTCAATGAGAGCCTGTGTTCTCGTTCGGAACACAGGCTTCCGTTGATGTCAATGCGAGAACGACTGCATGATGTTAGGTCGCATCGTAATCGGACGGTCGGACTCACAAACCTCGGTTCATTCGGAAATGATTCCGAGACCGATTCGGTTGAAAGAGTTTCCTGATGAGATCGTAATCAGCCCCTAGGAGTTTCTCTCAGCATTCATCGTCTGAATGAATCTGACAGGTATCCATCACCAACTCTAAGTCACATAGCTTCCTCATCTTTGAATTCATTGAACTTACAGTGTTTGATGAGTGCATCGAGTCTCCACCAATTCATCAATGGTTTCACCAACTTTTTGGGCATTCTTGACTTAAAATGTACTTTTTGTAATCAACGTTTGGCAGTGGCTTAAACTTTAGATTCAACGTTTCTTTAATCTGACAATATGTCATTTCTGCGTCAGTTTGTTGCATTTACTTTATGACTTCTTTCCCACCATCACCAGCAGGATTTTTTTACATACTTGACAATCTGTTTGTATTAGTCTCTTTAAGTGGATCAATCGAATCATCAAATGTCTCTATTCAAGCAGTCCATCCATCGCCAATATTTTGCTTTTTGGCGGTATCGAAAGGAGGTGGTGGTTTCAGGAATGCAACAGCATTGTAGACCAGTGTCACTGACACATGTGGTGGATCCCTGTAACTTGGCATGGGCACCTCATCTGTGAGACCTTGTGATGTGTTGGCCCCTGACTCATCATTAATGATAACTAGAAACATTTCTTTCTTCGCAGCCATCGGAAAAATGTCACTCTTTCCGAGAGTCGTTCTTGGCTCCTTATTTTCGTAAGACCTGTGAAGTTGTTCCGAGCCCCACTGTGCAACTTTGTGAACAAACTGCTTTGAGTCTAGATGGCTTCCGAAGCACAACCATGAACACGTCTCTTTAAGCCAACTTCACAGACTGCAGCAGTATGATGACTCTCTTTAGTGTATTCAGTAAGTTATTTCTTTTCTCCTAAATGTCAGTTTGCAATTTCTAACACCTGGTTAATCTCTGCCTTCCTGAGCTTCTTTTCGCAATGTTATTTTGTAAGTTATGATAATCAGCGGCTGTGCTTCGTAAAGCAGGTAGAATCTGCTTTCAGCCTTAACACTTCGTATAATGTACAACTTTATCTTTTGTGGCAGTGCAGCACATTTATGTATGGCTTGACCTGCACGCTCTCGACAATTAACATGTAGCTTCTTTGCACTGTTTCACCTGCTTTGCATTGGCTGGAGTTGCGCTATGACTCAACTTGCATGAAGCGTCGATTCCGTTCTTCGACAGCGAAACATGTGGCACGCTCAAACGTTTACTTCGACCAAAGCAAACTCTTTGGGAGCGCATGGCTGTGCTTCTGGTAACTTATCCCCTATCTTGTCTCCATTCCAAGTGTCTTCCCCAGCCTTTGTACCTGCCAACGACTACGCCACACATGGAGCTTAGTGTTACACACCGTTATTTAGCTGCGTGTAACTGCGAACTCAAAATTATAAAGCAAGCTTTCAAGGCATTAAGCTCTGACACCTATTTCACAGCTCCACAAAGTCCGTTAGGAGCCAAAAGAGTTCAGTCATAAAATATTGCAAGACACTACAGCGACACATGTTGCTTGGTGGTGGGAGGCACACCGCAAAGGTTGACTGTTTTAGTTGCTAATTGTAATTTGGTTTTACACTATTACTACTGAGGTGAAACCTTTGTCTAGACTGTTCAAATGTATAAACATGAGAAAATATTAACATCATGCTATCAAAAAATGTGTCACATTATGCCACATAATTTGCATAGTCTTGTCTCATAACTAAGCAAACCCTGCCACAAATTGTGGTCCTACCTTGCTGAAATTTCTAGTTGTCCTGATTATATCTCCTTCAATATGGTTTCTAAATTAATCAACTAGGAGAAAGCATGAATCCCAAAATATTCGTCTATACTTGTGCTTATTGTTTTGCTATAAATAAAAGTACAAACGGAAAATAGATGTACTTATTAAAACAGGGACTTAAGTGTGTTTTCATCTTTTGCATCATGTTCCTAGCATAATAACAGTAAACCACGTTCACGTGGTAGCTCTATTTTCAGAACCTAAACAGGAACTGTCCTTGACGTAAATATTTGCCTAAAAGGAATTTTCGGTCAGCAGCTAAAGAAAGCATGAAAGAGCAAAGCCAAGGGGGCAGAGCTGTCCTACATGACATGCACTTCAAGCAGCGTTCTCGCCACTGCTTGTGAACTCTTGACGACCCATCAAAGCGGACTTCAAATTTCCGTGGTTCACAGCTTGAGATGCCTTCAGGTAACGAAAAGACAAACATGATACTCCGCTCAAAGAACATTAGCTCTGTATTGTAAGAGCTGAGCGATGCAGAACAATGTCTCAGGTCCGCAGGCCACATCAGGTGAACACAGTGTGAAAACTTCACAGAGGTCTGATGGGGAGTTTACACCTCAGGCAATGTCGTCATAGCACATTTTCGCTAATGCATACTTGCAAACGCCTTAGATTCACTAGTCAATTAGCCATGGACGCATTTGCTTAGCTCTTAGTGCTGAAATAACGTTTAAAACAGAAAAAACAAGGACTGCAACATCTAATTACATTCTCAGAAGCCCTTGCTTGAAACGTATGTCTACTGGATAATCTGTACGTGATTTCTGCCCCACACAGATGCATCTTTCATCCACTGCCCTACACTTCCGATTTCTTTATTCGATGCTTGCAGTTTTTTTTATCCCTATTTCGTTCTTTGTAGCTGTTCTCATGAATTTTTTCTTGTTGTTTCACCATTTCTGCCTTTCTTACTCTTGCTTTCTATCTTTTACTTGTGGTCTTGTTGTTTTTCATCCCATGTTCGGCCTTTGTAACAGTTTTCCTGTATTTTATTTCTTTCTTGTTGTTTCTTCATTTCTTCCTTTTTTGCTCTTGCTTTGCTCTGACTTTCACTTGTTGTCTGTCCCTTTCTTTGGATAAGTATGATAATGAAAAAACAGTTTCTGGTCAAGGGCGTCAGGGATCTGTCCACTTTACATTTAGGGTAAAAACATTGCAACCATAGTGATGCTAAAATATGTTTTAATAAACATTTTAGTTAATTACAACTTGGGGCACTATCCGCGTTGTTGCATGGAACGTTGTGGTGAAAGTAGAACACATGACTGACTCATGAGCTTTCACAGGCAGGTTGCTCCCCCGGGCGAGCCCAAAGACCAAGGGGTATATTCACAAGAAGGTGTGATAACTACCTCAGGAGTAGCGTATCGCACGTGGTGGGCCCTCCTTGACACACGCCAGTGTCTGTTGCTGCTCAGTGTGGCCTGGCTGCGCAGGGTCGGCCCTGACGGATTCGTGCTCCAGCGGGATGGGGTACGGCAGGCGCACAGGACCTCAGGCTACTCTGCTAACGAGGATGGCGTCAGCCTCGTGGCAGGGTAGGAGGCGCCGCACTGGCTGAGATGTTGTGCTTTCTGGAAAAGGACCACGCCCAGGGCTACGTGCTTTTTATTCACACCCCTACGCTGGCCTGGCGTACGGCGGCCCATCCCACTCTGCTCATGCTTACGGAGGCGCAACAGGCAACATTTCCGCACGAACCCCCACTCGCTGGGATGACATGGTTGCGTCCTCTGTCCACTACACTCCATACACCAGAGGTGTATGTCACCATGGATATGGGTGTGTTCTGCAGACAGCGGTATGTCCAGCCCTCCGCTTCCACTCTTAGCATTGTGTACTTTCCCAATCATGGCTCTACTGCATCCTTCACACAGGTCTGCTTGCCTCCTCTCCCCATATTCGTCCTTTGTGTGGCTGAGTTGCCATGATGTTGATTGGTCATGTTCACGACGTGCCCAGGTTAACATGGTAAGTAGTTGAATCGTGTCTGTTGGGTGGGCATGTTGTTGTGCATGTTGGTTGTGAACTTGTAATGTGTGCATTGCCAGATTTGTGTATTGCATGGTTGTGGAGTTGAGGTGAGTGGGGTGTTAATTGGGAACTTGCCAAGGAGTAGTGCATTTCCCTGGGTTCCATCCTGGGAAGGCTGGTTGCTGATGAAATGTCGGAAGGTGAAGGGATTATGCACACTGGCTGTGTATTTGGTGAAGGTCCAAAGGTGTTTTGATGTTGGCTGCTCATAGATGTGTGACATGTGCTCCCTGTTGCGCTGATTGTGCACTGTGTCACCAGAGGGCACAGGAGGGACATGTGTGCAGTGGATTGCCCATCAACACGTGCGTGCATCCGGCTAAGGCGTATGGTCCTTGCTTGGTCCCCATCGGTTCATGCGCATTGTTTTGGCTGTATGGGGCCTGGGGTGCCAGGGTGATGGTGATGTCCATGACAGGTATGGGGGACTTGGATGTGGATGTCTGTGAGACTCCACCGACTCTGGCGGGTGTTGGTTGGGGTGTGCCAGGGTCCAACAGGTGCAGCATGGCCAGCAGCTTGGTGTGGGGTGGGATGTTGGTTGTCCGCTGTGTTGGTGCCATTGGCCTGTTGGGCGATGACATCCAGGATGCGTAGGATGGTTGTCCCTTTCAGCATGTAGTGGACAGTGACATTGTCAGAAGTTGTGCCTGTGAGGCAGGTGCGTTTCCTGGGGGGCCGCTGTCTTTATCTTCGCTGCCTCTGTGGTGGTCCGGGGCTGAAGGGTGCCGGGTGGGTGTTGTGGCCCTCTTGGGTGTCCGAGCTGCATGAACAGTAGCTCCATGGCTTCTGTTTGACTTCAGGTGTGGCCCTGGGCTGGGCTCCCTATTGTGGTGCAGGCTGCTGTCCGACTTTACACCAGGTCATGGCAGGTGTAAATTTCCTTCTGCTAATGCGCCTTTTTGCGTGTTTTGTGTACTTATCGCCGATCTGGCTGGTTGTTGTGAATGTTGAGCTGTGGTGTTGTTGCAGCTTTTGTCACGGGCAAGCCTACTCTGCATCTCATTAGTGATAGTTGCGGGGGTCCTCTGTAGTAATGTTTTTTGCGGCTGCTATCGACTGAAAACTGGAGCTGTGGGGTGTTAGCACCAGCTTATGAATGGTGGGGTAAATTTATCACGACTTTGGCAGTGCAAATGTGCCATTAATACAGCGATAGCTCCTTGTGAATATGCCCCTAAGTTTTTTTCCTGTGCTGACAATTTCACAGCCCTGAGGCCTGTGAGGTCATCAGCTTGCCAAAGACTAAGCATCCATGCATAGACTCTACCCCCTAATGACGAGGAGTTAAAGTTCGCCCCAGGCATTTCAGATTGACGCCCTGTAGAGTTAATCCTGCACGTCAATCAGGGAGTGGAGAGAAAGCATTGTCACCCCTCCCTTTCCCAGCTTGTCACAAGGTGGGATGGGACCCACCCTGTGGCGAGTTAGGAAAGGGCGTGGCAGACTGTCTCCAGGCAGGAAGGCTGGTAATGGAGTTGTGGTGTGTAACTGAGACACACTGCTTCCCGCGTATGATGCCATATTAGCTCTGTGTGCTGTTCAGAGATATGATCAATTTCAATGAACATTTATGACAGTAGTGCCGGCAGTGTGCTTACCCACAGCACTGCAGGTTAGTTTGGTGACTCCACTTGGACCGACTCCTCGACATTGTCTGTGACAGAGTGTGAAGGAGTCAGCAGACTGGACACTTTGGCAGTCGCAGACCAAGGTAAAAACAAGTGTCAGCCGCCAGGCCTAATTCAATCAATTGGTTTGTTAATTGGGCCCGTTTCAAGGTGTGAGATAGAATCAGTGGCGGTGCGTGCATTAAGGGCGCTGGGGCGTTGCCCCACAAGCCGCCCGCACACGCAGCTCCCTCGGCGTCAGTTTGAACTTAAGTAAACTCTCAGGTTACTCAAGTTGAAAGACGCCGAGGTTGAACTGACAATCATGTCAGTCAGCATGACGTCAGACCACCCACCCCTTCAGAGTCTGAAGGGGTGGGCGGTCCACGACATGTTGACTGACATGATTGTTGGGCAGTAGGCAGCAGCACAAGTGTGCATGAGTGGGGACGGAGGTCGAATTTTCCTCCGTGCCCACTCATGCGCTCTAGTGTCTGTGCATGCCCTTTAGGAGAGCGAGGGTTGAGCAAAGGCTCAAACCTTGGTCTCCTAATGGGCAGAGCGTAACATTGCCCTTAGTCATTCGGATTGGCTCAGAGCGAGGTGTTGCCAGCAGTGACGGAGACACGGCTGTTCCTCAGGCGCCAACGGTCAGGACCCCGGAGCAGATGCAGCAGCCATCGCGGACCCGGTAAGTTTTTTATTTTATTTGCAGTCACGCTAGTGCTTGTTGCCTACTTGCCTCGATGGAGGCTCACCTGACAACACTGATTTATTAGAACCGCAAAGCCAAGCACTGCAATGAATGGTGACCTTGCGAAGTTGGGCTCGGTGGCTGCCGTGCTGCTAGCTTCCCCTGCTCCCTCCTTAAGAGTGCCGTGGTCTTACCACTCTTTCTCCTGCCCTCTCCTGTGCCCCTCTCTTGTGCCCCTCTCTCCCTTGCTGCCTGTCCCTCTGAGCTGCGCGGCCCTCCTCGTGAGTCACTGTAATTATGCAGTAGATGCCTGGGGTCAAGCTCGGAGCACTGCTTGTTCGGCCAATATTATATCCGGGGCATATGCCACCTGCAGATAAAATGTAAGGAGCCTTCCATTATATTTCATTATTTAGGCTGAATATAAAGTCGAGGTGCACAGCACTGGTAATTATTTTGTTTTTTTGCCCTGCGTTCATAAGTCAGTCAGTCGTGATACAGCACATGACAAGCGCTCTGAGGTGGTGGCTGGCGCTCTGTGTGACCTCTTCAGGGACAGGAGCGCCCAGGGATGGTGTCTGCTCGGAGGTCACAGTCCTAGAGAGAATACAAGTTCCTCAGTTATGGTTTAGGGGCGAGTGTACAGAAATAAGCACCTTTTTAATAGAGTGCCATTTGTGCCTGTGTTTTAGTTGTGTACCGCAGTGAATAGAACTCGTTAGCGTAGCAGTAGCTGCCTAAGCAGCTGTAATTGTGAAAGGAATTATTGGATGTGCGTCTGCAAGAACAAACAATGTGTCTGTCAAAGGTGAAAGGTTCACCACTCCTTTGAGATGTTATTGTGACGCACAATATCTAGGCTTTCTTGTCCACTGTTTGTTTGACAACATAATTTCGAACGGCCCACGCCCAGTGATTTAAAGGTGAATGCAAAGTTTGAAAGGCCGTGTCGCTCAAAATGTTAATAAAGAGGCTGTTAATAAAGAGGCACCTAATACCCCCTTCATGTGCCCAGTAGCAACAGAAAAGGGGATGACGGCGAGTTGGTTAATGGTGCTGAGTCAGCAGACAGAGCTTTTCTGTGAAATACTGTTTCATGGTCATGGAGACACCATCCCTTGCCTATCTGTGGCCTGACACTCCCTGATGTAAAGATTCGCTCTTCCAGTGCCATATGGGCACTGAGTAGTGAGGGCATATGTTTAGCGCAGGCAGACACACCATACTGTGCCAAGAGCCAGCATTTATTCTATTTGAATGTGCCAAGCAGGCATGATGTAACAGACACATGTGAGGCTTTGAGCGTCCGTAGACTGGGCAAAGGCTTGTAAAAGCGCCTCTTAGCAACCGGAGAAATCACTGCTGGAATCTAGGGGTCAGCGGTTTGAGAGGACATGTGTAAAGAGACATACGTGATATATTAAATAGTGCGGCACAAAGTAACAAACATAATTTTTTTTGCTGCATTTGAGGAAGTGTCTGGTCATTTCAGACCACAGCTGCGACAGGGTTGTAGTTTGATGAGTAAGGCACACAGCTACATTTTGGATCATGGGTTCTTTGAAGACACTGCATGGTATGTGAACAAAAAGTTTATAAAGTAAGGGGAAGTAGGAAATGCTGAATCTTCGATCTCATACGAGATTTATGCCTAAAATGTATGCATTTACGTTCACTACAGGATTTGTAGCCTTGTATGTCAGTAAATAAATTAAGCCTACATTGCACCTCCTCCCTTCGCTTGCCTGTCTGTATGCCTTCTCTCTCAGTCTTAAGGTGCCTTTAATAAATAAAATAGGAACAAGACAACATTTTAGAACATGTTAAGACGTCTGCCTACATCTACACATTTCAAGTGGGTACATTTTTGTGAGGTATTGGTAGAAAATTGCCACTATTAATAACAATTGTATGTTATTTGAATTTGAATTTATTTTGAATTTAAAAACATTTATATAGCGCACTTATACCATGCGGTTTCATGGCGCTTCAGATTGCGAGGGGATGGCAAACGAGGAGAAATTAGGCAACAAAAGCACGAGAAAAAAGGAAGGTTTTGAGGTTTTTCCTAAATTCAGTGTAGGAGGGTGTTGTGCGGAGTGCCGCGGGCAGGGAGTTCCAAAACACAGGGGCCAGAACAGAAAACTTGGTGCCGCCAGCCTTTTTCTTTTTGAATCGGGGGACAGTTAAGAGGGCCAGGTGAGAGGAGCGAAGCTCTCTCCCTGGGGTGTAAGGCTTGATAGCCGAGCAGATGAACTCTGGTGCAGTGCCCATTCTAGCCTGAAAGGTGAGGCACCCAAGCTTGAACAGGGCCCGCTCTTTCACCGGCAGCCAGTGCAGTGCCTGCAGTAAAGGGGTGGCCCGATGATATTTAGGCAGGCCATAGATAAGTCGGGCCGCCTGGTTCTGCACTAGTTGCAGCCGGTGAATGGCGTAGGCAGGCGCGCCATTGTAAATGATGTTGCCGTAGTCGAGGCGCGACAACACCATTGCCAGCACTATGATCTTTAGGGCGGGGAGTGAAAAGAGCCGAGAGATCTTCCTGATGGTTCTGAGGGAGAAAAAACAAGAGGAGACAACAGAACTAACCTGTGAGTGAACAGAAAGTGAGGGATTAAGGAAGATACCAAGGGTTTTGACTTTGGGGACCGGGAGTGGGGGAGCACCGAGTGGGGAGGGCCAGTGAGAAGGGGACCAAGGACTGCAACCACCTCCGGTCAAGACTAGTTCAGTCTTGTCCGGATTGAGTTTGAGGTGGTTGCAGTTCATCCAATCCTGAATGAACAACATGACAGATTGGACATTCTGGAAGGATGAAGGGGAATGAGAAAGGTTGAAAATAAGCTGGAGGTCGTCGGCGTAATTGTACACCGTGACCTCGAGCTGCTGTAACATAAAAATGAGGGGGAAAATGTATAAGTTAAACAAAAGGGGGGAGAGTGAGGAACCCTGGGGGACCCCACACGTCACCTTGTGGGAGGCCGCAGTGAAACCGGTAAGATGGACTGCCTGAGCTCTGCCGCTTAGAAAGGACTCAAGCCAAGCGAAGGCTAGACCCTCTATGCCCGCCGCCTTGACACGGGTAAGTAAGGTGGAATGGTCCACCGTGTCAAAAGCGGCGGACAGATCTAAAAGAATGAGGGCCTGAGGGAGATTGGTGTCGATGCCCTCGCGTAGGCTGTCCATAACTGAGACCACTACCTTTTCCGTGGAATGGAGGGGGCGAAAGCCCGCCTGCCGAGGGGAAAGGCAGTGGTTGATTTCCACGTGGGAGCTCAGAGTGGCGGTGACGTGGGTTTCTAGAACCTTTCCCAGGTAGGGAAGGAGGGAGATGGGACGATAGTTGGAAGGGGATGAAGGGTCCGCACCAGCCTTTTTTAGAATGGGAATAACGGCTGCAAATTTGTGGGGGGGCGGGAACCACTCCATTACTGAGGGAATCATTTAGAAGTGTGAGGGGTGGGGATGGGCATGTTAGGAAGATTTCTCTCAAGATGTGGGCGGGGGCGAAATCTAGGGGGGAACCTGATTTCACCCTGTGAAGCAGGGGGAGAAGCGTGACTGTGGTCAAGGGGGGGATGGAGGTGAGTTTGGAGGAAGCGGGGGGGGGAAGGATTGGTGAAAGTAGGGGATGGGGGAGGGATATTGGCCTTAATCTTTATCACCTTGTCCACAAAGAAGTCGTTGAGCGAGTCACAGAGAGATTGAGAGGGTGGAATAGAGGCCGAGACTCTGTTAGATGATGCGAGCTCGTGCACTGTTGCGAAAATTTCCTTCGACTGTGACTCTGCTGACAATATTCTATTAGAATAGAATAAGGTCTTGGCATCAAGGATGCTCTGCTTATATTCCTTGAGCACAGAGAGATAGATGGTTTTTAGAGAGGGACAGTATGCTTTTCTCCATGCTCGTTCTGCCCTACGTGCGGCCAGCTTTTTCTCCTTAAGAGTGGGAGTGAACCACCGGTTGGCGGCGTGGGCTCGCTTGACCGTAATACATCTAAGGGGGGCGAAGGCGTCGCCCGCATGGGTCAACCAGTTGTTAATGGTGTCCAGTTGGACAGGGGCGGCGAGGCCTGAGAGGTCAGGGCTGGTGCTGGCTAGCGAAGAGCAGAAGGATGGCAAATCGACTTTGCCCCATTTTCTGGCCCAGGTGTTCTTAGGGAGTGGAGGCTTGATAATGGGGGCTAAGGCAAGGGAAAAAGAAATTAAAAAATGATCAGACCAGGGACAAGGGGAAATGGTGGGGGGAGTAGTAGGGATGTTCAAGGTCCAAACCTGATCGAGTGAGTGGCCTTGAACGTGAGTGGGGCTGTGGATGTGAGGAGTGAAATTAAGACTGAGCATAAGGTCGGTGAAATCTTTGGACAAGGGACTCTCGGCAGGGTCATTAGGCCAGAAGTTTAGGTCACCTAAGACTAGCACTGAAGAGTTATTCACTACCAGCGTTGCCAGTATGTCCTGGAGGTTAGAGACAAAAGTGGGAGAGGGATGAGGGGGACGATAAATTAGAACAGAGGTTAAAGGGGAGGATTGGGAGTTGGAGCGGATGACCAGGTAGTCCACTTCGGGGATGGGGGGGGAGGGAAGAGTCTGAAACTGAAGGTCAGTGCGGGCTATCAGGGCCACTCCACCGCCTCTCCTGCCCTCTGGCCGGTCTGCTCGAAGAGCCGAGTAGCCAGGGGGAAGTGCGGCTAAAACGTTGGGCAGGGAGTCAGCCTTAAACCAGGTCTCCGTTAAGAACAGGAGATCTGGTTTATGAGTGTCGATATAATCGTATAGTTCGTACTGATGGCTAACAGCAGATCGGGTGTTTAGTAGCGTGGCCGTGGTGTTAAAGGCCGGAGTACATGAAGCGGACGGAGGGGGGGAAGGGCAGACAGGGATAATGGAAGGGGGTGAGAAAGGAGAACGGCATAGTAGACCTAGCTGAGCCAGTAGTGCGGATGTGGACGGGCTGACGGTACCAGGAGACCATAGCGAGAGAAGGAAGGAGGATGAATATAAAGGGTAATGGGCAAGGGGGGGTGCCCCTAGCCCCGGCCTGCCGCGGACGGGCGCAGACGGGCAGGACTCTGGCTTGACTCCGGCGAGCCTACGGCGCGCCCGCTGCGCTCGTCCGCTGCGCTGACACATGGGGAACGTTTAAATAGAGGAGCAGCGTGGGGGGAGTGGCGTGGGTGGGGTCGGGCGAACTGGCCCAATCCAAGATGGCGGCCACTACCGCTGGGCGCCTAAGATGGAAAAAGCTGCCAGCCAGCCCCGCTGTGTCCCTGGAAGGCAAAGTGAGGGTTAGGAGGTACCTGTTAAATTTCAGTGCAGGTTAGACACAGAAAAGCAATTTAAAAACGAACGCGTGTCAGCGCTTTTAATCAGCGTGACAACGCGCTAAAAGATAGCTAAAATACACAATCGCAGCCCACAGCTCCTGCTTGCTAGCCCACTGCCACCGGGCTGCTCGCAATCGCTGGGGAGACTGTGAGATGCTCCTAAATAGAGGAGCAGCGTGGGGGGAGTGGCGTGGGTGGGGTCGGGCGAACCGGCCCAATCCAAGATGGCGGCCACTACCGCTGGGTGAAGGACTGGGTTCTTTAAGACCCAGCGGTGCCAGGGCACAACACCTGAAACCTTCGTGGGTAACCTGCTCCGGCGTACGAATCACAGAGACACGGGACACTTCCTTCGGCGTCAAAGATTCGAGGTTTATTTACTGCAGGGAACACAGAAGTCACGACAAGCAACACACGTGCAACTTGGGGAGACTGCTTCAAATTGGTTCTGTGGATCGCTCCTTTTATACAGTTTTTACCCATAAGACAACATGATACACAAAAGTTTACAACCCGGTTCCCACCATCATCCCCCAGAGGGGTCGCTTTGGTCACTTTGAAACACATGAGCTCCGGAACATAAGTGCGGAAACATTTGGCGGTCCCCAACTGTAAAAACCCATCTTCCCACCATTAGCAAATTCCAATCGGTAGTAAAACAGATCGAAGTAGGAACAAAGACAGGTGCGGGGGAAGACGGAGACAGTGGGGAGATCGGAAAGGGTGTAAAAGGGGAGGTATCGAGAAGCACGAGATACAGGCATCAAAGGGACGTGCCTAATGAGATGCACGGCTGAGGCAATAAGTCCGTGCAGCAAGATGAGCCTTGAGCGGCGCCACCTGCCTTACAGTAACATCCCCCTCGTCATAAAGACGTTTACAAAGGACATGTGTCTTCCGCAAATATCTTGAGAGTCCCAGGGTCGCGAAGCGGACAGCGTCCGTTCGCTGGCTACTTGAGGGCAAGAGACAAAATGGATGCCGTATCTAAGATGGAACCCGTGGGTACAGATGAAAAACCCACATAACAAACGAACGGTTTAAGTTAGCACAGCGAAACTGCGCCCATTTACTAAACTCGTCATTTGCGGTTCATAGATACCAGACTCGACCATATTCGTGCGAGTCAAATGCAACACTTACAATTGTCACGGAACCTCAGACGCTCCTTTTGCCCTCATGTAGGCAAGCACTAGTCGGAATCATACTCGATATTCATCAGACCATCGAGATGTTGCTGTAGCATAGCCCTGTCCAATCGAGTCCCATTGGTAACAGGCGGCTGCCTCATACACGTTGTAGCACAGAGGCCACATAAGGCAGGACCACACTGCACACAAAGGCAACACGTGAACAGGAACACTACAACAACCCCGATGATCATCAGAATCTTCCAACCCCAAGTCGACATCAGGCCCCAAAACCATCCTAGCAGCGTCCAATCCCCTACATCCACGTGTATGGATTCGGAGATCTTATGCAACCTCGAGATGGCTTGATAAACGGTAGGAGCATTATCTGGAATAAAAATGCAGCAACTCGAATGGATCACCTTACATACCCCACCTCGATCTGCTAAAATGACATCTAAAACCATACGGTTTTGTAACGTCATAAGTCTCTCCGCCTGAAGTTCTGTGGTGATATTACCAAGGGCACTGGCAGTAATATTAGCTGTCGATTCTACCACTCGAGTCAACTGTCTCAGGTTCCTACTATTAGCCATAGGTCCCCAAAACGGGAGGAAACCCTTGAAAAAGTCTCCTGCCTCTTGACCGGCAGTGTCCTCTTCGCTAATTACGCCTCGTACAACTCTAGTCTTGTGATAATCGGCATCCACAGTGAACGTCGGAGGCAACAGATTTGCAATGAAGCATGAGCCCATGAAGTCAGCGGGCAACCATGCATATGCACGATCATAGCAGATAAAGTAGGTACCCTTGGCAGCCAGAAACACAGGGGACGAGGACATCGGCAGAATGTAATTTTCAGTGCAAGCACTTGCTCCAAGCCGGGCTTGCGATCTTCGGCCACGACCCATGATACAAAAATTGCCAGTGTGGGGTACGACCCATATTGGAGGCGAGTTTTTAAGCTGTTTTTCGCTGCTGAACACACTATATTCACCTCTACTTAGTACTCTATAGGCTTGTACCTCTTCTTCGGGAATAAGCGAAGGATCATAGATATCACTATCTAAATCCTCTATTGCTATCGACAAAGGTTTTTGATACGAGGTAGGACCAGAGTAGGGGGAACGTGGTTCTCGAATGGGGTGGAAACCCAGTGCGCTTCGAAACATTGTTTGAAATGCTCGAGCTGACCCTTGGGAACTATACGGTAACACCAGATATGGAATTCCCTTATCCGTAGTATGTGGCATCAACCCACACACCCAACAATTAGTAGTGTTAACCACTAACTGATGCTGATGAAGGAGCTGAATAAAGGAATTGTTGCGGAATTCTACACGTCTAGCCTGCTCGTGTTCCGGTAACATGTGAAAGGAATGAGGAGAAACAGTAGAGGTAAGATTAGGGTAAGGAGTAGGAGTAGGTGTAGCAGGTAAGAAGTAAGACATCGTGTAATACACCCCACCCGCCAATAATGCAGAAACAGTCAAAAACAATACAAACAGTTGGAATATAAAACATTTGGTACGACTAAGTTGCTGCAGCTTGAATCTGTGGACTTGAGCTTCTTCCAAATCATTCAGCTTCGAGAATGCCATTCCCTACGACCGTCCGCAACGTTTCTTGACGCACTTCGTTCTGTGTAGCAATAGTCAATCCCTAGGAGTTCCCAGGAACCGACGGCCTTTAACCTAGCGTCAAGACCTACTATCCAGAAGGAAGTACACGCGCGGCCCTACGGCCTTCAATATACAATATGTATATGCAAGCACAAAGTCTCTCAGCTGTGGAAGCAAAAAGATACAAGGAAGGAAGCTTAATATATATATATATAAATATACAAAAAAATCACAGTGATATGAATGTTCAAAACTGATCACGGAAAATGGGATAATGCAGTTGTCAATTCAGCAAAGCAGAATATTTTATTTGTCCTTAGTGCGAGGTCGCAAAGAGTATCGGTGTTTCCCAGGACGTGTCTGCTCGTCGAACAAAGGATCCGTTGAGGAGACAGCGTCCTGCTGATCAGTTGATTGTTCTGGTCTTGAGTCTTTTGACGACAATTGTTCAACAGTGCCTTTCTGCTGCGCTGAGGATTCTCCAACAGGCTGTGCGTCGCTAAAAGGTACGAACGCCGGCAATGTTTCTGTTTCTGTAGACGCAATGCCTCTCCTTACCCACGGGTCTGCCGGCAAAGGAATGGGGACTCTCTTGGTGTGCGTGGCATGCACCCAATTCTTACGTCCCTCGAGACGAACGGCAGTCCTCGTGGCCAGGAGCACTTGGTAAGGTCCGGTGAACCTCGGGTCCAGATTGTTTTTACGTGAAAAGTTTCTTGTCACCACCCAGTCTCCGGGCTGGAGCTGGTGGCCTGGACCCTCCGTCTGCGTCGGCAATGCGTTGTAAACCTGTTGGTGAATTAACCTCAGTTTAGCAGTCAAGTCATGTAGATAATCAATCAGCATAGGATACTCAAGATCAGAAAACATTCCTGGTCTAGGAACCCCCCACACATTCGCGGGACGGCCGAACACTATTTCATAGGGACTAAGCCCTACTCGGGAGTGTACAGTCGCCCTAGTTGACAGTAATGCTAAAGGTAAAGCGTCAGGCCACGAAAGACCAGTCGTAGCCTGAATCTTCGCTAGCTTTAGCTTAAGGGTGCCGTTGTACCCTTCAACCAATCCAGCTGACTGGGGATGATTGGCGCTATGGAATTTTTGATTAATTCCAAGGCCCTTACACACACTCTTCATTACACTTCCAACAAACTCACTTCCGTTATCTGACCACACGACTCTAGGCATTCCATACCGAGGAAAATATTCCTTCAGTAGGATTTTCGCAGTAGACAAAGCAGTATTGTCTTTAAGAGGATAGGCCTCGATCCATCGGGAGAATGCGCAAACCACAACTAAAACGTATTTCAGGTTGTTGCATCGCTCCATATGGATGAAGTCCAATTGAATCACCTCAAAGGGATACGAAGGAGGAGCAAAACTGCCAGGAGGAGTTGGGGTTCCTTTGCCAGGATTGTACATCATACACACCATACAATTCTTCACCAGACGTTCAGCACACTTCGTGATGCCATCATTCTTCCACACAGGCGACAACAACTTACAAATACCTTTCGCGCTAATATGTGCTAACCCATGCGCCATTGTCACAACGGCCAGCACATACGCATCGGGCAACAACCATCTTTTCTGATCTGACAAATCAATCCAACAACCACTCGCATCCAACTTTCCCGTACTTTCTTTCCACTTCGCCTTTTCAGTCTCGGTGGCCTCATTCTGAATTGTCTTCACGCTTTCAATAGTGTCTTCACACATACTCGATTCTGCAGGCCACCTAACCGAACTCGTCACATACATTCGAGTGCTAAGGTTCCGGGCAGTCTCCTTAGCAACCTCATCCGCAAACGCATTACCACGACCAACATCATCCGTCACCTTACGATGCGCACTACATTTAACAATCGCAACTTGCGTAGGCAAAGTCAATGCATCCAAAAGATCATTCACCAACTGGCCATGCTGAATCTTCGTACCGTGCGACGTCAAGAAACCTCTCTCTCTCCACAATCGTCCAAAACTGTGCGCGACGCCAAAAGCGTATTGGCTGTCGGTGAACACATTCACACGTTTCCCTTTTGCTAACACACATGCTCTAGTAAGAGCAATTAATTCTGCGGCTTGGGCAGAATTCTGATTCAACCTTGCAGTCTCAACAACAGTATTCAACGTTACAACAGCATAAGCAGTAGTCACATCACCATTCGGCAACTTAAAACATGACCCATCCACATACAAAGTACCATCCGGGTCTTCCAATGGGGTGTTTTTAAGGTCTACTCGACCTTTCGTTTCCTCTTCAGTCCTCAAGTAGCAATCATGTTCTGCTACTTCATCTGACTCTGTGCTAATTGGTAGCAAAGTTGCCGGGTTCAGAACATTACAACGTTTTATTTGAACGTGGCTTGCCAACAACGTCAACTCGTACCCAGACAACCTCGCACTCGTCAAGTGCTGAGTTTTCGTACGATTCAAAAGAGTATCGACTGCATGCGGAACCATCACCGTAAGCATATTATCCATGACCAATCCTGCTGATTGTCGGATGGAGACCGCAGCTGCCGCAGTTGCTCTCAAACAACTCGGCAATGCTCTAGCTACTGGGTCCAAGGTCGAGGAAAAATATGCGCATGGACGCTGCTTACCACCAAAAGGTTGCGTCAAGACACTCAAAGCACAACCTTCTCTCTCGTGAACATATAATGTAAACGGCTTACTGTAGTCAGGGGTACCTAACACAGGAGCCGAACACAATGAATCACGCAGTTCAGAAAAACTTCTCTGACACTCTTCCGTCCATGGTAAAGGAGTCGAAACATCCTTGCACGTAAGAGCCACCAATGGTTTCGCTAGCAATGAAAAATTAGGAATCCATTGCCTGCAGTATGATGTAATACCTAGAAAGGCACGTACATCTCTTTGGGTTTTTGGCACAGCCATTCGCGCAATCGCTGCAATTCTCTCTGGGGTCAACCTCCTTCCCTCCTTTGACAATAAGTGACCTAAATAGGTTACTTCTTGACAACAATATTGGAGTTTAGTAGGTGACACCTTGTGATTCAACTCACAGAGATGTTGCAGCAACGACACCGTAGCAATTTTGCAAATGTCCTGAGTATCGGCAGCCACCAATAAGTCGTCGACGTATTGGATCAAGGCCGCACCGACCGGCAACCTAAACGCATCCAGTTGACCCTTCAAGGCTTGGCTGTAAATAGATGGACTTTCACAGTAGCCCTGAGGAGCGCGTTTGAACCGGAAGCTACGTCCACCGAGAGAGAAACCGAAAAGGTCCCTGCTCTCCTCGGCAATCGGGATGCTGAAAAACGCATTTTTCAAGTCAATCACCGAAAACCATGATGCAGAAGCTGGAATCAGAGTCAGTAGCGCCGTGATGTCAGGCACGACGGGAAATTGAGGAACAACAATTTTATTCACCTCCCGTAAATCGATAACATAACGATAAACAGGTGGTTTCGAAGGATCAGTACGTTTTAGAATGGGCAGTACAGGACTATTGCACACGTTTCCCCGAGTCTCTTCGATAACATCTTTCTCGATTAGATCATAAATGATCGCCAACAGTGCTCGTTCACCATCAAGGGAGATACGATATTGGGGAATACGTGGCAATCGCACATTAGCTTTCAACTGAACAACATAGGGAGAGATATCCAGTAGGCCCACGTCATTTGGACCTGTCGCCCACAAAGACGCAGGAAGAGAACTCAATTCCGGTGGGAGCTTGTCGAGAGACAAGTACATGGGAGAGACAACCCTCTCTCCTATCGTAAGCTTTACACCCGCAGGAGAACAATACAAAGTTGCGTACAAACGTTTAAGCAAATCCAGGCCCAAAAGATTTTCACCACAACCTGTGGTTAGAATCAATGGAGCTTCTAGCTCACGCGACCCAATTTTAAGGGGCAAAGGGCGCGAAACTGGATTGCTAACAGGGGCGCCAGAGAATCCGGCGGAAACATTTGTTAAGCCAGACAAAGGTGCGCCAGGGAGTTTCGAATGCATGATAGAACTTTTCGCTGCACCAGTGTCCAACAGAAAAGGCTCAACGACGCCCGATGTAGCAACTGCGACGTAAGGCCCTCTCTGATCAACCGGAACTGATACCACTCCCTCTCCTTATCTTAGGCTGTCCTAGTAATTACTGTCGTCAGTTCCCTGATCGACGTAATAGTCGTCTACATTGTACTGCGCAGATCGTCCTTGCGAGGATCCACGTTGATCGAAACAATTATTAGAATTAGATGAATTGTCTGAGCGATCGTTCTGAGCACCACGACCCCTACCACGTGATGCCTGCTGCGAACCACCACGGCCTCCTCTAGATGAGTTACCACTATTACGGTCATTCAAAACAGGGCAATTGAATTTAATATGTCCCTCCTGTCTACAATAAGCACATTGATTGTACCCTAACGATGATCTTTGGGAGGAGGAGTCATTACGCAGCTGCGATCTATTCGATTGCGGCTGCGATCTATTCTGTTGGGGTGCATTCTGATTCGAACGCGGAGGATATGCTTGTTGCAACAACACTTTAGTTTTTAGCTCTTTCGTCTTTTTATCAGCACGGTCGTTCTCTTCTTTCTCCCTATTCTCATAATATTGTGCCGTAGCCAATATCTGAGCAGAGGTAGAAACGGCCCATGCACTTTCCGAATTCTTTAATTTATTGCTCAAATCGGGCAATAAGTTCGAAACAAATTTATCCACAAACAATCTCTGACCACCCTCGGTACCCATATCCTGTCCACTATGGTCAATGAATGCTTCCTCGAACCTCGTAAAGAAGTCGGAAACACTCTCGTCTTTCTTTTGCTTGCAAGCTGACAATTTGTCCCAATTTACCTTCATGGCTGGCATAAGAGTTTTCATTAACGTAATTATTCGCTGGGGAAGAGCGGTAATCAGCTGGTCGGGTTTAGCACCCCCAACTTGTCCGGCGTCTGCCGCTACAATGGCATTCCAATCACCACCCAATTCATTCTGATGATCTTCCTGCCGAATCTTAGCCCATACCGGTTGTGGTACGACGTTACCGAACAACATATCGATATCGGAAAGATTCATTACCGTAGCATCTACGAGCTGCGATAATTCCTTGTAGTACCCTGTAGGATTTTTGCGCGGATCAGGCAAAGATTGCTTCACCTGTAACACTTCCGAGCGTTTCCATGGGAGATGTATCCATACTCTCTGGAAATGCCCCACTGTTGTCGGAGGTTGAGCATTAGGATTAGGTGGTATCCAAACCGGCGGAACTTCTCGCATGGGATATTGGCCAGACTCATCTGGTTGTCTTTCAATATCCTCGAGAAACAATGCATGGGGTATCGGAGCGGGGCGAAGAGATAGCAACCGCTCAATAGCACGTCGAACATTAGTATCCACTATCAGTCCGTTCGAGAACTGAAGCTGAAGATCAGACAAAGCGGCCAGCACCTCGTCAGGCGCATCAGCCGATATCTGATCGCGAAGGAACTTACACATTTCATCAAACACGTATCTTTGAGTTGGTATATTGAACTGACAAAACGTTTCGAGAACAACACGGGGTGGATTTCTAAGAGGGTTTACCATCCAACCCATCGCCATATTATATAGCGCAACGCGTTCTCTGTTTCCAGGAAGCTGACTACGTCTCTGAGGACCATCGGAACCAGCGGACCCATGAACAGGCCCAAGCGAATGAAAGAAACTAGCAGCAAGAGGAGAGTTTCGAGAACGAGTAGAAGGAGAAGTATAGGACACAGGACTAACAAGTGAAGGAGTAGAAACAGTAGCAACAGCAGGAGTTAACAAAACAGGAGCAGCAGCGGGAGCAGGAGTATGTGGAAGCGGAGGAGCAGTAGGGATAGAAACAGGCAAAGAAACAGGAACAGTCGGAAGAGCAGGTGCAGGTTGAGGAACAGGCTGAGGAACAGGCACAGGAAGAATAGGCGGAAGAATAGGTACGGCGGGAACCACAGAAGCTGCGGTACCCTGCACGTAGGGAGGTGGCGACTTCATAAGATAAGACATTAAGGGATCCTCAACTGCCTCTTCCTTCTTTTCCGACTCCGTAGGCAGAGCGGGATAACATTTATCTACAGTCATACGCTGTAATCTATCAAACACTTCCTTATCCTTAACCTCCTTATCTCGCTGAAATTGCTCTGCTCTCTTCACTATGGTAGCAACATTATCTCGCTGATTACGTTTATTCTGTCTGATTTCTTTCTGTCGGGCTTCTTTGCGCCACAACCGAAAGGCGTCAAACATGGCCGGCCTTGATTTTCGTTCGAACAACTTAATTTCTAGATTATCTAAGATTGGCGCCTCGAAGCTACCGTGAAGTGGCCAACGAAGGTCGCCGTCCTTCTTTGTGTATTTAATCCAATAATCGTTAAAGGTAATTGGACCTAGTCCATGTTTACTATATAGTTCATACGTGGGAGTTCCAACCGGAGGTATCGGACACGAGTCCTCCAGTCGGGAATCCGTACCACAAAGTCTGAAACAACTAAGCAAAGCACTACGACCAGGCATCTTGCACACTAGCCGAGTTTCACAAACTTCAAGGGTTACGGGATTTACCAAGTCCCAGCAAAGAACAAAACCCTCGGTTTTTGGCGGCTGCAGTCGTCAAATAATACAACAACAAAACGCTAGCAAAGTGTCACCGACAAAAACACTCACACAGCGTTAACAACAAAAACACTCGCTAAAGTGTCAACAACCAAGAACTATGGGAGCGACCCACAAATACTTAACTCAAAGATCGATGGCGTCACCAGGAAGGCCCGTCTATCGTCTCGCTATACCAAGGTCTACGCCAGGCGCCAAAACAGGTCTACAGTCAGGGCAGCAGTCCGTCGCAGCCGTCCGGAGGCGGGAATCTTCGCGGGAAAAGTCTTCGGGCCACTTATTTCGACAACAGGATCGATGAAGCGGAGTGCACCTTCCCTCGGAGATTTCACACGAAGTTCCTCACGATCGTCGGGCTTGGACCGGTACCACCGATGCAGCCCCACGTTGGGCGCCAACTGAAGGACTGGGTTCTTTAAGACCCAGCGGTGCCAGGGCACAACACCTGAAACCTTCGTGGGTAACCTGCTCCGGCGTACGAATCACAGAGACACGGGACACTTCCTTCGGCGTCAAAGATTCGAGGTTTATTTACTGCAGGGAACACAGAAGTCACGACAAGCAACACACGTGCAACTTGGGGAGACTGCTTCAAATTGGTTCTGTGGATCGCTCCTTTTATACAGTTTTTACCCATAAGACAACATGATACACAAAAGTTTACAACCCGGTTCCCACCATCATCCCCCAGAGGGGTCGCTTTGGTCACTTTGAAACACATGAGCTCCGGAACATAAGTGCGGAAACATTTGGCGGTCCCCAACTGTAAAAACCCATCTTCCCACCATTAGCAAATTCCAATCGGTAGTAAAACAGATCGAAGTAGGAACAAAGACAGGTGCGGGGGAAGACGGAGACAGTGGGGAGATCGGAAAGGGTGTAAAAGGGGAGGTATCGAGAAGCACGAGATACAGGCATCAAAGGGACGTGCCTAATGAGATGCACGGCTGAGGCAATAAGTCCGTGCAGCAAGATGAGCCTTGAGCGGCGCCATCTGCCTTACAGTAACATCCCCCTCGTCATAAAGACGTTTACAAAGGACATGTGTCTTCCGCAAATATCTTGAGAGTCCCAGGGTCGCGAAGCGGACAGCGTCCGTTCGCTGGCTACTTGAGGGCAAGAGACAAAATGGATGCCGTATCTAAGATGGAACCCGTGGGTACAGATGAAAAACCCACATAACAAACGAACGGTTTAAGTTAGCACAGCGAAACTGCGCCCATTTACTAAACTCGTCATTTGCGGTTCATAGATACCAGACTCGACCATATTCGTGCGAGTCAAATGCAACACTTACAATTGTCACGGAACCTCATGGGCGCCTAAGATGGAAAAAGCTGCCAGCCAGCCCCGCTGTGTCCCTGGAAGGCAAAGTGAGGGTTAGGAGGTACCTGTTAAATTTCAGTGCAGGTTAGACACAGAAAAGCAATTTAAAAACGAACGCGTGTCAGCGCTTTTAATCAGCGTGACAACGCGCTAAAAGATAGCTAAAATACACAATCGCAGCCCACAGCTCCTGCTTGCTAGCCCACTGCCACCGGGCTGCTCGCAATCGCTGGGGAGACTGTGAGATGCTCCTAAATAGAGGAGCAGCGTGGGGGGAGTGGCGTGGGTGGGGTCGGGCGAACCGGCCCAATCCAAGATGGCGGCCACTACCGCTGGGCGCCTAAGATGGAAAAAGCTGCCAGCCAGCCCTGCTGTGTCCCTGGAAGGCAAAGTGAGGGTTAGGAGGTACCTGTTAAATTTCAGTGCAGGTTAGACACAGAAAAGCAATTTAAAAACGAACGCGTGTCAGCGCTTTTAATCAGCGTGACAACGCGCTAAAAGATAGCTAAAATACACAATCGCAGCCCACAGCTCCTGCTTGCTAGCCCACTGCCACCGGGCTGCTCGCAATCGCTGGGGAGACTGTGAGATGCTCCTAAATAGAGGAGCAGCGTGGGGGGAGTGGCGTGGGTGGGGTCGGGCGAACCGGCCCAATCCAAGATGGCGGCCACTACCGCTGGGCGCCTAAGATGGAAAAAGCTGCCAGCCAGCCCCGCTGTGTCCCTGGAAGGCAAAGTGAGGGTTAGGAGGTACCTGTTAAATTTCAGTGCAGGTTAGACACAGAAAAGCAATTTAAAAACGAACGCGTGTCAGCGCTTTTAATCAGCGTGACAACGCGCTAAAAGATAGCTAAAATACACAATCGCAGCCCACAGCTCCTGCTTGCTAGCCCACTGCCACCGGGCTGCTCGCAATTGAGTAGCGCCTAATGCTGTATTTTTTAAATTGCTTAAAATAACATCTGTTTGTTGGGTTGGTATTTATAAGGCTATCAGTATTCAGTTTAACTCACCCCCACATTTACGCCTCACTACTTTAAAAAGTCATCAGCCGCCACTGCCTTACCTTGGATACAATGTTCTTTTCCAAAGCAACCTCGCAAGTTCTCTTGGTCTGACGAGGGAGAGCTCGTAAAATGCGAGCTTCCTTCACTTCTTAGGGCACAGACTTCCCCCAGCAGAGAAACAATGGCTACTGCACGGGTGTCCCCAATTGGTTGGTTCTCGACCTCAACCCCCAAACGGGTTCCCGGAGCAGAAAGAAACTTTAAGTGATGTTTTTGTGAATTTTTGTTGTCTTCTGCTCTCTATGTTTACACAATGGCCGCCATTGCAAGTTTTCTGAAAAGTTGATTCTTCGGAAATAGGAGGTGGCAGCTGAACTGACATTAGCAACTTTGCAGGAAAATATAAAGCTCTGAGATTTCACCAAAACAAATCTGATTACTATCTGTCGAAAAGTGCCTGGAATTAGGAAGTATCTGTCATAATCTTGATGAACTATGCCACAACTTTTTTTTGCGACTCCACCCTCGTCTTTTTTGACCCCACTTTGGGCACAGTGGTCCACATTAGCTTAGCCCTACAGATAGCCGTCTAGTAGGTAAGAATTATAAACAGTAATATGGGAGGCAAATCTACAACTTGTGGAGCAGAAAGGAGAAGTGATCACTTCCTTCATCTTTGAAACTCACTCTGCCCGTTTCTGGGTGGGCGGAAGCACAGCTGGGGCCGTATCACACATACTGGTGCATTTTCCTTGTTTGAGCCAGGTGCACCTTCTGAAAGGTGCACCCAGTGCAAACAAGTAAAAATGCTCCGTATTAGGATGAACGCGTTGCCCCCACTGCAGCCACGAGCTTGCGTTTCCCCCAGGACAGCGCCTTCATGTGAAAAACATGAGTGGCTGCTTTGAAGGCGCTCCGTGATTCACAGTGAAGGTGGCAGCCCACCTGCACTTTTAAGGGGGTTAGAGCTCCCCTTGCAAGGGAATGCAGTCAGTGACTGCACCAACCTGCAAGGGAGTGACTTGAGGGCAGGGGAAGCAACAGAGAGTGGGGCAGAAGCAACATGAGGACAGAGGTGGGGGAAGTAACGAACAGAGAGCAGCGTGTAGCATGGGGTCATAATCACAGCGGACGGGGTGGGGAAGAAACAGCAGGGCAGGAGAAAGCAACATGGAGGGTGCGAGAAGGGAAGCAAACTAACACGGAGAGAGTAAATGGACGAGATAGCAATAGAACATGCCATATGTATTTGTAAAGCGCACATTCCCCCGTGGGTATCTTGGCACTGAATAACAGATGTTTGTAATTACCCAACTCAATGGAAGTCATTTTATTGACCTCAGGAGGATGAAAGGCTGAGTGTACCTGTGACCATGAGGTTAAACACAGGCCCCCTACAGTGGACAGATTAGTCCACTAAACTACCAGACCTGGACCATGGGAACAAGAGAGAGTACAACAAAGAGCATGGTATGGTGAAGAGACAGCGGGACAACAATTGCACTCTTGTGAAGTGCATGGACAAAATGAACAAAAAATAGTGGCTGGAAAATTAGCAGTGGAAGGACATAAGTAATGCGTCATTGCTCCAGGGGGAGACAACCCCAAGAAGAGGAGGAGAATACTACACACACTAATGAATTAGAAGCAAGCAAATGATTGCGACAATGAAGCCAACCAATAGTGAGCAATGGGCAGGCTGTAAGGCTACTGTAGGATAACAGCAGGTGTCATGTTAGGCGAGCTCTAAAAGCACCTCTACCAGAAATAACATGCCATGATATTGCACTTCTATGTCTATTACCAATCCTAGGTGCATTGCTCATTTGCAGAAGCAAATGCACTCTTGAATCCTATGAAATAAATTGTTTTCCAGGCAGAAACAATAGATGCTGAATGGGAAAGTATTTGTGCCACAGGAGAAGAGTACCTATATTAAATATTATGGCCAAGTAAACAAAAGGGCATTATTTTTTATTACTTTAGTATTTCACATTCTTATATAGCATACTGCAGGCCCATGGGTGCTTTACATACAACATAACATTTGCATCACAATATAGTAGAAGCAAGAAGAAATAGCAGTATGGATTTCAAAGATGTTCAGTTTGGAGGAGGTTATAGCTATTGTTGGACTTGGCCCTTTTGGCAGGGGCATCCCCAAACTTTTTGCCTTTACCCTCTTGTTTTCTGAACCCATTTTGATGGCTTTTAGGATTCTGCGCACTTTACCACTGCTTATCAGTGCTAAAGTGATTGTGCTCTCTCCTTTAAACATGGTGAAATTGGCTCACACCCAATTAGCCCATTTATTGTACTTGTAACATCCTAGTAAAATGGTACTAAATGTACCCAGGGTCTGTAAATTAAATGATACTAGTGGGCCTGCACACGTATTGTGCCACCCACTTCAGTGTCCTTTTAAATATGTCTTGCCTGCCATTGAAACCTTTCAATGCAGTTTTAAACTACCATTTCGACCTTGAAAAATAAACCTTTGGCCAGGCCTTCATTTTTATTTTTAGTACAGGCAAGTCACCCCTAGGGTAGACCCTAAACAGCCTATAGATGTATAAACAAAAAGATGGTATGGAGGGATTATTCACTCATTTACTTTCACTCAAGGCACCATTAATTCCCTTGACAATTTCAATATATTTTCCAAAGGACACTCTGAACAATTCAGTAAGATACACATACAGTCTAAACACAAACCCTAATATCTACAACTCCTGATGCACACTCCTTAATCTAAGTGATGCACTATAAGGTAGTCCTCTTAGCGCCAGAGTTATGTTGTGGCCACGCGACTGGAGTTTTGCTGATTGTTTAGTGACACTAGAGGAGCTTTTCAGGAGATAAAAGGATTAGGCGATTGAAAAGCTGGCTCCGGAGGTTGACCGATTTCCCTTAAACACAGCATATTGAATTGTATAGGTGTAAAGTGGGACTTTGGATCTCCAAGTTGAAGGGGGTTTGATCCCCTAGGGGTTGTGAACTCTTGCTGAGATTGAGAGTTCGGAGAAGAATACAGATATATTGTTCCCGTGTCCTGAAGAGGCCTACAGAAATTGTGGGCTGAAATGCGACTGCGTCGAAAGACATTTGAGGAGTCCAATGAATTAAGTTTTTTTATATGATATTATGGGCGCTGATTAGGGAATAAGAGAGAGGTTTGATAACTCTGGCGCTAAGAGGACTACCTCATAGTGCATCACTTAGATTAAGGAGTGTGCATCAGGAGTTGTAGATATTAGGGTTTGTGTTTAGACTGTATATATTGAGGATATGTATTATATTGATGTTATAACAATGATTGATATATTTGTTCATGTTGTATGTATATTAAGTTTTATGTTTTTGTTATTAATTTTTCTGTCTTTGTATCCCACTGTCCCTCTGGATAGTATGTGTATCTTACTGAATTGTTCATAGTGCCCTTTGGAAAATATATTGAAATCGTCAAGGTAATTAATGGTGCCTTGGATGAAAATAAATGGTTAATTAATCCCTCCATACCATCTTTTTGTTTATACATTTGTGAAGTTTCATGCCCAAGTATAGGAGGGTCATTTGGGCTTCCCCCCCCCCCCCTCCACCCCCCACTTATAATTCTAAACAGCCTATAGGGCAGGGAGAGGGAAGTGTTTAAGTGTTAAAAAGTTGAACATGTACTTTTACCTTTTACATGTGCTGGTAGTGAAAAACTCAAATTCATTTTTCACTACTGCAAAGCCCACCTCTCCCATACGTTTAACATTGAGTTGCCTTATTACATTGAATAAGTGCTAACTTTTGATTGGGAACAGGAAAGCCATTTGTGATGGGTGTCTGAGAAATTGTAATTAAAAATCCTCTTTAATGGTAAAGTCAGATTTTAAGTTTCAATTTTCAAAATTCCAATTGACGCTTTGGTGTCCGCAGCCTGCCCATGGGCACTTGACTGAGTGAAGTTGGAAGCTAGACTTTGTTTATTCCTTCCAGACAGGCACACAATAGTGGGATTTGGTGTACCTGGATAGGCCATCAGCCGGCAGTATGGAGGGGCAGCGCTAGCCACAGTTTGCGCCCAGCCGTCACACAAAGAACTTGTCATCACTGCACTTTTCATGCAGGCAGCTTGGAGCCAGGGCAAGGCAGGCAGGAAACTTCAAGGACTTATCTAGAAACGTCCCTAATTAAAAGTGGGCACCACGTTCCTCAATACACAATACACTCCTGGGCCTGTGGATACTACATAAGGACTGCTGTGCTGCAAGGACTGCCACTCCGCCACTCTGCTGCCCTGTTGCCTGCTATCCTGTTTTATGAGAAGGCAGACTGGACCTGCACCCTTCATCCCAGGTTGAAGGCAAGAGTCAGCTGACACTGACCTCCTGTTCTGAGCTACCTCGACACAATAGGCTCCAGAAGCTCCCTGCAACTGCCCCGCTGATGTGATGCATAGACCTACAACTGGACCTGCCTGAGTCCTGCTGACTTCGGCTGGAGTGAGTCCTGACACCCAAGAGCTGTCCCTGAGACCTTTGACCCTCGGGGTGGTATCAGTTGAGCTCCTCTCCAAACAATAGGAGAAATCTTGAAGTTTTGGGCTCTTCACGACCGCGAACGGGCCTGTTCGTGTCAAGATTTTGCTATCAGTGACGCTTGGCAACTCGAGATCTGCACTTCGTGCTATAGTATCGATAGTTCTAGGATGTATAATGCCACCCTAATTAAGATGGTAAGGGTCATCCCATCAGAATTCCTGCATTACAAAATTAACTACCAGCAGAATTGATGCTATCTCATGCCAGGCAGTGCTCAACGTGTAAAAAACATAAGTGCAGGGGTCTAAGGCTTTCTCTAATTTTATTTATTTATTTTATGCGTTTATAAAGCGCCTGAATCGCCCCAAATGGGGCATCTCCGCGCTAAGGACAAAAGCGGTACAACATAGGGAGGCAGATAAGATTAGAAGAGATGGGTCTTAAGCTTTTGTATGAATGTCAAATAATTGTCATTCAGACGAAGGTCCAGGGGAAGTTGATTCCTTAGCAAGGGCTATATAAGAAAAGGATTTTCCTCCTAGTCTAGCCAGTTTAATTCGAGGCACCACAAGTAGGCCTTTACCCTCGAGCGAAGTGTCCGAGAGGGAGAATATTTAGTAAGTTTTTCCGTCAGATATATAGGGGCCAACTGATTGAGGCCTTTGAACACAAGGCAACACACTTTAAAATGAATTCTCTTCCGAATTGGAAGCCAATGTAGATTGTGTAATAAAGGAAGAAATAGGGAAAGCCTGGGGGCACTGGTCATCAGACGTGCCGCAGTATTTTGCACTACCTGTAAACTTTGTAAGTCAGAGTCCCTGGCAGAAATCAGCAAAGCATTACCATAGTCCAAGCGACTAAGAACTAAAGCATGAATTAGTGTTTTGCGAGTATTGATTGGGAGAAAGTGAAAGATCTTACGAAGCAGGCTCAGTGCGTAAAAACAAGATTTTTTAGTATTTGCTATGTGGTCTTCCAGGTTAAGGTCATTATTTATTAAGACCCCAAGATTTTTAACAACTGTCTTTGGAATAGGGGCTGTACCCAGTTCTTCTGGCCACCAACTAGGAGACCACCTAGTAACAGCCTCCCTGAAAAGCATGATTTCTGTTTTACCTGCGTTTAATTGCAGGAAATTGGTCTTCATCCAGGAAGTGATTGTTTTCATGCCTTCCAAGAACGTATTCTGGCTGTTAGGGGTATTTTTATTATATGTAAAAATCAATTGCGTGTCGTCCGCATAGGAAATTGGGGAAAACACAATTTTCCTAAAGAGAGCTGCTAAAGGGGCGACATACACATTGAATAAGGACGGGCTAAGACAGGAGCCCTGAGGGACTCCCTTCGTAACCTGTCTAGTCTTAGATTTAAAAGAGCCCAGGTTCACTGTTTGAGTCCTATCAGTCAGTAAATCTTGTACCCAGTTCAAGGCCGTGTCCTGGACACCTATAAAACTTAATCTTTCCAGCAATATTTGGTGGGAGAAGGTATTGAATGCAGTGGACAGGTCAAGCAGCACAAGAATTACTGCTTGACCTGCATCCGCTAACACTCGAATATCATCCGTCACTTTAACCAAAGCAAGGTCGGTACTATATCTAGGGCAAAAACCAGACTGGGAATAGTCCAGGTAATTATTAGCCCCCAGATAGGCAGAAAGATGGCCATTAACATGCTTCTCGAAAATTTGCCATATAAAGGCAACAAAGAGATCGGGCGATAATTAGTTATAGTTTCCGAGGGTAGTTTGGTGTTTTTCCGAATAGGCATGATTTGAGCAGCCTTCCATGTTTTGGAAAGTTTACCTTTTTTAATAGAATGATTAAAATAGAGCTAAGTGGTTCAGCCAATTCAGCGGCTATTTCCCTAGCAAATTTGGCAGGGTTAAGGTAAATAGGAGAACCAGAGTAAGCAGATTTTAGAAGGTGTTCCGTAGCCTGAGGTGTCAGCAATGGAAATTCTTTCAGGGTTCCCTGTCCATCATAGTCCCATGTTTGGACCGTATCCAGGTCACACTTGTTATTGTCAAATGAAGATATATTATTATATATATCCTCTATTTTTTAATAGAAATGATCTGTAATCCTATCACAGAGGAGTTGAGTGGGAACCTCCTCAGTATCCAGGACTTTACGGTTAACAAAGGTATTAAGAAGCTGAAAAAGCGTTTTGGGAGAATTGCCTGATTGTTGCAATTGCATGGTAATATGCTTTCTCTAAGAGCTGAACACTAAGACTGCCTCTTTCCTGCACCTCCCTACCCTTCCTGTCTCTTTATTTCCCTCCTACATGTTCTTGTTAATCCTTGCTTTCTGCCTTTGTACTTGTTTTCCTATTATTTTCTTCCTCCTTCTCCCTCTCTTTTCGGCCGTTCTCTTGCTTGCTCTGATGATGGATAGCTAGTTCTAGTCACCACAAACGAGTGCCGGATTCCATTATGCATAGGGAGAGGGGTCAGACAGGGCTGTGTCCTAGCGCCTTTCCTTTCACACTATTATCTATATGCAAGATCTAGACTTACTTGTCACCCAAAGTAAACCTTTCACTATGGAATGTGGGAGAAGGTCTACTAAAGGCCATGAGATAGGGATTAACGGTACTAAGATTTTTTCTACATCTACGTTTTCGAGCCTGTGCATTTTGTTTGACAAAGCGGCCTCCTGGAAACGTGCTATAAACTCCAAGCAGCTCCAGTTTGTAAGAACCACAGCTTTGTCTAACTTTACAAGGAACCTTGGCTATAAGCCCCCAAAGAAATGCTAATAATTTCTGCCCACAGCTGTATATGGGGTGGGTGTGTGTGGACACTCCAATTGCTAATCATTACAAATGGCTGAAAATGTCTTCCTCTAGCATCTCCTTGCTGTCCCCAAACGTTGCTCATAACCCTCTAGCCCATTCCACTTTGGCATAAAATTTGGACTTCAGAGCACACCACTCTAAATCGTGCTATTATTAGGGACTGCCTCAATTCCTGTTGTACTCTTCATACTGCATGGTTGAAAAGTCTTTCAGGAGATCTGGGACGTCCAAAATATTTGGACCATTACAAATCTCTGGGAGGCATCAGTAGAAAAGAATTTAAACCGAATTATGGGCCCGATTTACAGAACTAACTTAAGACAAAATCCTAAACTTACTACCATTTTCGTATTCACAGAAGGCACTTACTAATTTTGGTATTCACAGAAGACACTTACTATTATTAGTATTCACAGAAGTTAGGAGTCCTAACTGTAGGACTCCTAAATGCCTTCTGTGAATACTGAAAGTCCTAACGTTAGGATTTTTCTCAGTTTAGGAGTAGTAAAGGTAGGATTCCTAACTTTTGAACTCCTAAATGTCTTCTGTGAATACCGAAAGTCTTAAAATTAGGATTTTTCTCTGTTTAGTAGTAGTAAAGTTGAGAAAAATCCACATTTTAAGACTTTCGGTATTCACAGGAGGCATTTAGGAGTCCTAACTTTACTACTACTAAATTGAGAAAAATCCTAACTTTAAGACTTTCGGTATTCACAGAAGGCATTTAGGAGTCCTAAAGTTAGGACTCCTAACTTCTGTGAATACCGAAATGAGTAAGTGCCTTCTGTGAATACCAAAATGAGTAAGTGCCTTCTGTGAATACCAAAATGGTAGTAAGTTTAGGATTTTGTCTTAAGTTAGTTCTGTGAATCGTGCCCTGTATGTCCTTGTTTGAGCTTCACAGGCTATCTACAGAACTGTTGAAACTAAGTGTACTGAAGAACCATGCCACGTTGACTATGCCTGAAATGCAGCCCTATCTCAAACATATACTGAATTCTAGGCACCGGTTCGTTCTCACTCATTTAAGGTTGGACATTTTTCATCTTTTGACTAGTTTCTTCACTGTTAATAATTGGTCTTCATCTTTAGAAATATGTCCTAGTGATTTATTTATTTATTTATCAAGTTTTGTATAGCGTGAACTTGACCCGAAGGTATCAGATCACTTTACAGAGTTGGCAAAGCAGCTGTTACACGAGTTGTATATGGAGTAAATACAAATACATGGAGTAAATACATAGTAACAGTATATACAAGAAGGATATGTAACTGTTACCACGCAACTTTTAGCACAAAATACTTTTACAACGGAACTATTACCACGCAGGTCCCTTTACCACAAATACCTTTACAGCGCATTACACTACAACGCAGATACTATTACAACGCATACCGTTACAACGTAAGTATAGGTAAGTTTATCTTTTTGTAAAAACATTTATTAGGGGTATTGGGTTTGGGTTTTGGGGTACAGGGGTATTTTTAGGTTTCAGGGTTGGGTTTGGGTTTTGGGGTACAGGGGTATTTTTAGGTTTCAGGGTTGGGTTTGGGTTTTGGGGTACAGGGGTATTTTTAGGTTTCAGGGTTGGGTTTGGGTTTTGGGGTACAGGGGTATTTTTAGGTTTCAGGGTTGGGTTTGGGTTTTGGGGTACAGGGGTATTTTTAGGTTTCAGGGTTGGGTTTGGGTTTTGGGGTACAAGGGTATTTTTAGGTTTCAGGGTTGGGTTTGGGTTTTGGGGTACAGGGGTATTTTTAGGTTTCAGGGTTGGGTTTTGGGGTACAGGGGTATTTTTAGGTTTCAGGGTTGGGTTTGGGTTTTGGGGTACAGGGGTATTTTTAGGTTTCAGGGTTGGGTTTGGGTTTTGGGGTACAGGGGTATTTTTAGGTTTCAGGGTTGGGTTTGGGTTTTGGGGTACAGGGGTATTTTTAGGTTTCAGGGTTGGGTTTGGGTTTTGGGGTACAGGTGTATTTTTAGGTTTCAGGGTTGGGTTTGGGTTTTGGGGTACAGGGGTATTTTTAGGTTTCAGGGTTGGGTTTGGGTTTTGGGGTACAGGGGTATTTTTAGGTTTCAGGGTTGGGTTTGCGTTTTGGGGTACAGGGGTATTTTTAGGTTTCAGGGTTGGGTTTGGGTTTTGGGGTACAAGGGTATTTTTAGGTTTCAGGGTTGGGTTTGGTTTTTGGGGTACAGAGGTATTTTTAGGTTTCAGGGTTGGGTTTGGGTTTTGGGGTACAGGGGTATTTTTAGGTTTCAGGGTTGGGTTTGGGTTTTGGGGTACAGGGGTATTTTTAGGTTTCAGGGTTGGGTTTGGGTTTTGGGGTACAGGGGTATTTTTAGGTTTCAGGTTTGGGTTTGGGTTTTGGGGTACAGGTGTATTTTTAGGTTTCAGGGTTGGGTTTTGGTTTTGGGGTACAGGGGTATTTTTAGGTTTCAGGGTTGGTTTTGGGGTACAGGGGTATGTTTAGGTTTCAGGGCTGGGTTTGGGTTTTGGGGTACAGGGGTATTTTTAGGTTTCAGGGCTGGGTTTGGGTTTTGGGGTACAGGGGTATTTTTAACATACATATTTACAAATTAATAAATAAAAATTAATATAATTAATTTAAATATTTAATAATAAAATAATTATTAATTAATTACAATATTTAAATTATTATTAATGACATTTTTTTAAAATATGATATACTTACCTATACTTACGTTGTAATGGTATGCGTTGTAATAGTACCTGCGTTGTAGTGTAATGCGTTGTAAAGGTATTCGTGGTAAAGGGTCCTGCGCTGTAAAAAATGCTTGGTAATGGTATGCGTGCTAAAAGTATGCGTGGTATCAACATATATCCTACAAGAAGTGGTGTCATCTCAGAGCATCATGTATATTGTTTTCTTTTGTAAGTTCTACAACGACCATAGGAAGCATTTTATTGTACCTCCTAGAGCCTACGATTTCGGACCCACGTACATTTTCTTGTAAACTTTACCCACAATTCATATTTTTGTACTTGTACGCTCATTACTAATTATGTATTGAAACTATTTTGTTATGTACATTATGAATTGACTAGCAGATAGTACGTTTTTTAACAACATTTTACCAGTATGGATGTTTTTATTTATTATACTCTGCTTTTATGATTTTAACATACTGAAATCGAATAAAGCTTATTTGAATTGAACTGAGTACAAGAGTCCACCCACCGTAACTAGTGGCACTAATTATACATTGAATGCCAGAACATTTGCATCACATGCACAGGTTACTTTTGATGTATATCAGGGGCGGCTCTCTACATCCCTCCTTCAATTTAGCTGGTTAGTGGAGTCACGACCTCACTAGGGTGAGGTCCAGGCAAAGTCTCTTAGCCTTTGGCTCGGAACTGGGTTGGGCCTCAGATGGTACCTGCGGCTTCTGCCCGCGGGGGAACCGGCAACCCCAGCCGGGGTCCAGTCGGTACTCCACACTGGAGAGGGGGGCCTGCCACGGTTTTCTGAGATGTGTCTGGTTGGCTAGCCCTTTCCTCAGGCCCTCTCTGGCTCAGCGGCGGTGCGTTGGCTTCAGCCCATAGTCCTTCTTCGTCCTGCTCGTCTGTCTCTGTGCATGATGCTTCAATGATGTTCTCGGAGGTGCCAGCCGGCTCTCTCACTTTCTTGAAGCAGGATATGTTGCGGGTGACTATCTGGCGTCCTCGGCGCGCCGTTACCATGGTCCCTTGAATTTTATCTACTGTCCACCTTTCCGGTTCATAAGGAGTCCGGAATTTCCACCCGGGATGACGGTTTTGGACCACCACGATGTCTCCTTCTGGTATGCTGGACTGCTGGGAATGTCGAGCCGCGTCGCTTTCTGATTGTTGGCGATTCTCTGTGACTGGATGGCTTCACTGTCTCTTGTTTCAGGTACCCAGGTGGGTGCGGTCGGTACATTGCCTCGGGGTGCCTTTTTGAACAGAACATGTGCTGGGGCACATTTTGTGGTGCTGTGCGGGGTCTGTCGGTACGCACTTAGAAACTGGTCCAGGGCAGCCTCTGGGTCATTTCCACTGTTCACTGCGATCCGGAGAGTCCTGTTAAGGGTTCTCATGAGTCTCTCGACTTCTCCGTTGGCTTGTGGCCACAACGGTGTTATCTTTCTGTGTCGTATGCGGAGGTTGTCTAGATAGGTTTGAAAATCTCTTCCTTGAAACGGTGGACCATTGTCTGATTTTATCTCTTCCGGGAGTCCCATCGTTGCGAATATGTGATCGAGCGTTTTCTTGACTTGAGGGAACGCTATTGACGGGACGACCTCCACCACGGGGAACTTCGAAAACGAGTCCACCACCACAAGTGTGTGTCTGCCATCGGGGAAACTCCCGAAGTTGACGCTCAGGTGAGTCCACGGGGTTTGGGGTGCGTCTTCTGTGATGACCGGGGCTGGCGCCGGGTCTCCCCCCGTTATGGTGCAGGCGTGGCAGGATCGCGCCATGCTGTCCATGGCCGGGAACCAGACCTTGTTTCTTAGTCGTGCTTTTGTCTTGGCCATCCCCTGGTGGCCTACGTGCGCTATGGTTAGTATGTGACTTTGGAGGCTCTCGGGCACGACAATGAGGTGTCCTCGAAGCACGACCCCTTCGTTTCCTATGCTGAGCTCACTTCGGATCTGCCATATCTGTTGTCGAGCATGACTCACTTCCGGTCTTAGGCCTTGGAGCCCGTCGAGGAATCGCGTCCAGCTGTTGTCTTCGAGGGCCCTTTTCACCCGAGTTAGGGTCTCGTCAGTGGCGGTGGCCTCACCTATCTCTTGTAACGTCAATGTGTCCGGACATGCCGCTTGAGTCACCATGTGGACGAACTCCTCCACTCCTTGTCCATCAGCAAGCGGGAGCGCCTTCCTCAACACGTCTGGGTGGCGGTACAGGTAGTCAGCCGGGTTGTGTGCCCCCGGTCGGAACACCAAGGTGAAGTTGTAGCCCTGCAGTTGGACGGCCCATCTCTCGATTCGTGGGGGCGCAAGCCTTGATAATCCCGTGAAGAGGAGCAGCAGTGGCTTGTGATCCGTTACTATCGTGAACTCCTGTCCGCACAGATATAGATGAAAGTGTTGACACGCCCACTTTATGGCAAGGGCCTCTCGCTCAATCTGGGCGTACCGAGTCTCAGTGTCCGTTAGAGCTTTGCTTGCGTACGCAACAGGTTTCCACTCATCTTTGCCGTACTCTTGCAGCAGCACTGCGCCAAGGCCCACTGGGCTGGCGCCCACAATTAGTTCTGTCTTCCGCGCGGTTGAAAATATGCCATCACGGCCTTGTCCAGAAGGCTCGCTTTGATGTCCTGGAACGCTTGATTTGCCGAGCATGTCCACTCCCACTCCTGATCTTGGTTCTGCCAGGGCTGCTAGATTGGGGATGAATCGGCCACAGTATATGGCCATTCCAAGAAAACTCTGCACCTCGGATGGATTCCGTGGGGTGCTCGTGGTCTGGATTGCTTCCGCTTTCTTCGGGTCTACCTTCAGACCTTTCCGAGTGAAAGTGTAGCCAAAGAAGTCGACCGCTTCTTGGTAGAAAGAGCGCTTTGATCTATGTAGGGCCAGTCCGTGTTCCACCAGTCTCTGCAGTGTGACTCTCAGATGGGTGTGGTGCTCTTCCAGCGTGTTCGAATATATGAGTATATCGTCGCTCAGGTTGATGACTCCGCTCAACCCAGACAATACTTCCCTTATCGCATTCTGGAACACTTCTGCGGCAGACAAAACACCGAAGCTCAGCCTCCTATATCTTCGGAGTCCGACATGAGTCAAAAATGTTGTTATATATCGACTTTCGGGTTCGAGCTCCAGTTGGTGGTAACCCGCGTTGAGGTCCAGCTTGGAGAACCACTTCGCTCCGTTTAGATCAGCGACAATGTCATCCATCCTCGGGGTGATATGCCGCTCACGCTTCACCGCGGCGTTGGGGAGCCTCATATCCACGCATAGTCGGATGGCGCCTGGCTGCTTGGGTTTGGGCGCTACGACTAGTGGCGACACCCAGGGGGTCGGTCCAGACACCTTCTCGATGACCCCTAGGTCTTCTAACCTTTTGAGTTTGGCCTCCACTTGTGGTCGGACATTGAACGGCACCCTCCGGGGCCTTGGGGCGACTGGGCACACTGAGGTGTCAATGTGTAGACGCACTTTCTTTCCTTTAAGTTTCCCCAGGCCGCTGAATAGGGTTGGGAATTCTTGCAGCATGCTGTCCGCATGTAATTGGTGTACTTGGTTGGCAAAAAACACTAGCCCTAGGTCTTCAGCCCTATGGCAGCTGAGGAGCGTGCCCTTCTTTCCTTCGGTGATGTGGAACCGGGCTTCCGTTGAATATTCACCGTTGACGATAGTGGTGTTGATGACCCCTCGCAGCGGTAGTGGGTCGGTACCCCCATAGGTGTAGATGCGTGCGCTCGATGGTGCAAGTGCGGGCTTGGGTGACATCTGCTCGTACTGTTCTGAGTCCATTACGTTCACTGACGCCCCTGTGTCTATGAGCGCGCGCATTTCGGTACCTTCTACCGAGACGGTGCACATGGGTGGAGGTCTTCTCTTTGTGGATACCCTGTTGACATACGATATCACATACACTTCGTCATTGTCGTCGTCTTCATAGCGCGGTCTCTTTTCTTGAGACTGACTATCCGGTGGTGGGTGTTCGGGCTCCAGCGACAGTCGCCTGACTCTTTGTGTTACGGACCTGGGTCCATATCCTCCTCGTGACCTCGGGGCATTCGGCCTGTATCGTCCCCCTTTACAGACTGCCGCAAAGTGGTTCAGTTGGCCACACTTTAGACAGGTTTTGTCTTTCGCACTGCATGTTGCAATCGTCGGGTGGTCCTCTCCGCAGTATGCCCATTGGGGTCCTCGTGCTTGCCACTGTCGCGGGCGGTTGCCTTGGGGTCGCCTCTGTAGCGCATCCACCCTTTCTTCCTTGATCTGCGCCATCTTGGAGGTTTCTGGACGCGCCATCGGGGAACATAGCGCCATTTCCATTTCGTCGGCCCTTGCGTCCGATCGTTCGTGGGACCGAGCAAGGACGAGTATTTCGTCTAGGGTGATCCCCGGCTGTCTGAGGATGAATTTTCTTAGCAACTTCGACCGACACCCTACGATAATTTGATCTCTGATCTCCTCTCTCAGATTGGCGAATGGACAGCTGCTGGCCAAGCGGCGTAGTCTGGCGTAATACATGTCTACCGATTCCGCCTCCGTTTGCCATGCACTCTTGAATTTAAATTACTCAAAGTCATTGTTCAACTGGGGGTCAAAGTGAGCATTGAGGGCATCAACCGCCGCGTCGTAGTCGTCTTCTCCGCCTGTGTCCGGGAGGGTTTCGAAAAGGTCATATATTTCGGGGCCTCCATAGAGGATGAGGAGGGACCTCTTGACCGTGCCATCTGTCTCACGGGTCCCTTTGAAGTATAGATTAAGACGACCAAGCCATGCTTTCCACCGTGGCGCTGCAGTCGCCGGGTCGGCCGACTTGCTGAAGGGAGGAAGGGGTGCAACCCCTGTGTGGGCATTGGCTGATTGTCGGCACATTGGCAGCGAGGTTCTGGGGTGGGCCCGCGGGGCCAGGTGGCGCTGGGCCTGGTGCCGGCACTGCTGTCGCGTTTCCTTGCGACGCATCCGTCATCGCGTTCCTTGCAGACGTGTGTGCTCCTAGGCAACTCGGATAGGAAAGATTCAGGGGTACCCTTCAGTGGCCCGGAGCAGTTAATCCCCTTCCAAGGCGCAGTTCGCTACTGGCGTGTTCCTAGTCTGTTCCGGCACGAGCAGCTGAGGGTACTGGAGCAGACGCGCGGATGCGCTGGGCCCACCCAGGACCCGTGTTCCCAGGAAGCGAATGAGCCGTCACTTGCGTTGGCCAATGCTTGTTTTTTTCTTCTTCAGACGGTATCGCCTGGTGGAATCCCAGTGTCAGTGGCGAGGCAGCGGAGAAGGCCGTGTAGCGAGGCTCCTCGCCAGGCGGGGCAGTCGGGAAAGCCCGGAGCCGACGTGCTGCGTCGCTCCTCTTCACCCCTCCCCCACCGGGGCAGTGCGCGATGTGTGGCGCGCAAGAGATGCGCACCTGGGACCGCGTGAAGCACGGCAGGTTTGGTGCGCGCGTAGCCTGGGGGGGCCTGGTAGGCCGCAAAATCGCCGCTCTGGCAGTACCCCAGGCAGAGCACTCACCCGAGTCAGACGCGCGGCGAGCCCCCGCCAGCTGAACACGCTCCTATGGAGGAGGCGCGTGGGCGGGCCTCGAGCCGGCGCATCGATGGCAGTCAACAGCAGGCGGGCCGTGGGCAGATGGACGGCCACAGCGGGTGGGCTCCGCGGCCGGAGCAGGTCGGCACGGATGGTTGGCCGAGTCGAGGGCACCGTCAGAGGACAGCCGAGGCACTCGGCGGTGGCAGGGCACGCGCAAGGTTAGTACCGGCCTCGTCGCCAGTGTGGTGTGTGAGGTCAGGGCCTCACACGTGGGCATACAGGCTATACAAAGTGACACAGACACTGAAGGTTTGCTGGTATGCCGGAAAGACCCCGAGCGGTCTTCCGCTTGTTTATTTTATACCTCGGAGCGAGCCCGCCCCGACGGTGTGGGGATGCATGTAGAAGTAGATACATTTTATGTGTAGGGCCGGGTGGCTCTCTACAGGCGTCGTCTCAAAAGCAGTGATTCTGAGCAAATCACTTAAGCGCCTCGTGCCTAAAAAAATTTAAACTGACCCTTCTATAATGTAATCTGGTTCTCACATTAATCGCTCTGATGCCTTCGACCAAGTTAGAGTTTTTATATAACTGCAAAAAAAATGTCTTTTGACTCGAGATTCGAGAACGGACTGTTCCGAAATGAAAGTTATGGAATATATTATATCGGCAACCAGTAGGAAGATTTACAAGCTTAGCTGTGCTAACGCGTCGTCCATCTATCTCCTCTTCCTCGGATGAAGGGCCTCTTCACAGGGGTCACTGTCGGCTCCTAACACATTTCACCGGTTTTGATGCTGCCCGCAGCGGAACGCTTTGAAGCAGCATTAAACGGGCTATAATTTTCTCATTTAGTTCACAGCAAATGGGTCATATTCCAGCTTCTAGGCTTTTCCTTCTCGCCCCCCTCGAGCCAGTCCACGCACGAGCTTCAGTTAATTTACATTTATGTGCTCTGTACGATTCTGTGAATAGACCCTCGGCCCTCGTCATTAAATGTATCCTGCAATGCAAATGTCAGGGGGTCTTATCTGCAAACTGAGTCCCAGAGAATGCAGCAGCATTTTAAATGTCAAATTACAGGGCACGATTTCTAGAAGGTTCCAATTTACAGGGCACACAATCACTCTTTCCGAATCCTGCCTCTGCTTTCTGGCTCGCATCGCCTGCAGGATACATCATTGTTATTTAAAATAACAGTATGCTTCGCACACATATGCAATGCTCCCTTCTTTAACTCCATTGCAAAAGCTCCTCTTCAATCTTTCCCTGGGCCTGGGATTTGCAGGAAACTCCTCAATAGGCGCATTATATATTATGTTCAACATGGGTATGTGAAGTATAAAAAGTAAGGATTATCATGAAGCCATTCACGTGGAAGCAGCATAATAATCAGATTTTCGAGGACGGTTTATATTACATTATGTTACGTTACACTACATTAAATTAATGTTCACATAAATGTTTACATATTTGGACATTCCAGGGAATTTGGGCGATTTCTGCTCTTTTCCGGATTACACTTTTTACAGTCTAGTTTCAGACATCTTCCTTTGTCTGTCGGAGACAGCATTGTTCGCAACAATACACAGAGTTAGCGCTATATTTACCCATGAGTGGCATTGCCCCTACGCCACGCAATGGGGCGCAAGAGCGCCACAACTCATATGTTAGATTTATCAGGACACGCAAGCGGGCTCTGAGTGGCTTTATAAATGCAGAGTAACTCAACACAGAGTAAATCGCTGGGAGATGGTGCAGCACAAAAATAGGCCACCCTTCATACGTCACAGACACTTAAGAAACACCCAGGATGAAAGTGCACTGGGCACATGATTCATGTATGTTTTAACAAATTAATATCAGTGTAGTACTTGACATTAATAAAGAGTGCCTACAGTGTAGGAATAGAGAACTTACTCACCTAAAAGTCTATCATATCTAAGTGTGGCAAGTAAAGAATCATCCTTATTTAGAAGATAATGTACTCACCCTAGAGATGGAATGCAGCTTTCTAAATGAGTGTGTTACTTCAAGTGAACAACATTTAATCGGTGTAGTAATCTTTATTGCTCAGTTAATTAAAACCATTGCAATTGTTAGCAAATAAAACCATTAGTTAAATACAATTAGTGTAAAAACATATAAAATAAGAATGAATTCGTATAAAAGGTAATAATTAATACAGAAATGTGTGCTTACTTCGAGCTGAGCGTAGAATAAAAATAAGGTGAAACACTTATTTTACGCCTTGGTATTAGACCGAACTGTGGTGTATGTTAATAACGTAGAAGAGCTTGATTTTTTTACAGAGTCTGTTGGTTCATAACAATCCCCTGCTGCTTTATTGTGTGCTATTTAGCCTTCGAGAGACAGTCCGATACCCATACAAAGTGATTGATCCCTTGTCAATGTCCGTTTGGGTATCGCTTCATAGATTAGCATCAGCCTGTTTCTGCCCTCTGTCATTTTTGTTTCTTTTCTGCTTTCTCCAAGAATTTGACAACATGGCTTGCTAGCTGAATGTTCGTCCCGTCAAAGCAGGCCTTTGCCGCCTGCCGGCGTGTTCTTATGCCCAGCCTGTTGAAGTGCTGTTTTAGATGGCATCTGCGCTCTGTGTCCAGTCCTTTGACTCTGACGTTATAGTATGGACGGAGACTCGATGTAAGGTAGGCTGATCCAAAGCCTTTTGTAGTCCGGTAAGCCAGGGTCATGGCTTTAAACTCAATCCTTTTATGGACGGGAAGCCAATGTAACTTCTGCAAGTATGGAGAAATGTGTTCTCTGAGTGAGATGCCACAAACTAGCCGGGCTGCGGTATTCTGGACTATCTGAAGTCTGTGGCACAGTCCTGCTGTCAGGCCGAGGTACAGTCCATTGACGTAGTCCAAGTGTGATGTTATGAGAGACTGGACTACTGTTTTCCTGGTACTACAAGGCAAGTAATTGATACTTTTTTTATTATTTCAATTTTGCAGAAGCAGGCTGCAGAGACAGTGTGAACTTGATTATGAAAAGTCAAACACTTATCCTATCTGACGCCCAGGTTCCTGACCGAGTCTTTAGGGTGGGGGATGGCACTCAAGTCTACCGGCCACAGACGTTCGAGTCCAAAGGGGACGGTTGTTTAAAAAAAAGAACCTCGGTCTTACCCGCGTTGAGTTTCAAAAAGTTGAGATCCATCCATTTCGCAATATCCCTAAGGCAGTTTTTTAAAGGGTCAAAGGTGGTCGAGGATGGATCATCATAAGAGAAGAGAAGCTGAATGTCATCAGCGTAAGATGTCATCTTGATTCCCATCAGCGATATTAATTCGACCAAGGGGGAGAAGTAAACATTAAAAAGAAGCGGGCTCAACGAGGAGCCTTGCGGGACTCCCCATTTAAGTGGCCTACTGGGAGAAGTGAAGGGAGGAGTGTCAACTTGTTGTTTGAGGTTAGACAGGAAGGAAGCAATCCAGTTAAGGGTCGTGCCCTGAATGCCGATGGTTCTGAGTCGATTCAGGAGAATCGGATGAGAGATGGTGTCGAATGCTGCCGAGAGGTCCAGCAGCACCAACACCGCCCTCGATCCCCTGTCCAGTGTCAATCAGGGCCGACTCCGTGCAATAACCAGGACGAAATCCATGTTGAGAATTGTGTAACAGGCCATTTGATTCAATAAAGCTGGCAAGCTGTTGATGTGCAAGCCTTTCGAGAATCTTGCCCGGGGCAGGGAGTAGGGAAATAGGCCTGTAGTTTCCAGGGAGTAGGGAAATAGGCCTGTATTTTCCCGGGGCAGGGAGTAGGGAAATAGGCCTGTAGTTTCCCAGATTCTCTGGATCCGCATTGACCTTCTTCAAAATTGGTACCAGAAGAGCATGTTTCCACGCCTCTGGATAGATACCTGAGCTCAAAGAGGTATTCCAAATGGGATTAAGATGGGGGTTTAAAAATGCTGCTAATGATTTATATTGTTTAGCCGGCCAAGGATCACTGGAAGATCCTGATTTACATTTAAGTAATTCTTGAAGGGAGAGGTCTTCCGGAATTTCCAGGAAATCTGCAAAGACAGGTGTCGTGGCAGGGTTAGCTGGCAGTTCTTCCTGTTTATCAGGGTTTTCAGTGATGGGGAAGGAGGCATAAATTAAAGTGATTTTCTCTTCGAAAACCTCGGAGAGATGGGTGCAAAGAGTCTGAGATACTGGTGGGCGTCGATTGAGAGCCTGCGGATCCGTAAAAGATTTAACCGTATTAAATATCTCCCTTGATGAATTGCGGGCTTTGTTAATTCTCTCAGAAAGATAGCTTCTTTTATGGGTTATAATCAATTAACGATATTCTTTTAGGGCTGTCCGATACTTTAGTTTACTTTCTGCTGAGAAGGTCAATCTCCAGCAACGTTCTAAGGATTTACAAGCAGACTTTTTTTGTCTCAGATCATCCGAGTACCAGGGGGCTGCTGGAGCAGATCTATAAGTTTTATTAGGTCGGAGAGGGTCCACTAGATCAATGGCTTCAGTCATCCATTTGTTAAGATGAGAGATGTGCAGGTCTAGGTCAGAGGCCCTTGGGGGGTTGGAAGTGATTAAATGATCATGCAAGGATTCTGGGGAGATCTTACTCCAGTTTCTACCAAATTCCTTAGCCGGAAGAATAGGTCTATCATGGTGGAACATTTGGATAACAAAAGGAATAAAATAATGGTCTGACAATATAACTGGTCGGGGTTCCTTGACCGAGATACCCAGAAGATTCGAACAAATGAGATCTAACATATGGCCGGCTTTATGGGTGGGCAAGGTGACTAGTTGAGTCAAACCACAGCCTGCCCAAGTAGATACAAAGTTAGAACTTGATTAATAATTTGTAATAAAACTTTATTGAACTTAGCTACTGTTTCCTGGTCCTCATTGTGTGGCCAACTAGATTGCACTGTTAATTGACTTTAATTAATGCTAATGTTATCTCCCATCACCTCTCAGTCGGAGAGAAAGAAGGTCTATCGGCAAACCATTGGTAAGAAAGTAGGCCAAGAAAAGGCTGGATCAAATCTGGTAGCACGTCAAATGGTTTTCCACTGACGTGAGGGAGTTAGGCTGTCCTGGATTGATTGAGTTGTGCCAGTTCAGAAACAACTTGTAGGGGCAGTGTTGTGTGAGTATTAATAGGGTTGGCAGTTGCTAGTGCTTAGGCTTGGATTTTGGTATCTTGAAATGGCCGTGTGGTGTTATTCGGGTCAATTTAGGTTGATTTGCGAATGTGGCACTTGATGGAGACAGGTTGAAGTGCTTATCAGAACCATCACGGCCTAAGATCAAGGGATAGGAAACGTAAAGTCAAGTTGCAGAGTAGAAGACACTGGGTGTAGTTGTCTGCTTTGTTGTATTGCTTGTTGTGAGACGTCATCAACAGCATTGTTGAAAGGGACTTTACTTTGTATGATTGTTGCGAGATGTGGATAGTATAGTTGAACTTAGTGCACCTGTTTGGAATATTTAATTTGGTAGTAAGTCTCCTGTACAGTGGTATTCCATATACCCAGGGACTGAAAATAAAATGCTATTAGTGGGCCTGCAGCGCTACTTGCGCCACCCACAGAAGTAGCCTTTCAAACCTGTCTCAGGCCTGCCATTCCAGGGACTGCGTGCAAGGTTTACTGCCACATTGTCTTGGCATTTAACTTTATTTTGCCAAGCCTTAAAACCCCCCTTTTAATACACATAGGACAGGCCTCAAGTGGGCCCTAGGTAGGCTTAAGGTAGGCCCTAGTTAGCTCTATAAGCATGGTGCTGTGTAGATAAAAGGTAGGACATGTGCCTTGATTGTATGGCATGTCTTGGTGGTGACAAACAGCCTATTTAGGTTCTCACTGCGGTGATGCCTACTCCTCTCATAGGATAGAATTAGGAATTAACTTATATGTTATTAAGTGGCAATTTCTGATTTGAAAGGAGTAGCATTGCTATGTTTGGTATGTTTGAAATAGTGGTGATAAATCCTGCTTATTGGTGCAGGTAGATTATTCATTAATATTTAAGAAATGACACTTTTAGAAAGTGGGTGTTTCTATATGCTTCTGACTCTATGTGCTTTGCAACCTGACTCAGAACCACATCTAGGGCAGAGTGTTAGCTAGGCTTTGGGCATACTTTCCAGAAAACCATCACACGGGGAAGGTTGGGTGTATTCGGGTTGCTCTGCATTCATCTACATACTGAATGATCTTCCTGGGTTGGGATAGAGGGAGGCATGCTTACATTCGTATAGGCTGTGTCCTGCCCTCACACAAAGGGCTTGTTTATCCCCTACTGTACATCTGGAGCCAGGGCAGGGGCGTAACAAAGGCCCCCGCAGCCCCCGCAGTGCAGGGGGGCCCTCAAGCTCCAGGGGCCCCCTAAGCGCACTGTATACTTACTCACAGACAGGGTCCGTCTGAACTCTGTGACCTAGTGTGAAAGTTATCTCGTCGCTCAGTGCGCTGAAAAAGTATGGGTTTTCCAGGGCAACAAAAACAACATCCCAGCCCCCTTCTCTCCATTTACCAACTGGAAGAAAATAATATTTTTAAAGGGAGTGGATAGACTGACAGCAGAGCTCGTGATGCACCGCGCAAGTGTGGGGGCTTCTGCAACTGTTGCTTCTGCAACTGTAATCGAAAGTATGTTTGTCTGCTGCTGTATTGCCAAACAGAAGATATTCTAATTCTATCACTTTGCCTCCTGACAAGGAAATACTGTGTATAATTAGACTCTCTGGGGTGACCTTAATGGTTGAAATATATTGGTGCCTTGTTGAATTTCATTATATTTTAATGTGATGGATGCAAACCACCAACATTTTATTTAATAAGAGCAAAGTCCTCATTTTGAGAGGAAAAAGCCTGACTACACCGCCCTGATTTTTACTACCGATGCCCTACGCCCAATACCAACTGATGTTTTGGAGAATGTGTGACTTTCACACCAGTTTGTGAAATGATGACAAGCATTAGGAGGCTGATTTACAAGCCCCTTGCGCCACTTTTGCGTCACTTTTAACATGGGAAAAGTGACACAAAAGTGGTGTAAGGGGCTTGTAAATCTGCTCCTAAGTGTACTTTAAGTGGGTGGGGATGTGTGACAGCGGACAAAGGCTTTTAAAAGTAGAAGGGTTGGGTACCAATCGAAACAATGTTTTGGATAATGTGTGCAACAAACACGAATAGTCAACTCTTAGTAACAAGTACACAATTACTTTACGTGTCTTATTGCTGACAAAATTATGTGTAAGGAATGTGGATTTCTGCCCAGATGTGATTTAAAGTATGTTTGGACTTACTTGTGGCAGTGGATAACGTTCACTGGCAAAATAATAAAAGGGATTTCAACAATCAATTTGAAATTATATCTGCTTTCACCCAACACTCCCCATACGCAGGTACCCACCAAAATGGTGTTTTGTAATCTGAGTAGTGGTGTTTGCAGGTACTTGATGGACACGTCACATAACCTTGCGTTGCCACAGAGTGCCCCACGTTGCTCATTGCCATCAGCAAGGCAGACCATATATTACAAGGTGCATGCACCAGCAGTGGACGCAGAGGTCTGAGGGGCCCACTGACCAGATTATTGCTGTGTTTTTCATTTATAAGAGAGAAAAAAAGCTTTAAAATACAACAAATAAATAGCTAAATAAAGCAAGACATAGTGGTCTCAAAGTGGCCAGATTAGTTGTATTCACACTCACACACTTTAGCGCCACTTAACAAAGTTTGCCAGTGAAGGGCTACTTTTGTTTTCTTGTCTTTCTTTCAACGGCATTGTTTTCCTTGGTTGGGGAAGCGCAGCATTCCTGAAGGGACTGCAATAACTAGTTAATGTGTAGAGTGGAAAACGTTTAATGTGTTCATTATAAGTTGTTTTCCTTATTTTAGTTTATCTGCGTCCAGGGATGTGGTCTTTATAAACCAAACTGCTTACGCTTTTTAAGTATATAAGCAATGGACATTGAAACTGTTCAATTCTAGGCCCTATAGTCATTTCCTTCACTTTTCAAGCAAAAACACTAATTTCTCTCTGAATAATGAGTGTAAAAGCATTAATGTTACCACGTTGTTCCTTCTTACACTTCACATGCTTTACTTAATTTTGCATTTCCAATGAATGTTTGCTTTTTCCTGGATGTTGTTGCTTTTTTTTCAGGCAGCATATGACTTTTGTCTGGTGCATTATTTGAATTGAGTCGCATCCAGGTGTTTATAGCATGGCACGATCTGATTGTAGCTGAAGGCCGTGCGAGTTTCTCTCAGTGAGAAGTCTGGTGTTCAGTAGGGGAGAGGATGTGGCACTATGACCACAGCTGCCGATTTTGGCACTGGGGAACCAGGTTCAGCCTTCATGGCCAGTCCACCAGAACACTCTCCTGAGGGAGCACATTCCATGCTAGACCTTAGAAGGCCCCGCAAGACCTTAGAAGCCCTGTTGTTTTAGCATAAGCAGGTTGACCCTAGTGCTGACAAGTGTGCGTTAAGTTTGAAGGCCTGTCCACCACAATTCATACTGAAGTTCAACTTCAGTCTTGCGGGCAGGCCTACGATGCAGCACACCCTAGAGCAACAGTGACGTTCACTGAGGTCACAGAACCCTTGAAACCAGTCCACCTTACCCATTGGTACCTCCATTCGCCTTGTTATGACAGTAGTAGTGCAACTCACCAAGGATCAGCAATGCAGGATTTGCACACACACCAAACTATGTTTGCAAACTTCACTGTTTCTGCTTCATGCACAAGCATGAATTGTGCTGACTGCTTTGGGGCCACTGGAATTATCCAGCTATGGGGGACAAAATTATGCCGCAGTGTTTACTAAATTATGCAGCAAACAAATGGCTGCAGCGTAATGCGGTATATTTTCTGATACTTTACTATTTTAACTTTTTACACATACTGTCTGTGCAAAGATTTTGCCTCATTAGTACCAGTGTAACATACAAACGAAGCAGTGAGAAAGGTGACCAGTCAACCTTTGCAAAGGGCCCTGACCTTTGCAGCAACACAAGTCACATTTTTTAGTAACTTTTGATTCGTTTGAGCTACAATTTATTAGTTATAATCGTCAAATTATGCAGCAGATGATGTATTATGTGACAAATATGGCAGAGCCATAATAATGTAGAATACATTTGCAAACTAGGATATTTCGTCATTCATGTTTGAACTGCTCTTGTGGAAAAGGGCAAGAGAAGGTCTGATGACAGAAACTGCATCGCTCGGAGACAGATAGTTTGTGATTTCACTTTTGAGCATATGTGGGAGATTCTGTGATTGGAAATGTATCCCACTTTGTGAATGTATTTTAATGTCAATAACTCATATTAAACCTTTAATAAACATATGCATCCATTGGTTGAATTAAATAATGTAATAAGCTGTAAATGGTCATTGAAATGCTAAACAAATACTAGAAATAGGAATGTCCTTCTCTTTCTGGCCAAACCTCTGACTCCGCCCACTTATCCAATCCTCAGGTTATCCCTGCACTCTGATTTTCCGCCCACAGTTCCCCAGCGTTTTTCCCCCACTTCGACCACTGGTTGCATTCAGTTATGTTCTCTCTTCATTTCTCTGCATTGGGTGCTGCTTTTATTCAGGGACCTGGGCCCAGGATTTGCTTGCATGCCATTTTCGAGACTCTAGCCACTACGAGCCTTACACCCATCATAAAATAAACCTTACTGTTTAGAAATGTTGCAGATATCAGCCTGCGGCCCTGCAAGGGTATTTGATTTATTGATGCTTCTTTACTCTCTTTACTGGAGGGTCCGGTGTCTCTGGATGGGGTGTGGCACATGAATAATATGACAAATGGATTTTTCAACTGCCATTCTCCATTACAGCCTGCTGGGAACTATGAAAGTGGACAAACGGCAAGACCCAAATGTCTTCAACCCCATGCTTCCTCTGGAGGAGCATTGTTCATTTTTCATTGTGCTGAAAATACCCAATCATGCTTCGCATCCACACATTCAGAGCAAATCGTACATGCCCCTATTTCTTTTTTCTGCAACTTTTGTATGTATATTAGGTAATACTTCAGTGATTATTTTTCTTCAGCAGTGATGTAACATAAGTTCCCGCAGTGCTGGGGTGCGGAGTTCCAGGGGGGCACCTCAGCAAAAGTGGTAGGTGTTGGGGAGGGGACCCCCTCCATCTACTTTGCAGGGGGGCCCCCTCGAGGTTCGTTATGCCACTGAGCCAGGGCTGAATAAAATGGGGTATTGTGCACTTCTAAGGTTTTTAATAAACTTCCCATGGATCAAAGAAAGTTTGAGTATTAGTGCAGGGGCTATGATCCTATGTTTTTCGACATTGCATGGGACTTGTAACCAGACGCTGATGGCTGTACAAAGTAGTGCACCTTGCTAGATGGAACTGCAATGCTGCTAGGAAACACTGCCAGAAGGAACTGCAATGCTGCTAGGAAACACTGCCATTGGACTCCCTTGTTTATTGTGCTAACCTGTAGCCTGCTGGGATGCACAAAGGACTGCCTTTGTGCTACAAGGGCCCTATATGCAGGCCTGCTCCCTATATTCCTGCTTGAGTGCCCCAGGTGCTCTCCAGGGGCTTGTGGGCTTGCCTCTTCTCTACCTGTTCTTGTGAGAGGTTCTGAAGGACTCCTTTGTAATTTTTCAGCATGTCCTTTAGACAACCTATCTTAGCGCCTTGTGAGCACTTCATTTGGACCTTAATTTGTTCTAATTTGCAATTCCCTTCACCAGCGTATGGTGAGCACTGAGTGCGCTAGGTGCGTGCTTCACTTTGGGAGAAGTACATGGGGAGCCTGGTGGAGGCTCCCTGTGTTTGTAAACCACTCCATTCTAGCCAGCCCACCTTTTTGAGTCCCTTTCTACCAGCTCACTGTGTGGGGCACCTCCTTGGCTCTTGACCAGCATATGACAAGCGCTGTGCCATAGCTTGGTAGATAAAAGCGTACCTCTGCCTGTATCGGTGCAGAGAGGGACCCGAGTGATGCCTGGAAATGCAGGACTTGAGTTAGCAGGGGCGGGGATCTTTCGCCAGATGAATTCACCCCGAGAATGGGGTGCAGCCACAGAGGGAATCTTTGTTGTATGCTGCATGCAGGAAGGGGCAGGGCATCTGCCCCAAGAGGTACTGAAAGTAAGGGAACAGTACCGACAGCTCCTCCTCACTGTGTGTGTTCAATCGGCTGAGCCCCACTCCACAATGCGGGCCACTGAGAAATGAGACTGCTCTGATAAGCAGATGCCTGGTAAGATCGCGGGTAGCTACCTTGTTCAATTCTCAGGCACGGGGGAACCCAGTGAGGTCTCTCTGCCAAACTGAGAGGCTAAATGCCCTCCCCCCTCTTCCTGTGGCATACCTTTGGGGGCATTCATGACTCAGCTAGCAGTTTGGGAGGGGATCCGCGATAGAGGTTCTGTTCCAGCTGAGTCCGTCAACTACCGTAATCAATGTTGTAGGTGAGCAGGTGGTCCTGCAGCCTACATTTGAGGACAATTTACTGTATAACAAGTAATACGAGCGCAGTTGCACTACATCTATGTGTTGACTACAATTGTGATCTGTATTTGTGATTTCTGTGCCTGATTCATTACCTGCTGCTGCATTCTAGGCTGTGAAATTGATGTAGTTCATTTGTTATACTGACAAGATCAAGAATTCTATTTTAGAGACTGCATCAGGTGTACACTAATGTGTTCTTTCATGATGTTTTGCATTTGTACGTAACAGTTATTCTTTGATTGCACACATTCTGTCTCTTTTATGGTGTATTTCTTGTGTCACTGGGGTGAGTGTGTTGCGCAAACGCTTTACATATTACATCAGAAATAAGCCTGACTGCTCTGGACTGGCTACCAAGAGGGTGAGTAGGGTTTGTCTTGGATGTGTAACTCCCTTACCCTGACTAGAGTGGTGGGTTCTGCTTGGTTTAGGTGTATACCCTAGCCAACAAGAAACCCCATTTCTAACAGGGTGCTCGTTGGGTTGCAAAACAGAAATCCTGGAGAACTGACATGGTGAGGGAGCTAGACTTTATCCTGCACTAACCACAGAAGAAGGTAAAGGTATGAAAGGAGTAGAAAAGGAATAAAAAGATAGATGACACAGAGAATGCAGCTGAGGACAGTCAAAACGATACAAATGATGAGTTACTACCAAATCATCCACCTCCATATATGAATCCTGATCTGAAGGAAGAACTGTACGGAATGACAGCCTGTTTGACTTCACAGGCGTTAAATGCCCCAGATGCATTGACTGTTCCTGTCGCACTTGGTCCTGTAGTTCCTTTGTATAAGCCTGGCATAGCATGAAATTATACCCATACTTTGACTGTTCCAACTGAAATATGTATCATGGCTAACAATTCAGTGAAACGGATAATAAGACCCATTCCTCAGATTCCTAGATTTTTCATCAAAGGTAATACTGCATGTGCTGCAAATGCAGACCCTATATCACATCCGTCAGGATTTGACCTGACATGGAGATTTCCTCAGAGATTGTCACCTTTTTTCTTGCCCAACACAAATGCCCCACAGATGTTGAATTACAGTATCCGTAGGACAGGAATGCCTGTGGGAAGGCCAACTTCTGACATGTCCCTTTTAAACTCACCGCCTGATCCATGTAGTGGTACTTATAGCAGAGAAATGATCCTTCATACCTCAGCAGTATAGCCAGATCTTACTCCCTGACACCTTGATGACTGGTTCAAATGTATAGATACCCCGACAAGTGGTCAGAATCTTGGAACGAGGACAGACTCATGAGAGATTATTTGAATTTGCCCAGAGACATGGAATTGATGTACAAAGTAAGTATGGGCGGAAAATTCGTTCCGCTCGCGGAATTTGCGGATTTTCCGTGATTTCGTGATCCACGAATCACACGAAATCGCAGCAAAATCCGGCAAAATCCACGAATTCGCGAACGGGACGAATTTTGCTCAGGAAGCACTTACAGGGTTACAGCAGGTGTCCAAGTTGAAGCTAATTTCTTTGTAACCATTTACAAAATGGTTACAAAGAAATTAACTACAACTTGGGCACCTGCTGTAACCCTGTAAGTGCTTCCTTGCCTACTTGCAACTATTCTCTGACCCTGCTCTGATCCTCGAAGCAGGGTCAGAGAATAGTTACAAGTAGACAACCAGGCTCCGTGAACAGGAAGCACTTACAGATATAGATAAAGTAGGGGCCTGAGTTGTAGGTCAAACTCAGTAACTCCTTAATCAGCCCCAAAAAATTGTGCGCTTTGTCGAGGCTGGGTAGGTGTGCTTTTTCCCCATATCTACAGTCGAAAATTAGCTATGATGCTTAATGGAGGCCTTTGCATCCTTGACTTTCCCCGAGTGCAATCCCCGTGCAGTTCCTGTAACCAGTAGCTTCTTTCTCCTCATCTGCTGCTTTGATCTGTGCCTGACCTTTTATACACAGAAGAAGAGGCATGTGAACTTGCAAAGAAGCCCCCCTATTTGCCCCCCCACACACACTAGCGGTGTGCACCGTCTTCCCGCTCTTTACCCACTATAATGGACAGCTCACTCGAGGGACCCCAGCGCCCTTTGGCGCGATGGCAAAGTTACACAAACATGGTCACTGGAGGTAACTCTTCTGGCCCTATGCAGCTGTAGTGCAGGAAAAGCACTATACATTTATCCAATGAGGTAGCACTTACTGATTAACCAGTAGAAAGTACTCCAGTTAAGTATGGTGCAAAATCGCAAAAAAATCAGCGATTTTGAGGGGAAATTCACGAATTTGCGGATTTTTTTGTGATTTTGCACGAATTTGCGAACCGCTGATTCGCAAAATTCGCCCATACTTAGTACAGAGGTCCAAAGTATTGCAGAAAATTTACAGAATATGCTTTTGTGACAGAGAACTTACAAAGTCGAGAAGTGTGGCTCACTGGTTAGAGCAGGCAGACCCTGAAGCAGAGGTCAGACCCGGGACCAGGGTTCAATTCCCGACGCGGCAGGGTCTTGAGCTCAGATGTCCACGGACTCGATAATTCTCGCTTCGGTGCCTGACCTAATCATGGGTTCACACTCTGCAACTCTGGGCATTAAGCTTGCTTAATCTCCACAATGGCCCCCCGCGGCGGGATGCCTGGCTTTCACCTTGGGGATGCCCTGTAGGGGCTATCTCACAGGGAAAAGCCAGGATGGGTTCCCAAGGCAAGCCCTTAGAGACCCATGGCTGATAAGCGCTATATACATCCAATATACAATACAAACATGAGTCCACTGACCTCTGTCCTTGGATCTCACTCTCCCAAGCAGCTCCGCTTTGCCCTGCGTCGCCCCTGAAAGTCACAGACCTCCGTGGCAGGTTTCGAGTCTTCCCTGCCTCCGGTGATTGCTGTGGCGCATTGTACTCCCTAATTGTGTATTTTTCTTTGCCCTAATTGTGCCTACCGTCCGTATTTCAGATTTTTCCCTTATATTGTTTAATTTCCTTGTTTTGGTACTTTCATTGCTGTGTCCAACTCTGTTTGTTGCCGCCGACCCGTGACTCCTCCCCCGTCCATCCCGCTCCCGCCTCCCAGCTGCTCCCCCTCCCCTTCATAATGGCGGCCACTGCGCGGTTGCGTCGCTGGTGCGCCGCTGGCACGCCGAAGGCGTACCTAAGGCAAGCCCATCTTTCCTGGACCACGCACAGCGTCAGACCCCCTGGCTCCCGTGAACGCCACGAGTCCCAACGCTGCTACGACGCCAACTTCCTCCACAATCTGAACACCGGCCGTTCACCCTACTGCTGCCAGGACACCCAAAGCTCACCCACGGACCCCTCTCCTGCCGAAGCTGCAGCTTCACCAGTCATCGAACACCAGCATGCCCAGCCCAACCCACCAGGGATGGACGCAACCAGCTCAGATGCTTACTACTCAACACCCGTTCCGTCCACAAACACGCCATCAAACTCTGGGACTTCCTCGACTCAGCCACCCCGAAGTCGCATTCCTTACGGAGACCTAGTGAACCCCTCCTTGGCGCCTTACATTGCTATTGCCTTCCCGGAAGGCTACAAGATCACCTGAAGGGACCGCACCAACGGACCAGGAGGAGGAATCGCCATTGTCCACAAGAATACCCTCAGAATTTCGACCAGCACCGAAGACAGCTCTAGTTCTGTGGAACACCTGCACTTCCAGATCCACACTGACCCCAACACCACCCTCAGAGAAACCCTCATTTACAGACCCCACCAGACCCAACCACAATTCTGCGACTCCATCTCAGACATCGTCAGCACGCACACCCTTGCTTCCACAGACTACATCCTCCTCTGGGACTTGAACTTCCACCTCGAGAGCACCAACAAGAGCAACTCCATCGCCCTGCTCAAAAACCTTGCCAACCTTGGACTCAAACAGCTCGTCACGACTCCCACTCACTCCGCTGGTCACACGCTCGACCCCATTTTTTTCACCATTAACCCCGTCACCTTCAGCCACACCACCGAACTCCACTGGACCGACCACCGTTGCACCCGCTTCACCTTCAAGAAACCCACCTTGCACCACCACCCGCATTGGATCCCTCACCGCAGCTGGAACAACATCGCTGACGAACAGCTGATCAGCACCCTCGCCCGTGACTCACCAACTGACACCACCAACTCAGCCGCCGGCAACCTCAGGCAATGGATCCAGGACTGCGCCAACACTCTTGCCTCGAGCAAGATACCCCGAAGCAGACGCACCAACAGAAAGGCCAACCCGGTTCACCACCGACCTCCAGGGATCTAAGCGGACTTGCAGAAGACTCGAGAAAAAGTGCTGCCAGGAACAGACACAGGACAACCACGCAGCCTACAAGAATGCCAGCCGCAACCACCACCAACTCATCCGAGCCACCAAAAGGACCTCATTCAAGGAACGCATAGATAACAACACACACAACAGCAAAGAGCTTTTCAACATCGTGAAGGAACTCTCCAAACCCAGCTCCGACAACATCCTGTCGTCACAAGACCTATGCGACTCCCTAGCCACCTTCTTTCACCGCAAGATCGCAGACATCCACGACAGCTTCAACTCCCAGACCCTCCCGATAGCCACTGGCACCACAGACTCACCACCCCCCAGCCACACCAATCTCTTGCTCTCCTGGACCCACGTCAACGACGACAACACCGTCAAAATCATGAACACCATCCACTCCGGCTCACCATCCGACCCCTGCACTCATCACATCTTCAATAAAGCGAGCTCCATCATCGCACCTTAACTCTGGAAGACCATCAAAAGATCCTTTGAGACCACCACCTTCCCAGAAATCTGGAAGCACGCAGAGATCAACGCCCTCCTCAGGAAACCCAAGGCGGACCCAAAGGACCTCAGGAAGTTCGGGACCATCTCCCTGCTCCCGTTCCCAGCGAACGTTATTGCAAAGATCGTCAACAAGCAACTGACCCACTTCCTTAAGGAGAACAACACACTGGACCCGTCTCAATTGGGTTTCCGCAGCAACCACAGCACTGAAATCGCCCTCATCGCTGCCACCGACGACATCAGGACCATGTTGGAAACGGCAAAACCGCTGACCTCATCCTCCTGGACCTCTCGGCCGCCTTTGACACCATCACCACACCCCATGTACATGTCTCCTCGACGCAGGAATCCGCGTCAAAGCCCTGAACTGGACCACCTCCTTCCTCACCGACAGAACCTAGAGGGTCCACCTCCCTCCATTCCAATCTGAAACCACGAAGATCATCTGTGGCGTACCCCAAGGTTCTTCTGTCAGCCCATCCCTTTTCAATGTCTACCCAGCTGATCCTGTCCCTCACCAAGGACCCGCCACCGCCAAAACCAACCTCAACGAAGGGATGAAGGCCGTCGCCGAATAGATGAAGAACAGCCGCCAGAAACTGAACTCGGACAAGACAGAGGTCCTCATCCTTGGCTCCACCACCTCTGCCTGGGAAGATTCTTGGTGGGCGACCGCACTGGGAGTTGCATCGACACCCACCAAGCACACACGCAACCTGGGGTCCATCCTGAACTTATCACTCTGACCCAGCAAGTCAATGCTGTCTCCTCCTCCTGCTTCAACACCCTCCACAAGTTCCGCAACATCTACAGATGGATCCCCACTGAAACAAGTTAGACAGTCACCCAGGCCCTCGTCAGCAGAAAACTGGACCACGGCAACACCCTCTTTGCAGGGGCCATGGCCAAACTCCAGAAAAGACTACACCGCATACACGCCTCGTCTTCATCATCCCTCGCTGCACCCACATCACTGCTCACCTGAGAGACCTTCACTAGCTTCCAGTCAACAAGAGGATCGCCATCAAGCTCCTCATCCACGCTCACAAAGCACACCACGACACCGGACCAATATACCTTAACCACCAGCTTCGCTCCGCTGACCTCGCCCTCGCCAACATGCCACGCACCCACAAGACGACCACCGGTGGCAGATATCATTCTCCTACCTCGACGCCAAGACATGGAACACCCTTCCCACCCGCCTGCGACAGACTCAGGGCCTGCTGACATTCAGGAGATGCCTCAAGACCTGGCTGTTCGAGCAGTAGCTGCACCCTGCTCTCCCCAGTGCCTTGAGACCCACGCAGGTGATTAGCGTCCTCTACAAATGCATGATTGATTGATTGAACATACCTCCACCAGGAATGAGATTACCGATTAAGGAATTAATTGGCTGGATTCGAAAATGGAGTGAGTTAGATAACGGTGAAGGTTGATGGTCAAAGAAAAAAGAAGCAAAGAAAGTTAGGGTGAATCTGCCTTTGTCGGTAACAGGGGAGGGAGATGAGGATATACATATGCTTCCCATGAGAGAAGTGACTGGTGGAGGGTATGTTCAAGTACCGTGGAACAGGACTGATCTTGCCTCATTCACTAGTGATTTCCCGAGACTGTGAGAGAACCCAGTGGAATGGTACAGACAAGTCGACCGATTTTGTATACATTTAAAAAGATTTGTAGAAAGTTTTGGACACTTTGAAATTGTGGTTCCAAGTGATTTGTGGGCTAAATGCAGAGTCCATGTGGATTGACCCGAGGTGGAGCTGATGAGACAGCCTCAATCACATGTGCCGTCACCGCTGGTAATGAAAAAATATAACCAGGTGATTACATTTTTTAAATTGAAAATCTCTCCTAAAGAGATTGATTGGGTCAAGATTGACAGAACGACCCAAGAATCCAAAGAGTCAATACATACTTACTATGAAAGATTGTTGCAGGCATTCAAACAGTTTAGTGAGATAAAGACAGTTGAGGAAAAGGATATTGGACATTTTATTTTTATTTTTTTTTAATTTTTGAAAACCTTTATTCGTGCATCCAGAAAAGTACAAATAGTGGCCTACAACCTTCAGGCCGGCCACAAATACTGTTGAGCACAGGTGCATGCAATACGAAGACGCGACAGCATATCGATATCAATTAACACAATTAACAAATAGTCAGCAGTTACACTGTAAATCACGTGCCTTCGCGCCTCAGGAGTGATGAAGGTTAATTTTAAAGTTTTCATAGCTACTAGTAAGGACCAACTATTTTGTTTTAATGAAAATAGAGTACAAACGAAAAAGGAAAAAGAACAGGGTCCGCGTAGACGTGAGATAGCAATATTAACAGAGGCACACACAGCCCAGCATTTTCGAGGACAAGTCCCACACCAGGCGGCATGACGGCCAAAAAGTGCGCAACAAGGATAGTGGACCCGTGGTCCCATCAGTACCTACCGCCACCCGCCCGCCAGCAACGTCGACACGGACCCAAGACAGAAGAAGAGGAAATAAATTAAAAAGAAAAAACAAGGCACCATAGGAACATAAAGAAATGAAACCCATCCCTCAACCCCCACCCTATACGCATGCGAAGGCTACGGCCTACCCCCCCAGCAGCGCATCTGTCGCCCCATAAACCCGAAATTTAGAATAGAAAGTAGAGAGAGAGAAAGAAGATAAAAGGACACCTTAGATATAGGGAGCAAGAAAGGAGAACCCAGTCTAAAACTCCCACAAAAACCTAACCCCGGAGGAGGGCCATTATGTTCGTGTCACGGACTCCACTACCCGCACCAGATTCACAACGTAGCAACTATATCAAGCATATACAAAAGTCATCGTCTCTAATGAGGAAGAAATTCTCAATAAGAGCCCCCGTGTGTGTCCAGATAGTGTATCAATCCGAGTCCCCCCCAACCGAACAGAACAGTGCAAGACCACCACCAGCAACTATTGTCCCCGGACCCCCAGCCCGCGAATACGTCCACCCCGTTAGGAAAGGACAGAATCAAGTACATCTTCCCCGTCGGCCGACCAGGTATGAAGTCAGAAATCACCCATAAGCAACAGTTATCCCCGGACCCTAGCCCGCAAAAGCATCCACCCCAGTAAGCAGGACCAAAAAGAACTGACACATAGTCACAGCCTGTAATGGATAAGGATCGTTAAAATTAGCACATACAGAGGCACAGGATAGCGTCCCAGGTGGGTCTTCGTCAGCCAAATTGAGAAGGACAGCGCAGAAGCGGGCAGTTCGGGGGAACACAATCAAGAGGAGAGTGCACCAACATGACGCAGGCAATCCGGCACACCATGAAAGTGCAGTTCCAATGGATGTAGCAAGAAAAACAGTCCGAGTCAAGTCCCACCAGCCAGTGTATAAAAAGTATTGATCAAATTCCCTTCAGCCCTGGCCAGATCTTGACTGTCTCTTCAGAGATGGCCGACGGGGGAGGCCCAGTTCAAACAATGCAGGAAGACAAAATGGCCACCACTGGTGAAGAAGAAGGAGGCAGAGACAAAATGGGCGCCTCCAATCACTTTCGGTGCTGCAGGCGCACAGGATAAACACCCCAAAACACAAGAAGCGATATCCACACCACCGCCTGAAAAAAGATCTCCACAAGGCTGCAGATTCAAAGGGGACCGATACAAGCGAAGGCAAAGTCTGATACACTAACCTCACAGTTGACAAAGTTGCAATGTCCGACTGGAGGGGAAACATTGTAGCGCCACTGAAGATGTTGACCTGCCGTTTAAAGTTAAATCGGGAGACGGGGAAAGGCAACAACTCCCCGCACGCATTCTGTGCCCCGGAGCCCCCCGCTGAGATCGACAGGGGCAAGCCAGCACAGTCCTGATAGTTGGTCCGTCTCCCGGGACTCGAGAGAAGGACATCGTCGAGTCGCTTACTCATCCTTTTGAAGGAGGCATGCCAGTCACGGCGGAGCTCGGTCAGTGCGGCAAGAACGGTCCCGTACGTCGGCTCCGAGTTTAGGCTCTCCAGTTCCATAGCAGGGGACGGTGTAAGTAGCGTAGCCTTCAGGTCAGCGGTGGGCCGGGCGGCATAGTCGTGGCACAGGACAGCCCCAGCCTGCTCGGGGAAAGCAGCCGCCATCGCTCCCTCCCCGGGATGTACGTACGAAGAAGGGGCTAAGCACGGTATGAAGGCATCGCAAAGCGGGTCGCCGTCGCAAACACCGCTCACGGTTCTGGAGCGCCGCACAGGAGACGTCATTGCCGATCCGCCGCTAGAAGAGGCAATCACAGGGGTGACCAGCAGGAAGGAGGCAGTCGACGGTTCAGCGACTATCGGCGGAGAGGAGGCAAACGGGGCGCAGATCCAAGGCTTCGGCGGTCATCTAGGCTTGCGACGATATCTCCGGCAGTACAGCTCGCAGGGATCTCGGAGGCACACGGGCGGGCTCAGCGCGGACACAGCATCACACCGCTGCGGTCAAAATGCAGGATAGAAGGCAGGATAGCAGCGCTGGGTGTGCAGGCTCGCGGAGCCGAGACACGGCACGTCCGTTCAGGTCGCCATCTTGGCTCCTCCCCCCCGATATTGGACATTTTGTTTGCAGGTTTGTGTATGGATTAAAGCCTGAGGTTAGTTCTATGATTCAGTACCATTTGATTTGTTGGCAGAGTAAGCCCATTGATGAAATTCTGAGATACACATAGTATCATGGAGATAAATTAGGGATGAAACTTAAAAATTTAGGAAAAAATGAATGATAGATCAAATGAAAGCTGCACAGAAAGGTCAGAATCCACAGCTTATTGGGAACACTGGTCCCTTGCAGGATGTTTATCAGCAGGGAGGTTCAGTGATGCAGAGTGGTAATGGGTTTCAACAGCAGGGATTTCAACAGCAAGGGGTTCAACCACAGGTTAGAGGATGTGGTATCCTGATCGATCCAAGTATAGGTGTTGATGTGCAGACTTTGAAGAAAACTAATCCCTGCCATGTTTGCAGCAGGTTAGGGCATTGGAAGCACAAGTGTTGGTTCAATACTGGTAACATGGTTAATAGGAATCAGGTTCAGAATGGTGGATTTATGCAATCACCGCGACACAATATGGTTCATACACAGCAGGTGCAGAGAGAGAGAATTCAAAATCCTAATTTACCCCAAGCTCAGTTGATGCAGGTTTCCATAAGGCCCGATGCCACAGCAAAATGTAAATGTCCAGAGATACAATACGAATCTAATTCCCAATGGACACAAAAATCCCTTTGTGGATAAGGGTTTGTCTCAAAAGAACTCCCTGATTTAGACAGATGATGACTTCAGCTCAGACCTGTAGTAATGACGGGGCCTGAGAGGGGAGGAGGATTGCATACTTGGTGCATCCATAGAGGTAGACCAGAGTAGTCCACAGATGGATGGTGAGGTAAATTGCAATTCTGTTTCTTCCTCAACGACACTGATGCTACCCAATCTACTGTGAGAACAGTAAAAGTTCTCATCTTCCCGTCCACTCCCCGCTCCCCCTCGGATAAAGAATCCAAGTTGCAGGAGTTGTAAATAAACAAATAACTAGCCCAGTTTTACAAACGGTACCTATCCAGATGGGGTCCTATGAGGACAATCACCAATTTGTGGTGTCTGCTTGGACAATATCTTTTGTGGAAGCTGAACTGTTACATTTATTGTACCCCAAATGGAACTGTAGATGGACCTGACATTCCCTGCCTGTGTTATTCCTAGTTCAAGTTCAAGTTCAGGAATTTGTATAGCGCACTACTCACCCAGAGGGCGGGGGAGCGTTATTTATCGAATAGCCAGGTTTTAAGTTCCTTTCTGAAAGAAAAGTGGTTCTGTGTGAGGCGGAGGTGAGTGGGGAGAGAATTCCAGGTCTTGGCCGCCAGGTAGGAGAAAGATCTTCCTCCCATGGTGGATCTGTGGATGCGCGGAACTGTGGCGAGCGCTTGGTTGGAAGATCTTAGTTGGCGGGTGGGTGTGTAGAAGGACAGTCGTGTGTTGAGGCATTCGGAACCTAGTTTGTAGAGGGCCTTGTGTGCGTGGGTGAGGAGACGGAACGTTATTCTCTTGTTGACGGGAAGGCAGTGGAGGTCTTTCAGGTGGCCGGTAATGTGAGCTTGGCGAGGGATGTCCAGTATGAGTCTGGCTGATGCATTTTGGATGCGTTGGAGTTTTTTCTGTAATTTGGCTGTGGTTCTGGCGTAGAGGGTGTTTCCAAAGTCCAGTCGGCTAGTGACCAGTGCGTGGGTGACCGTCTTTCTTGTTTCGGTGGGGATCCAACGGAAGATTTTTTTAAGCATACGAAGTACGTTGAAGCAGGAAGATGAGACGGTGTTAACTTGTCTGGTCATCGAGAGGGAGGAGTCAAGGATGAAGCCTAGGTTGCGTGCGTGGTCCGTGGGTATGGGAGCTGTGCCCAGGGCCGGTGGCCACCATGAGTCGTCCCAGGCAGAGGGTGAAGATCCTAGGATGAGAACTTCCGTTTTGTCTGAGTTGAGTTTTAGGCGGCTGTTTTTCATCCATTCGGCTACTTCTTTCATGCCTTCATGAAGATTGGTTTTGGCGATGTTAGGGTCTTTGGTGAGGGAAAGGATCAGCTGGGTGTCGTCAGCGTAGGAGATGATGTTGAGGTTGTGTTGTCGCGCGATGGATGCGAGGGGACTCATGTAGACGTTGAAGAGGGTGGGACTGAGTGATGATCCTTGTGGTACTCCGCAGATGACTTTGGTGGCCTCTGATTTGAAAGGGGGGAGGCGGACTCTCTGGGTTCTTCTGGCGAGGAACGAGATGATCCAGTCCAAGGCTTATCCTTGTATTCCGACGTTGCTGAGGCGTTGTATGAGGGTGCTATGGCAGACTGTGTCGAAGGCGGCGGAGAGGTCGAGTAGGATGAGGGCAACTGTTTCTCCATTGTCCAGTAGCGTTCGGATGTCATCTGTCGCTGCAATGAGGGCGGTTTCGGTGCTGTGTTTGGCTCGAAAGCCGGACTGTGAAGAGTCGAGATAGTTGTTGGATTCAAGGAAGGCGGCGAGCTGGCTATTGACGGCTTTCTCAATGACTTTGGCAGGGAATGGGAGGAGGGAAATGGGGCGGTAGTTCTTAAGTTCAGAGGGGTCTGCTGTGGGTTTCTTCAGGAGGGCGCTGAGTTCGGCGTGTTTCCAGCTTTCTGAGAAGGTAGCGGAGTTGAAGGAGCAGTTGATGATATCACGGAGATGGGGTGCGATGATGGAGTCTGCTTTGTTAAAGATGTGGTGGGGACAGGGGTCAGTAGGCGAACCTGAATGGATGGAGTTCATTAGGCGGATGGTGTCTTCAGTGGTGATTGGGTTCCAGGCGCAAAGGTTGTTAGAGAGCGGTTCAGGTTTGGAGGTGGGTGGAGTGGACTGTTCTATGGAGATGTTCTTAAAGCTGTTATGTATGTCGGCGATTTTGTTGTAGAAGAAAGAGGATAATGAGTCGCAAGGTTTTGGGAGGGAGTGATGTCGTTTGAGGCTGCTTGGGGTTGGTAAATTCTTTGACGATGTTGAAAAGTTCCTTGCTGTTATGGGAGTTGTTGTCGAGTCGATCCTTGAATGCTAATTTCTTGGTGGCTCGGATCAATTGGTGGTGTTTGCGGGTGGCTGCCTTGAAGGTGGTCAGGTTGTCAGTGGTTGGGTTTTTTCTCCATATTTTTTCGAGAGTCAGCTGGGTGTCGTCAGCGTAGGAGATGATGTTGAGGTTGTGTTGTCGCGCGATGGATGTGAGGGGACTCATGTAGACGTTGAAGAGGGTGGGACTGAGTGATGATCCTTGTGGTACTCCGCAGATGACTTCGGTGGCCTCTGATTTGAAAGAGGGGAGGCGGACTCTCTGGGTTCTTCCGGTGAGGAACGAGATGATCCAGTCCAAGGCTTTTCCTTGTATTCCGACGTTGCTGAGGCATGGTATGAGGGTGCTATGGCAGACTGTGTCGAAGGCGGCGGAGAGGTCGAGTAGGATGAGAGCAACTGTTTCTCCGTTGTCCAGTAGCGTTCGGATGTCGTCTGTCGCTGCAATGAGGGCGGTTTCGGTGCTGTGTTTGGCTCGAAAGCCGGACTGTGAAGAGTCGAGGGAGTTGTTGGATTCAAGGAAGGCGGCGAGCTGGCTATTGATGGCTTTCTCAATAGTTTCTTGGATTTCTTAAGGTCATCGTTGAACCAGGGGGCCTTTTTGTTACCTTGTTTGATCTGGTGGTTTTTCAAGGGTGCTAATTCGTCAACGCTGTGAGTGATCCATTGTTTGAGTTTGGTGGCAGCTTCGTTTGGGTCCGATGAGAGGGCGGGAGGGTTTTGGTTGAGCGATGTGAGGAGTTGGTCGGTGGTGATTTTGTTCCAGTTTCTTCGAGGAATAGGTTGTGGGGGGTTGTGGATCGTGGTGGTTTTGTAGCTGAAGTGAACACATCTGTGGTCCGTCCAGTGGAGAGCTGTGGTGTGGTCGAAGGAGATGTGTTTGCAGGAGGTGAAGACAGAGTCGAGCATATGTCCGGCTACATGAGTGGGGGTGTCAACAAGTTGTTTGAGTCCGAGATTTGCCAGGTTGTCCAGAAGGGTGGAGGTGTTGCTGTCGTTTTTCTTTTCCAGGTGGAAGTTGAAGTCTCCCAGTAGAATGTAATTCTCGGAGGGGAGGGCATGTGGGCTGATGAAGTCAGTGAGGTCTTCGCTGAATTGTTTATGGGTTCCTGGTGGTCTGTAGATGAGGGTGCCTCTAAGTGTGGTCCTGGGGTCGGTGTGGATCTGGAAGTGGAGGTGTTCAGCGGTTGCAAGGTTATCGTCGAGGCTGGTTGTGATTCTGATGCTGTTCTTATGGACGATGGCTGGTGCGGTCCTTTCGGATGATCTTGTATGCGTCCGGGATGGCAATGGCTATGTCGGGTGCTGATGATGCAATCATCCAGGTTTCTGTAAGGAAGGCGATGTCCGGTGACGCAGTGTCTAGTAGGTCCCAGAGTTCAGTGGCGTGTCTGTGGACCGAGCGGGTGTTCAGCAGGATGCACTTCAGGTGGTTAGAGTCGGAGCTGTGTCTGGAGGAAGAGGGTTTGGTGTAGGTCTTGATGCAGGCAAACTTGCAGGAGTGGCAGGCGAAGGGACCATGGGTACGTCCTGGGGCAGCTTCGTAGCATCGTGGAGTGCGTCCGGGGTTGAGGGCTAAGAGGGTGGCGGCGTCATACGTAATGCAGGAGGAGTGCGGTTTGCGGGGGCCAGGGGGTCTGGCGCTGGGCGCGTTCCAAGCGCGGACGGGTGTAGACGGGCTACCTTTGGCGCACCTTCGGCGCGCATGGGGCGCGATCGCTGTGCGTGAACGCTGCGCGCAGAGGCATCTGTGATATGTAGGTAGTGGAGGAGGGAGGGGCGAGGCAGGGTCAGCTGGGAGGCGGGCGCGGGATGGAGCTACGGGCTAAGAAGCACAACAAACAACAAAATGGCTGCAAGTGAGAGAAATCGAAACTGGGCGAGCCTGGGGCAAAAACAGAGGCACAATCGGGCATAAAGTACTTATGATACACAATGCGATCACAACAATGCGCAGACTTAATTATGCAGCACTACAGATGGTAAACGCACAATGCAGGTAGCGGCAGTAATGCGGGGGGCTGATCGCGCTAATGAGTGGCAGCAGAGCGAGCGGGGCGCAGACGCGGTGTTAAAACTCAGCTGGAAGGCGCTTCGATACCACAGGACAGCTTTCAAGCGCTCTGAAGTCACGGAGTCACCAAGCCTTGGGAGCGTGGGGGAGCGACCTCAATGCGCAGACTTAATTATGCAGCACTACAGATGGTAAACGCACAATGCAGGTAGCGGCAGTAATGCGGGGGACTGATCGCGCTAATGAGTGGCAGCAGAGCGAGCGGGGCGCAGACGCAGTGGTAAAACTCGGCTGGAAGGCGCTTCGATACCGCAGGACAGCTTTCAAGCGCTCTGAAGTCACGGAGTCACCAAGCCTTGGGAGCGTGGGGGAGCGACCTCTTCTGAGCTAGTCAGGAGAGTCACGGCGCGGGGATGGTGGAGCAGATCTACAACTATCTGTGGGAGGCAGGGTCAGCTGGGAGGCGGGCGCGGGGTGGAGCTACGGGCTAAGAAGCACAACAAACAACAAAATGGCTGCAAGTGAGAGAAATCGAAACTGGGCGTGCCTGGGGCACAAACAGAGGCAAAATCGGGCATAAAGTACTTATGATACACAATGCAATCACAACAATGCGCAGACTTAATTATGCAGCACTACAGATGGTAAACGCACAATGCAGGTAGCGGCAGTAATGCGGGGGGCTGATCGCGCTAATGAGTGGCAGCAGAGCGAGCGGGGCGCAGACGCGGTGTTAAAACTCAGCTGGAAGGCGCTTCGATACCACAGGACAGCTTTCAAGCGCTCTGAAGTCACGGAGTCACCAAGCCTTGGGAGCGTGGGGGAGCGAACTCTTCTGAGCTAGTCAGGAGAGTCACGGCGCGGGGATGGTGGAGCAGATCTACAACTATCTGTGGGAGGCAGGGTCAGCTGGGAGGCAGGCGCGGGGTGGAGCTACGGGCTAAGAAGCACAACAAACAACAAAATGGCTGCAAGTGAGAGAAATCGAAACTGGGCGAGCCTGGGGCCCAAACAGAGGCACAATCGGGCATAAAGTACTTATGATACACAATGCGATCACAACAATGCGCAGACTCAATTATGCAGCACTACAGATGGTAAACGCAAATGCAGGTAGCGGCAGTAATGCGGGGGACTGATCGCGCTAATGAGTGGCAGCAGAGCGAGCGGGGCGCAGACGCGGTGTTAAAACTCAGCTGGAAGGCGCTTCGATACCGCAGGACAGCTTTCAAGCGCTCTGAAGTCACGGAGTCACCAAGCCTTGGGAGCGTGGGGGAGCGACCTCTTCTGAGCTTTGAAGCTTCATGCTTTACAATCCTTCCCCCCTGCTTTGACATTCCTATGTAGCGGAGCTCTCTCCTGCCGATAGCCTCTCCCTGGGTGAGACACATTTCACTACATAAAAGCAGCCTGGTTAATTTTTTGACTATGACCAGTCAGGGAAGGCTGCAGGAAGTCTGAATTTGGCTCACAGGCAAAGACGTTGTATAACTTATTTTCTGCACAATTTAGAATAAATGTAAATATAGCATATTGCTAGGATTTATCAATACCATTCTCCTAAGTCCTTGAATAATATTAGTCAATACCTAGCAATATGTATGCGTTCAGAAACCATTGCAATGTTATCCTATAGGGCTAGACATCTGTAATGAGGAAACTGAAATGTGCAATTTCTTCACCCCAGAGCATATGATATATCTTTTATAAGGGCCCTGCTTATATTTTCATACCCTCACACCTGGGACATCTAAGGGGGCCTTTGGGGGTCCTGAATATGCAAACATAATGTAGATACTCACTCCACAGTGCTCATAGCACCAAAGTTGATTTGGGGAGACACTTTACTACAGCGGGGGAAGTGAATTGTGCACTTTCTCTATCCCTAGGGCATATAAAACATATTTTATAAGGAACCTGCTCATGATTTCATGACCCTCCAACCCTGGGACCCCTAAGGGTGACACTGGAGGTACTGAACATGAACAAACATTGTAGATTATCACTTTTTAAATACCCTTACCACGAAAGTCGAATTGACAGTTAACTTACTTTTAAAAACAGTGCTGCAAAGCAGAGCTTCTTTTAAAATTACCTCAGGTGCTCAGAAGTGTACACATTCAAGTGCAGAAAGGGCTGCCGGCCTCTAAATTTCTATTCTCTATTATATATACTAGGGACATATAGGTAGTTTTAATCGGTGGCCTAATATCTACTGGGGGCTTCTAGGGTAGGTCATGCCAATGGTAAGTGTGCCCTAATACATAGTGTATCCTAATGCATGTCTGTGTTTTCACTGTGTTGTCAATATAGCACTGGCCCTGGGCATGGATAGACAGAGCCCAGGGACAGTCAGTTACCACCAGTACCAGTCAGCAATAAATGGGGGTGCACAGGGCACACAGGATGACTTTGAACCATCTCAATATTGGTTTCTCAATTGTACCTCTACACAATGGCAATCACTAATCCATTGTACATTGCAAATCCAAGGATATCAACTAGCATCTCCGCATCTCTGCCAGGTGCTTCCACAGTATGACTTCTTAATGCTCAGGGCTGTGTTTTTCTCATCTTGCTGTCACTTTAGCCACAGAAGATTTCCTGCGCGTCTGCTGCCACATATGATCAGGCCTCATCGCCCCTGATATCCTTGTTTGTCATACGGATGTCCGGCACTGGGTGGACGCAGACACATTAATCCTATGTGACTTGTGTTTCGGCCAAAGGGTAATCCTTCAGCCACCACAGATCTTCATTCAGTGGCATGCTGCCTTCCTGATGCATGACACCAGGACAGGGATCACTCATTGAATTGCTCATGTGTAGCAATCTGCTTCTGCAGAGAAGTCTAACAGTTCATTTCCTCCAAATTATGTCCATGAAGTGTGGACTGATTCTGTGATAACGGACACCCCCCAGGTAGCCCAGCAATGGATCAGTCATCCTTTCTGTTGAGGGGCAGTCGCAGTCCCCCTCTAGGGGTAGTGCGGGCACCTTCCACTACCTAGACAAAGCGATAACTTGTAAGTGGCGCCATTCTTTTAACATCTATATGGTCCCTTCCTCTGTAGCTGCTAACACTTTTTCTCAATAATTATGAAAGGAGTTTACATATTCATCATGTACGGGAAGACTGCTCCACTTTCTGTGTTGCCAGTTCTCCTGTAGCCGCCAGCGGCACCAAGATGCAGGGCCGGCTCTAGTGTAGGGAGAGCACTGTGACTCCACTGGGCACTGACTTCAGGTGAAGGGGTCATGTTTGGAGTATATTATGGTTTTTAAAGCACCTGTTGCCCTGTTCCTGGCGTACGGCAATTTTCAGGAAAACAATAAAAATATTAAGATAGCTCTGGTAATCAATGTTCTTTCTAGCAAGAGATTGGAGTTTTGTCTAATGGAAGTTTTGACTTATGGTAAGGTAACACAGAGGGTTTATATTCCTGCTGCAAACAATGTGTACCATTCAGATCACAAAGTGCATATAATGTAAATAGGTTAGTTGGTTACTGCTTTTGTCTGAGAGATCCTTTGTTTCTGCAGTTTATAAATTATAATCCTGACATAGAACAGTGAGATATTACCTGTCATGAAAGAGCGGCATGCAAACTTCAAGGTATAAATTAGAGCATTATGATGTTTGCCCCAGTCTTTCGTTATTCTAATGTTGGAAACGGGTTCACTTGGATAGAAATCAAATCTGATTATTAAAGAGAACCCCCAACCATGGTGTTACTTTGACCAATCACTCATAAACTATCCTGCCTACCAGTTTAGATGATATGTGACTCCTACACCTTGTAGTCCCCTGCCATATGTAACATTTCCTGTGCACTAATTTACCCATCTATGACTGATTGTCCCTGTGTAGTGTGTGATGTAATGTGCTCTGGCACCCTACACTGGTTTAAGTTGTGGTGGCGCTATTAACTAATTAAATGCATCTGAGAGAGCGGTTATGGAGACTTGAGGGGCACTATTAAAGGGTGTTAGTGAGGGAATCTGTGGCGGAGATGGTCATTAGGGGGTGCCAACAAACACTATCGCACTGGGAGCCACCAGTGCTAAAGCCAGCCCTGCCAAGATGCAAGGGATAACATGATTATAAAATCGTTATCGTTAACACTGGGCTTTTTAAAGGGGCCATCCCGTATAGAGAAAAAAATTACTTTTACCCAGCCGTGCCTCGATAACAATGACTAACAATAAGAATGCGAGAACCTTTTGTTGTTAGACGTCTATTTGGCATTTGAGACCTACTGCGGCATCTTTCACCAAATAGCCACTTTGAAACTTACAGGTAATGTCACCAAACACCATTCACATTGAACTTTATTTATAAATATTTACAATATGTTTTGCTCCAAAGGTTGGGTAAACTATAGCATTATGTGTTGGGGTAGACAGGAACACCTATTCATGGTTATTGGGAGACTGTGTTGGTGGCCAGTAGAAGAGAGACCAGTAACTCAAGGAGATATTCAAGGTCAATAAGTATTTATTATTGGAAATGTGCCAGGCTACCTATCACCCTCAGCCGTCTCCTGTGCCTGACAGATTTTTACTCAGTAATGCTGTGCCTACCTTAAACCACGACAAATGTAGAGGCTCAGGGTTTGATTCAGTAAATCCACCATGGACTGCAAGCTACCCTCTTTGAGTGAATGGCGGATCTCTTTGTATTCAGTGGAGGCTACAAAACATGCTAATTCCCAAACCTATGCCTTGCCCCTCTTCCTTATGAAGCCATTTCTCTACTCCTTGATCATTTGGGGTTAGGCTCTAATGTAGATAATATGGAATGTCCTACCAACCACACCTGCTAGGATATGTATAATGACATGCCCAATACTCAGTCTCCCCCCCACCATATGAATTTAGATCTTTCACCCTCCCAGCAGTGTAGATATCGCATAGTTTACTGTGAGTTTTTTTTAACCTCTTGGGTGCTATAGACATACTCGAGCTGTCCTCACCACCAGTGCTCAGGTGTTGAGGATGTCTCCAGCACTTCCTGGTACCAGAGGCAGGAAATCCCCTTGGTGCAAGCACCAGAGGGATTTCCTTCTATTGAATGCAACCTGAGTAGCTGGAGAAGAGCTTCTCCAGCAACTAAGGTTATTTTTTTTGGTCTGAATTGACGATTGGTGCACATGACGTGCACGCATAATTTCAGAGAAAGTGAAAAGAGCAGATTGAATCATTTCATTTTCACTGCATCAGTGCTCGGGGCATATCTCAGCCCTCTGAACACTGACGCAGACGGGGAAAGTATTGTCAGAAGGGGAGACTCTTCCCTTTCTAATGGTACCGTTACCTAGTGGAAAAGGGAGATCATTGTGAGCAAAAAAAAAAAAATTCCCCAGCATTATCTTCATTTTGAGGAAAAGCTTTAAACAGCTTACATTTTTTTTCTGAAATTTATATTAAAAAATAAATTCCTTCCACAAATAGAAAAAATATTATGCATTAATTATCAAATGTGTTGTGTAAAATAAAAGAAATTGAATTATATCTTATAAAAATGTAATGTTACTCTAATTTTTACATTTAAAAATGTTGCTAAAATATTTTATAAATAAACAATAAATATATATTATTTTTAGATTTTTCTAACATTAAGTGATATTTATTTATCTTTTTAAGTATTTTAAATAATGTAATTTAATTCAATTTAATACTATTTCCTATTGGGATTTATTTTAAGTCCCTATTTCCATTATTTACTTTGGGAGGGTGCTACATTACCATTGGTTGGCCATGTTTGGTGTTGGACTTGCTTTAGTTCTGAACTGGGGAAATTTACTACTGTTGTCAGTCCCTTTTTTGCAAATAGTAAATGTAGAAGTGCAGTTTGAGAATAGCTATTGCTTATGTTTCTTTGAGTGGGTGCAGGTCCCTCCATAAACCCCTCTATAAAGTGCCCGAACCCCCTCCTTACTCCTCCCTTGTCCCCTCCCATTTACCTGTATTACCAATTTTCCAGCCATATTTACTGCTAAAACGCATACCTTAAGTGTGCATAGATTCCACAGCCAGGGCGGAATTTATCCACACGTAAATTTGTGGATAGTATTTTGTAGTATGTTTGTAGTGCTACAACCGTATTATAAAACACAGTTTGTGAATATGCCCCACTGTGTTCCTCTCATTTGCATGGGGACGCGTACCCATGAAACCTATTGCATGCCCTCTTAAGATAGCGCCGACCCTATTTGTGCTATCAGTATTACAGAAGGGGCCGCACAAGTATCTGCAGCTCTTTGTGTAACAACAGTATCCCGGGCCCAGAAAACAAGCACATGCCCATCGTGCCCGAGGCCCTGTCTGTTATATGGCCCCTGCTCGGGTGGGGCCGGGGGAAAAACTCTGAGCTACACTCTTCAAGGTGATTTCCAAACAGGCCTGAATTCCAAAGTAAACAAACGCCTCCGCAAATATCTCTGCAAGCTTTTCTAAACATGTTCAGGATACTATACACAGATGGCAACACTGATATTCTGCAATGATGTGCTCAAGATTAGCACTTTAAGGAAGGGGATGAATGAATACACATAACCCTCAAACACATTTTGTGTTAATATTCTGTCTTTTAGTTTAGTGGTTGTATGAGTACAACGGCATCCCTTGCCAAATATTATTTTAATGTGGTATTTGCTGGGGTTTTGCACCAAATTAAAACTTGTGTGGTAATCAAATGTGAAAAGGATGCACAATCAGCGTTTGCACCTGTGTCTGTACATTGTATTGCGGTGACAGCGCCGTTTTTCATGCTCAGTTTCCTTCAGGTAATACCTGGCGAGAATCACAAGTGCAGAACTTAAAAGTGAGTGGTCTTTGCTCTCATTCCGAAAGGGCCACAACTTGTGAAAATAGGCACAGGCAACATTTGCGCCGGTAGAGCTCACACCATTTAACAGGAGGAAAGAGCTTGTCAGCCGACTCCCCCCAGGAGTGTGGCTTCAAAGGTCCGGAAGGCCTGGCCTTTAGCAAAGCAGGAGACGGACTGGAGAAATAATTGTCTTCAGCCATGGATAACAAATCAATATATAAGACTAGAGCTCAGGCAGAAAACAAACTAGTAATAGGTGTGTGTTTCATTTCACCTTAAGCAGGAGACAGAGGAGTTTAAAGGTTTAATATGATCACTAAATCCTTGAATGAACCCCTTTCCCTCTGGCATCAGTGGGAAGTTACACTTAAGAAGAATCCCTTAAGCCCTCTGGCTGCCTCCGTCTGCGCGAGCAGCAGGATGCAGCACTGTATGCGACACTGTCCCTTCTGGATACTTACACATCAGGGTCTATAGATACAGATTTCAGTGTACACGCTTTGCTGTGATGGTAAATCCGAGCGAAATTAAATATTAATAGTCACTTAGCACTATTACTGCCATTAGATGTGCTTACTTCATTATATTTCAGTTTTGTAAAGCGCGATAAAGATCTGAAGTGTGCCAGAGAGAATGTTGTAAAAGCTCGGTTGTAATGGAGGGAGAAACTGTACATATTCACAGAGTTTTTATTTATGCAAAGCATGGTAATGAATTTACATATCTAATGTGTAAATTTGCAGCATTTGTAACCAAGATTAGAGCAATGTGAGGAGGAGGGAGAGAGAATGGGGTGTGGGGGAGGGTGCCACGCTGGAAAATGCTATTTAGCAATTTGTGCCTAAATGGAGACAAACGAGTGGTGGAAGAATATTATTATGATATTTACTCCTAGGTTCTTTTATGGTGTCAAATGCTTGCCCTGGGGTAAGACTTTCATGTTCATTATTATTTTCATTTAAAAAACACAGACTTGTTTGTTTGGAGGGGGAATCGTGCTTAACCTATATTCAGATATATGTTTCTCTATCTTGGGGAAACTATGGGTTAGATGTATGCAGACTTTTTTGATGTCGCAACTGTTTCTAGCTACAAAAAAGCACTTAGGTATGTATTGATATCAAATGGTGATTTGGTAGTATGTTACCAAATCACAATTTGAAATTGCAAATACATACTTATTTGGTATTGGAAGAGGTGTGTTTAGGGCGTCCCTTTCAATTACCGAATCAAAATGGGATGTATAAAATGTTTGTGACCAAAATGCGGTCATAAAATATTTGCACTTTACCACGAACTCAAAGTTGGTGGTAACCTATCCACAAATAGGAAGAGCTCCCCTTGGGACCCCTTTGCCTTTGAGAAACTTTAAAAAGAATTGAAACTTTTCGTTTTTTTATTTATAAACGCATCCTGCTTTTCTTTAATTAAAACAGGCTGCGTTTTGAAAAAAATGATTGCTTTATTAAAGCAATCACTGATATGATGGTCTGCTGACGCCAGCAGGCCACAGCTTTGGCCGCTGCAGGTAACAGCAACAGGGCGGTGGTGCCAGGTGAGGGGGGATTTTGAGAGACGACTATGAGGGAAAGTTAATTATTTATTTAATCTTCCCTTGTGATCGTCTCTCGAAATCCCCCCTTACCTGGCCCCACCACTCTTACCTACAGCGGCTGCGGCTGGCAGGCCACCATACCTGTGATGGCAGCGTATCCTAGTGGGTCACAAAGTGCGACCTACCTCATTAATATTCATGAGGTACTAGGTAGGTCTATTTGCGATACAAGAAACAACTAAGGAGTGACTTATTGAAGCTGTGGACACGAAATTAGAGTCTAATTTCGTGTCCACAGCTTCAATAAGTCACTCCTTAGTTGTTTCTTGTATTTATGATTGGGAATATAGGAGTGATCCTTTTCTAATCCTCCCTCTCTTGTTGGTAATTAATAAAGGTCTATTTGCGACCCACTAAGAATTGCTAATGGGCCAGATAATACTTTAGTACACTGGCAAGAGCGATTACCAAATAGCGATTTGCAAAAAATCGTTATTTGGTAATCACTATTAGTACTCTTTGTACATGTCTGTGTGGCAAAGCTTAGAACACGTTTTCAGAGACTTTGAGGACATTATGCAGATGATATTAAAGGAAACACTAGACCTAGGACACAACTATGAAAAGTATTAATGACTTGGATATGGCAGAGATGCCATCATCTTTATCCTTTATAATGCATTGTTCTGCCGTAGCCGGCACCAAAGCACAACACAACATGGAAATCACACCAAACGATTCTCACCATCCTCTTCAAATGAGACCAACATTCTCAACTTAGATATACACATTTGAGAGGTCTTGCCTCGTCCCATCTTTTTTGGTGTTAGCTTTATCAGTACTTCAGAAGTACTGGCTTGTTATCAATTCTCCATATTTAGTCACAGATGAGTGGTCTCTGTTATTTTATTTTGTTGCTATATATTGCGTATTTCTCTTTTCAAGCATTCAATTTTAGCTACTTCCTGTTATGTTTCCTGTTCGTCTATTTTAATTTCTCTTTTATGTCTCCTATGATTTCAGTGGGAGAGTGTTGCACTTAGGGATCTTTGATAAGTTTTGGGATTGGCCGATTACATATATCAGAATAAAAGTGGAGAACCTGGGAAAGAGGACTGCATTTAAGATCGGCTGCCTGACTTTTAAGGCTGTGTCTGGGACCTCCCCTGCCTTTCTCAAATCACTGGTCGTTCCGTACCGCCCGGTACGTAATCTCCGTTCCTCCCATCGCCTATTGCTAGCTGTCCCTTCTACCAAACTTAAAAAAACTGGCGGTCGTAGATTTGCTTACCTTGCCCCCGCCTTCTGGAATCAGTTGCCCCTCCCTCTCAAATCTGCCAACTCCCTCCTGGCATTCAGAAAACTTCTGAAAACTCACCTCTTCCAACAGACTGGCTAGACCCCCGTCTCCCCATCTCACAGCACTCAGCCAGCGCCAGGAAACCTTTTGGTGTCAGTGCGCTATATAAGATCCCCTTAAGATAAGATAAGATAAGACTGGACATCTGTTGAGAGCCAGAAGCAAGTACATTGTAAAGCCATGCTTTCTGTAGTTGTTCCTGTAAACATATGAAACAGGTCACTTTGACCTAAGGAGGCTCAGCATTAACAGGCACTGGAAAGTAGCATTTCCATTCAAACCTCACAAGGTCATGAACAACCTAAGACAGTGATTGATTGGTATGTGTGCTGCAGGCCAAACAAATTCACATTAGGAAGGTTGAGACTGTTTGGCGATTATCACGCCTTCTTTTCCCCAGCATTCAGGAAACCAACCCTACCAACATGGCGCATCTGGAATACTAATTTGCTTTGATAGATATTTAGCTGCAAAGGAATAGTGGAAGTGAAGCTGTTTTCTTTCTCTCCTGTGTATTTGGGCTCCTTCTTTGATCTTCCAAGTGAAAAAGGCAGAGCGAAGTGTGTCATGCATCATTCCACAGGAAATATGGAAATGCACTGGCTTTAGTGGGGGAGTTCCTAGACATCACTTTGCACTTCCTTAATAGGGTCACAAAATAGTTCACATAATTCACGCTTTTGCCTACAGCAAGTCACTGAAATTCATGTTGCACATAGTGGGGTGGGTCATTTGTTAAGATCACTGGGGGGCTGTCATCCTATACACAGCTTGTAACCCTTCCCCTTTCAAGTCACACGTTGGAAAGTGGGTTATTAGTAGTGGTAAATATGCATCTACTACTGGCAAAAAGGCCTCTAACACAGTCTAGGGCTCAGAATAGGTCTCAATGGATGATTCCCATGCTCCACATTGGGTACGTCTCACAGTTCATTTCCTCCAGACTCTGTCCATGAAGTGTGGCACAGATGCTGTGACTTTGGAGCCACCCAGGGAGCCCAGCAAGGGATAATTCATCCTTTCTGTTGAGGAGCACTTGCAGTCCCTCTCCAGGACGGGTGCGGGGATCTTCCACTCCTTATACAAAGCCATATTTGTGACACTAACGTGTAAGCAGCATCATTCTCGTAATATCTATATGGTCCCTTCCTCTGTAGCTGCTGACATTTTTCTTAATAATTATGAAAGGACTATAGATATCCATTATGTACGGGAAGACTGTTCCACTTTCTGTTTTGCCAGTTTTCCTGTAGCCATAATCGGCACCAAGATGCAGGGCCGGCTCTAGGGCGGTTCGACTGGTGCGACTGCACTTGGTGCTGACTTCGGGTGGAGAAGGTCATGTTTGAAGTATAGTATGGTTTTAAAAGCAGCTGCTTCCCCATTACTAGCCTCCAGCAATTTTCAGGCAACAATAAAAATGTCAAATTAACTACGGTTATTAATGTTCTTCCTAGAGAGAGATTGAAGGTGTGTCTATTGGAGGTTTTGACTCATGGTAGGTGATGGGCTGGTTTGTGTGTTGGTGACCACACTTTAATTCACATTAGGAAGGCTTAGACTGTTTGGCCATTAGCATGCCTTCTTTCCCTCAGCAGTCAGGAAACAAACCCTGCCAACATGATACATCTGGAATTCTAATTTGCTTTCATACAAATTAAGCTGCTAAGGGATAGGGGAAGTGAAGGTGTTTTCTTTCTCTCCCGTGTATTGTGGCTCCTTCATTCTTTGATCTTCCAAGTGAAAAAGGCAGAGCAAAGTGTGTCAAGCATCGTTCCACAGGAAATATGTTGACTGTAGTGGGGCAGTTCTCAGACATCACTTTACACTTCCTTCATAGGGGGTACTAAATAGCTCACAAAAGTCACTCTTTCACCTGCATGAAGAGTCGTTGAAATCCCAGGTGCACATAGTAGGGTTGGCCCTTTGTTAAGGAAACTGGAGGGCGATCAGCATAGATTCAGCTTGTAACCCTTCCACTTTAAGTCTCATTACTAGTATCTCAGTTATGCAGCTGCACAATGACAATCGCTAACCAATTTCACGTTGCATATCCAAAGATATAAACCAGCATCTCTGCATTGTGCCATACTGGTACCACCGCCACATTTCTGCTAGGTGCTGCCATGGCATGAGTTCTTAATATTCATTCCTGTTTTTCTCATCTTGCTGTCACTTCAGCCACAGAAGGTTTTCTCCGCGTCTGCTGTCACATATGATCAGGCCTCATCGCTCTCGATATCCTTTTGTGTCATACGGATGGCCGGCACTGGACAAGTACACGTTAATCCTATGTGACTAGTGTTTCTGCCAAAGGTTAATCCTTCAGCCACCACAGGTCTTCATTCAGCGCCAGTGCCTTCCTGATGCATGACACCAGGACAGTCATCTCTCACTGAATTCTTCATCCGTCGCAATCTGTTTCCGCAGATAAGTCTAACAGTTCATTTCCTCCATATTCTGTCCATGAAGCATGGTACTGATTCTGTGACATTGGACGCCACCCAAGGAGCCAAACAAAGGATCAGTCATCCTTTCTGCTGAGGAGCAGTAGCAGTCCCTCTCCGAGACAGGCGCGAGCATCTTACACTCCCTAGACCAGAGGTCTTAAAACTTTTTTAGGTTGAGCCTCCCCAGCTGAATTTATTTAGATGTCGGGCCCCCCCACCACTTGACAAAAAATTCTGAAACCTGTTAAACACAGTAAGAGTGTTTAGAAAACTGCAGGTTTGCGAGTTGGTGTGGTGAAATGGCAGAGGCTTACTACACAGTCCAAAACTACATTTTTCAAGATAAAATGTGTGCAAATTGTTACGAATTCTCCACTTAATTCTTGCAAAGCCTCCTCAAATGCGTAACATGCTCGGTGTTCTAAAATAGGTTTTAGCATGTATGAGTGTTGTAATTGAGCGGACTACTGGTGAATGGGATGAGTGGAGGGCGTGTGGGAGGAGGGGCCACCCCTATAAACCCACAGCCCCGCCCCCTACCCTGCCCCCTAGCTCGCACCGCCCCCGCACCCCACCGAGGATGGGCTGCCCGGCTGCCCTCTGAAATACTACGGGGACTGCCCTCCTACGGGGTCCCCTGCAAGGGACCACGGGCAGGGTTGCCAGATTGGGCTATTTCTCGCACAATTGGGCGATATTTTGCCCGATTGTGCGAGAAAAAATCGTGTTGGGCGGGCTGCCGAAAATTGGGCTAGAATCCGCCGAGTGTGCGGCGGATTCAAAGCTTTGTGCGGCGCCGCCCCCGCTGCAGCTGAAGGTTGCCTCCTCAGTCATCACACCCCTTTTCTCTGTGCCCTGCGGCTCCGTCCTGCCCACAAGTAACACCTGCAGGCCAGGGCCGTATATCTTTGCAGGCGGGAAGCAGGGCGGGAAGCTGCTTCAAATGAGAGTCTGCTAATACCAGCAGCGACTTCCCGACCTGCCCCCAAAAGTGTGCTGACCTGCCCTGGGGTTCCTGTGACCCAATCAAGGGTCAGATTATTTAGTCAGTGGTGCTGTGGTGGGCGCGTCAGGTAGGGTACTGCCCCGCCCCATACCTTTGCCCTTTATCTTTGGGGACCCCCCCCCCCACTTCCTCCTTTTCAAATTCCTTTCGAGCTGACCTGAGCCTGCTGCGACTACGGACTGCGAGGGAGAGAGGCCTTCGACTCGTAGCAGCCCCTCAGCCTGAGCTGCTCCTCCCGGCCCCAGCCCCTCCTCTCCTGTGAAGTCTGCAGTCTGCAGATTGCACCGGCGGCCGTCCCCGGCAACTTTAAAGGTGAGTGTTGTGTCCTCATGTAACGTAACTGGTGCTCTGTAAAGCGCTCTGATACCCGATTCGGGTCAAGTTTGCGCTATATAAAACACAGCAAAAAAAAACGGACCTCAGTGAGTGTGGCTGTAGTGGATTAGACGCCACTGACTGTTTGTGGACAGCAATGGGCCCATATTTCATCTGTCAAGGGACCTAAACCTGCCCCCACGCTGATGCTGCATAGTTACCTCTAAATGCATGTTGGGTTTTGCCCACGGGCGTAGCTAGGGGGGGGGGGCGTTCAGCCCCAGGCGGCACCATTCTTGAGGCGGCTGCACGGCACTGGAGGCCCGGCCGATTTCACATTGTGTCGTGTCTGTGTGTGTATTGTATTGTAACATTTATAAAGCGCTTACTACCCTTTATGGGGGCGCTGAGGCGCATGCACAGTTTACTTGTAGGAAGGTGCGCAAACTCTGCACGTTTGAAAAGACATTTAGGCCAACCCTATGGGAAGAGTTCATCAGTTAGAAATCAAGGGTGCCCTATCAGTCCACACACCGAGGAAGGAATCTTAGGGGGCTAAGGCATTATGGTTATATTAATAATGAATAACACTCATATAGCGCACATCACAAGACTTCCGGTTCTGTCATTTCTTCCACGAGTCTGCCAGCCTTTTAGGTTCAGACCGACTTGGAGGTAGAGGCTGGTAGAAAGAGTACAGGCTTTTCACCCACACTGTGTCTGATGGGCATCCCCTCCCATTAGCCTCAAACCTCCTAACAGCCATTGCAGAGGGAGGCTTGAGGCAGCACACTCAGTACAGCTAAAACACCTGCAACTCACCACGCCCAACCCTGGGGGCAGGAAAAGAACAAGAGACGCTGGTTTCTTGCACTGTCCATCCTCGTTTACATAAACATCACATTAACTAACACACTCCTGTAGAATACCAATCTTATGCGCCAAGAGGCAGCTGTATTTCACTTTCAGGACTGGAGACAACCAATCCCCGCCTGCAGAACACCAGCCTTAAAATGTAGCCCCAGCAGTGCCTGGGGCTGTCAGTCACACCTCTGCTGGACTTGCGGCTACACACCTCACCCTGCCACTGCCAGACCCAGAAGGATGCTGCTAATCTTGGCAGTACCACTGCCAGACACTATGATGCTGCTAATCTTGGCATTGCCTGGCCCAGAAGAAGAAGTTTGCAACTTAACTAGTCAGAACAATTTTGCCCACCTCAACCTGCCACTGCCAAACCCTGAAGGATGCTGCTATTTTTGGCAGTGCCACTGCCAGACCCAGAAGGATGCTGCTAATCTTGGCAGTACCACTGCCAGACTATGGGATGCTACTAATCGTGGCAGTTCATGGCCCAGAAGAAGACGTTTGTGCACCTTTACCAGTCAGAACAATTTTTCCCACCTCAACCTGCCACTGCCAGACTCTGGAGGATGCTGCTACCTTCTACACTGCCTGAAGCATTTTCCACACCTCAACCTGGCACTGCCAGACTCTGTGATGCTGCAATTCTTGGCAGTGCGACTGCCAGACTCTGAGATGCTGCTAGCCTTCACCATGCCACTGCCAGACTATGGACTGCTGCTAATCTTGCCAGTGCCTGGCCCTGAAGAACTCTTTGGCACAATTGAACTTTCCAGTGTCTGAACAAGGATCTACCATGCTGTTGACTGGCAAAAAACAGGAGATGGCGCTTGTGTGAGGCTGCAAAATGCACTTGCACTTTATCAGGTATCAGCTCATGGGAACATCAAGCAGCAAGCCCTGTACCCCATGCTTCGAACTGCTCTCTTCTGATGAGTACCAAAAAGTACGAAACATACATAATTTGCGTATGTAAAGAGATGTTCAGCATTGCTTTGGGAGAATTCAAACAAGTGTGAAAAAACATGAAGCATTGGCCTATATTGCCGTTATTCTGGGGGGCCTGACGTGAGTATGCAAGCTGAAGAGCACCTTTCCCAAGAAGAACGTTTCCGCACTTGCAGTCCCCCAAATCGAACCCAGAATATTTTGGGCCGGCTTGCTCCACACCATGCGATATCAAGTGAGTGACAGTTTTCCTGACAGACCAACTTTGATTTCAGTGTACAAAATGTAAGTTATCGGATTAATGTGGGAGGTAAACATATAATCCTTGAAATAGAAGTATATTTGTGAATGTTGTAGTCAGGCTACACGTAAGTTAATGGAGTGGCAAAATTGGGCTACTTTTTGCTACTTTGGGCTACCGTTTCATTGCTTTTGGGCTTGAAAGTTGTGAAAAAATCTGGCAACACTGACCACGGGCATCCTGCAGCCTCTGAGTCTCCTCACCCTATAATGTATTTGGGTCTTTCACCATTCCAGGAGGGTAAATAGATATGGCTTGCGTTACTGTGAGTGTTTTTAAGAGGAGCACCTCTGAGGAGTCTGAGAGTTCTGAATTGCCCCTCGCATGCCAGAGAAAAGGTTGTGGTGGAGTCGGGGCCAAAGCTTGGCTGCGGCTCCAATCAGAGCTTCGTACAATTTAACCGGCTGGATCACCGGCTGGTATAATCGGGACCGTTGTTTTGCAGGAAACCTCTGGCCACATGTGGGAAGCCAGGCGGTTTACCTCTCCGCCTGACTGGCAACCAGGCTCTTACTATTGACAAACCACTGCAGCAACCCCAGCCCCATTAAACCCTGGCTCCCAAGGACGCTAGGCTTGCTTCCCCGACACGTGCATTTCTATGACTGATGCAAACACTGATGTCATAAGCAGTCGGGTGTGTGCTTTATTTTTAGGTCTGTTCCTCTGTTTCCAAGTAGAAGAGCTCTCTTCACGCCCTCATGTGGCTGACTACACGGAGATGCTAAGGGGAGGCAAGGCTGCCCCCTCCGAGAACATCAGTTCGCCGTGCACGGCTGTCATCTGATAGGCCCGATATTCATTAATACTTCAGCCAAATTGCAGGTTGATGGATTGAAGTGTTCTCAATCAGCCCCTCGCCGCAGCCGGCAGGGCCCCCTCCCCCTTCATGCTGCGTTGTGGCAGCTCCGGCAAATGAGCATCGAGCTAAAAGCCTCAGGATGCTCTCACGCTGCGAGCACTTAACATGTTGAGTAAGTGAGAGAAAACTCACGCGTCTGCGCGCTTGGCAGGAAGACGAATAGTGCTAACCATTCAATGTGACGTCACCTTGTATCGTAACGTTTCTCCAGGCGCTGCGCAGCTCTGTTGTCTTCTAAGTAGGTGCGCGCTGTAGGGGAGCTGCTTACAAACAGGCCAGTCAGTCACTTTGTATAAAGAAGGCACAAGCAGAACAGCCCCAGTTTTGGACCTTGACCCCTGCGTTTTCGGAGCCACCTCTGCCAATGAACTCGTTTCTAGCTTTTTGAGTTTGTAAACATGTTTAATCATACAATTCAATACTACCACCGTGCTCTCTTTGCAACTTCTTACTCCCAGGCTCTTTTTAAATCTCCTTACTTTCTGGCTCTCATTACATCTCCTTAGTTCCAGGCTCTCATTACACCTTCTTACTTTCAGGCTCTCGTTACATCTCATTACTTCCAGGCTCTTTTTAAATCTCCTTTCTTCCTGGCTCTCATAACGTCTCCTTACTTCCAGGCTCTCATTACACCTTCTTACTTCCAGGCTCTCGTTACATCTCATTACTGACAGGCTCTCATTACATTTCCTTAGTGCCAGGCTCTCATTACACCTCCTTACTTCCAGGCTCTCATTACATCTCCTTACTTCCAGGCTCTCATTACACCTCCTTACTTCCAGGCTCTCATTACATCTCCTTACTTACAGGCTCTAATTACACCTCCTTACTTCCAGGCTCTCATTACATCTCATCACTTCCAGGCTCTCATTACATCTCCTTACTTCCAGGCTCTCATTACACCTCCTTACTTCCAGGCTCTCATTACATCTCCTTACTTACAGGCTCTAATTACACCTCCTTACTTCCGGGCTCTCATTACATCTCATCACTTCCAGGCTCTCTTTTTTTTTTTTTTTTTTTTTTTTTTAAATAATTTTTATTGTAGACATACCTGTACAGGCCATTACACGCATAACAGTAGCATCATAAGTGTCAGCAGATATATAATATATTTCTTCAATCAGTACACAGCCGTCCGGCCCACAACCCGGGGGTTGGGCGGCGTTGAAGTCTCTGCGCATCCATGCCTGACGTTCCATACAGAGGAGTGGTTAGTGTTCGGATTAAGTGTATGTCTACTTTTATGGTCCTACTAAACTACGCGCTAATCCCCAACTCCCCTTCCCGCGCTAACCCATAAACTCCCCCCCCCCCACCCCATCCCGCACACCATCACCCGCCTAAGGCTACGCTATTACCATCCCTGGGTTGCTAGCTTCATGCTCCCCATATTCCTGCCGTTCCTGGGGCCTCAACTCGCCTCCTCTGCGCCCTCCACTCCGGGAATCTCCTCCTCTGTGTCAGCTTCGCTATCCCTGAGTGCCTGCACCATTACCTCCCATGCGGTCGCAGTGTCAGCCGCTGTCTGGTTAGGGGTCCTGCGCGCAAGTTGGTATCTATGTGTGCTGTCAGCCGAGGCCCATTTCAGAAACTCCTGCCGCCACCTCCGTGGAGTAGGCCCCAGCCTCGCCTTCCAGTTCCTGGTAATCTCTCTCTTAGCTATCATCAGTCCCATGTCGATGAACTTACTCGTGAGCTTATTTTTGGGGGTGTGGGGAAACCAGTGCAAAAGACATTCGGCCGGTCCGTACTCTATCGATCGTTCAGTCACCTCATTCAGTACCTCCCCTACTTCTTGCCAAAAGTCCTGTAGGACCGGGCACGCCCATAGCATGTGAACTAACTCAGCCCCCTCTTCCGGGCACCGGGGGCAGGCTGCTGTGTCATCGCCAAAATACCGCCTGATTCTACCTGGGGTCATGTACGCTCTATGCAACACATAGTAGTGGATCAGCTGGAACCTGGCGTTCCTTGTGCTGTTGCGAGCCCTACGGACCAGTTGCGCCCAGGTCGTGTCCGGTATGTCCCTATCCAGATCCGCCTCCCATTTGGCTTTTAGGGATGTGAGAGGAGGGATATTCTCCCTAACCATTCGATTATACAGGCATGTAACCGCCTTAATCGTGCCCGCCGCCACCACGGTGTATTGGCACGTCGCTGCCGTCTCGGGTTCCCCAAGCCCCGTGCCCCAGTGGGCGTGCATCGCCCTGGTTACCGCTGCGTGCAGCAGAAATCCCCCTCTCGGGATATCGAAGCGGTCCATTAACTCCTGGAACGGGAGCAGTGCTCCACTTTCAAAGAGGTCCCCAACCATCTGTATTCCCGCTTCCTCCCATTCCTGCAGGCTCGACCAGTCGCCGCCATGTGGTAGTGCCGTCAGCATGGCCAGTGGTATCTCAGGCGCGTAAGGGCGCTGGGTACCCGCTCTCTTCTGGGTCCGGTTCCAGCATTGGCGGTACGTGCGCTGTTCCAGCGACAAATCCCGACTGTCCAACCGCTGCTGGAGGGTTATATACGCCAGGACGTGCCTGGGCGTTCCCCGCGAGCTTTCATCCTCTGGGCCCCGAAATACCCTCGCTACCTCCTGCGTGAATACCTGTAATTGGGCCGCTAGGTAATAGAGCTCAAAGTCTGGCACCGCCAGCCCCCCCTCATCCTTCGGGCGAGAGAGCGTGGCCAGCGCTACTCTGCACCGTCCCGCTCCCCAGATGAACGATGTGATTTGAGATTTAAGGAGCCTAAAGAAGGAGCCAGGTATCCAGATTGGGAGCGTCCGGAAATAGTACAGTAATCTCGGTAGGGCTACCATTTTTAGTAGGGAAATCCGGCCCGCTACTGATAGTGGTAATGTGGACCAGAAGGACATACAGCCCTTCAGTCCACGCACACATCGTCCCAGGTTGCCCTCAAGTAAGTCTTCCGGCTTATGGTAGATGTGGACCCCCAGATATTTCATGCAGGTAGGGTTCCAAGCCGCCTCCGACTGATGTTGCGGCTGGGCAGTGCCCTCCAGCAGCGGGTACAAGCTTGTCTTGGGCCAGTTGACCCGCAGGCCTGATATCTCTCCGAAGCTCTCAAGTAGAGCTTTCGCCCTCCTTAGGTCCTCACCGCCGTCGCAGAGGAATAGTAATAAGTCGTCGGCATATAGTGAGATGAAATGATGTCCGTCACGGGTCCGTACTCCGCGGGTGTGCCGCCCCGTTCGGGCCGCAGCCGCCAGCGGCTCAATCGCCAGTGCAAAAAGGAGCGGCGATAGGGAGCAGCCCTGACGAGTGCCCCGCTCCACCGGGTATCGGAGGGACACCGCTGGTCCTACCCTCACCCTCGCAATCGCTTCCGCATAAAGGACCTTAGTCCAGTGGATATAACCAGCTCCCAGGCCGAAACGCTCCATGACCGCATAGAGGTAGTCCCACTCGAGGCTGTCGAAGGCCTTTTCAATATCAACCGATAGGACCAGCTCCGTCCCTGTCCCCTCGGTCAGCCCGTCCATGATACGGATGAGCCGTCTGATATTAGCCGTGGTGTTGCGTTTCGGTATAAAGCCGTTTTGGTCGTCATGTACCAGCCCCGCCATGTGAGGTAGGAGCCTCGCCGCCAGAATGGAGCTCAGGATTTTATAGTCTGCGGTGAGCATAGAGAGCGGTCTATATGATGCAGGGTCATCACTCTCCCTGCCGGGCTTCAGCAGTGGGACCACTAATGCCTCCCTCATCGACTGCGGTAGCCGACCCGACGCCTTGGCCTCTTTATAAACAGTCTGGAGACGCGGTGCCAGTATGTCTAGATATCTGTTATAGAACTCTATGGGGAGTCCGTCGATCCCCGGCGATTTGTTCCTCGCCATGCGCCTCACCGCTGATCGTATCTCACCCACGTCAATGTCCGACCCCAAGTCCTTCGCCTGCTCAGCCTCTATCCGGCACAGGGGCAGATCAGCCAGGAAGGGATCCACCAGTCCTGCCCTGTCTCCCGGGGCACTCTTGTACAGGCCCTCGTAATATTTCTGGAAAACGTTGACTATGCCTAGTTGAGTTTGTTGTACCACGCCCGTCATATCCCGCAGCTGGAGTATGGGAGCGCATCGCCTGGAGGGGTTCGAGAGCCACGCTAGGAGGGTGCCCACCTTATCGCCATCAACATGGGAGCGTAACACATACCGCTTGTAGTCAAAGGCTCGAAGTCTCTCCTCCTCAACGGCTACCGCCTCCCTGGCCAGACAGAGAGATTCCTGAAGTTCCGGTCGTCCAGGCCGCCTCCTCTCCGCCTCCCTCAGTCCAGCATCCGCCTTCGCCAAATCGCCCAGCAGTACCTTCCGCACGCCTACATAATCTCTAATGCAGATGCCCCTCACCACTACCTTGAAGGCATCCCACTCCGTCGCCCTTGACGTTGCTGTCCCTACGTTCTCCGCGAAATACGAGATCACGCCTTCCTCTAGGGCCTCCCCGAAGAGGGGGTCCTCCAGAGTCTCAGGCCGCAGTTTCCAGAGCGGAACCCTGGGCTTCTCCGCCACCCACGCCAGCCGGATCAGGAGCGAGTTATGGTCTGAGATTGTCCTCGTTAGGTACTCTGAGCTAGTGACGCACGGTAGCACCTCCCGGGAGCAAAGTATGGCGTCCAAACGGACATGCAGGTCATGGAGCCCTGAGAAAAATGAGTAATCCCGATCAGTCGGGTGTTGCCCTCTCCAAACGTCTATAAGTCCCCAGCTCTCCTGCCAATCCCTCCTCCCCCTAGAGAGCCTGTGTACCGGGGAGTCACGAAGAGGGGGGTGAGACCTGTCCAGCAAGGGGTCGGCAATGGAGTTAAAGTCACCCCCCAGCAGGACCGGGCCCGCAAGGGGGTGGGCCAGCGTCCCTGACAGTGTGGCTAGGAAAGCTAATTGGTCCGTGTTCGGGGCATAGATGCTAGCCAATACTACATCTCTACCTTCAAGCTTCCCCTCCACCACCACATATCTCCCTTCCTGGTCAATCCATTGACGTAAGAGTTGGAAAGGCGTGCCTGCCCTAATCCATATGAGCACCCCTCGCGCATAGGCCGAATAGCTGGTGTGATAAACCTGTCCCCGCCATCTCCTTTGTAGGGCCTCCCCCTCCTGTTTTGTGAGGTGCGTCTCCTGCAGCAGCGCAATGTGTACTCCCCTCCGTACTAAATAGGCATGCACTTTGTGTCTGCGTTGCATAGTGTGTAGGCCCCGGACATTCCAGGTAATACAAGTCAAACCATTTACATTAGCCATTATCCCAGTGATCCGGTCGAAACCCTCTCTCCAGGTCCAGCCCGTTGGCGGTGATGGTGCCCCCTCTGTAAGAAACAAAACTCCCCAACAGCCCTGCCCACGGTGTACCCAGGGTCAACAATATCAAAAAAAGCAAACAATCCCCAACTGTGGGACCCCCCCCTCCCCCAGAACAGGCCCCAATATCGAAATACCAGTCCCCATCCAAACTCCCGTACCTGATGACCCAGGTCTCAACTACACAGCCGTAGCTGTGGGTGCCTTAAGGGCCTACGGAGCACGGCCTTGTCCAGAGGGAGGCTGCGCCACCCATCTCCACCCTCCCTCCCCAGTTCCTCATGGTCCCTCCGCCCTGAGCCCCGCCATGTGCCCCGGCCCCTACTATGTGCGGAGGCAGCGACCCCCCCTCCCGGTTCCCCAAGCATTACCCATTCTGCATCAATTGTAGTTCATATGTTGAGGATCTCATCCGCCGTCTGCGGTGTCACCAGCGGCCCCTCCGTGCGGTGTAACCCCGACAAGTCCGATTCCGATCCAGAGGCCGAAACATGAGTGTCCGAGTCTGTGGCCCCTCTAGAACCGGGACCTTCTGCTCGGCCGAGCTTCCCCACCTCCATCAGCGCCGCCTGTCGTTCCGCCTCAGTTTGAGAGGCCGATGGGCCCAGCTGCCCCCGTCCCCGTTTCCAGAGTCTTTTCGATTTCCGCAGCCGCTTGGGCGAGCGTTCCCGCTCTTTCTCCCGCTCCTCTCTCACCCTGGCTCCATCAGTCCCAGCCTTGTACGTCTCCCACCAGTCCCAAGCTTCCGCTGAAGTCGCGAAGAAGATCGCCTTGTCATCCACTACCACTCGTAGCCTGGTTGGGAAAAGCAAGGAGTAGGGAATCCCTTCAGTCCGCAATTCCCTCTTGATCGTGAGGAAGGAGGCTCGTTGTTTCTGCGTTTCGAAGGTGAAGTCCGGAAAGAGTGTAACTCTACTGTTCGCAATCTGGAAGGGGCCATCCTCACGAGCCCTCCGCAGGAGCAGATCTCTGTCCTTGTGGTGTAGCAACTTGGCTATGATCGGTCTGGGTGGGAGCCCGGGCTTGGGTGGTCCTGAGGGGACCCTGTGGGCCCGCTCCAGAGTGAAGAATGGCGAAAGTCCTTCCGGCGCCACCACCGTCTTCAGCCATTCCTCCATGTAGGCAATCATGTCACCCGTCCCCTCCGTCTCCGGCACACCTACGATCCGTACGTTGCTGCGTCGGTTTCTATTTTCCGCGTCCTCCGCCCGCCTCTCTAGGGTGCTTATGCGGTCCAAGGCCTCCGTCAGCTTACTCTCCATCGCCTTGTGAGCCGGCGCCATGACCTCGATCGCCGCCTCAGCCTCCTTAACCCTGTCTTTCAGTTTGTCGTGGTCCGCCCAGAGTAGGCCCAGCCCCGACGCCACCTGCGCTATGTCATTGTGGAGCGCATCCCTGGTGGCCGTTATGGCGTCCAGTATTCGGTCCTGCAATCGCTGCAGGTCTGTCTGCTCCGCAGGGCCCCCCTCCACTGCGTTTGATGTTGCCGCCTCCTCCGCCTTGGTCGTCGGCTTCCCCATCGTGGCCGGCCCGCCGCTCACGCTCTCCTCGGCTGCTTGCTGACCCCGGGCCTCGGCCACGTGGACCACCCTTGTGCGCCTCGGGGCCTCGCTGCTCGTCTACTGCGCCCCAGTGTGAGCGTTCGTCGCTGTGTCAGGCCCCTGGGTACTGCAGGGTATCGTTCGCTCCCCCTCCGAGGCGGCTTGGTGAGCCGGATGTCAAAGGCCCTTCTCTGCCTCTTGGGATCCTTCCTTATGTCCCCATAGGTCGTGTGTGCCACTGCCGCGGGGGGGAGGGGGGCCCAGGATGCGCTGCTGCGCGCACCGTCTCCCACGGATCCCCTCTCTCTGGGCGGCCCCCGCTCACCTGCTGGGTCGGCCGGTGCCTGGGGCCGGGTCGGGCCTCTGGTTCTCGTCTGCACGGCAAGGGGCCGCTAGGAGGCCACGTCCGCTCCGACCTCCTCCGATGGCGCCGCACACCGCAGCCGGTCGCTGAGGAGCAATCCTCGCCGTGTGGGGTCCGTCGCTGCCGGCGATCGCGCCTCCACCATGCACGCCGGCAGTGCGTCCCTCCGGTAGCCCGCCGCCTCTTAAGGCTCCGCTGCGGCCGCCATCTTGCTCGGCGCCATTCTCCCCACCGCTCCAGAGGCTGCCGCGATCGGCGGTCGTTCTTGGGTCTGCGACGTCGCCGGCTGCCCAGATCTCGCCCGAGCAGTCACCGCCGGGCTAGCTATCGGCGCCGGGGCACACACGGGCTCCACGGCCCCTTTATCAGGATTCCTGTGGGGAAGAGGCGCGGAGCTCCGGGCTCACGCCGCCATTTCCCTCGGCGCTCAAGCCACGCCCCTCATCACTTCCAGGCTCTCTTTACACCTCCTTACTACCAGGCTCTCTCTGTGCTCGGCAGATTTGAAATTGGAAGAAAACACAGACAGGAAGCTCTGAGAATCAGGCTTAGCTGGTAGCAACCTACGGCTGCCTCTTAACTATAATTCCACTTGCAGTACTTAATTTGTGCCGGTGATTGCTGCTAGTGGACAACAGCACACACTCTCGTAGATCGGGACTTATTTTTCGTCATAAGACTTTGAGCAGCAGTGAAAGAGAGAAAGGGTGAAAAGGGAGGAAAACGAATGAGTAGAAATAATTAAAAACAATGACAGTAACAGAGCAGGAATGAAAGAGAAACTGCAAGAGTGAGCTTAAAAGACAGAAGTGTAGCATGGTCAGCGACTGGCTGCCGCCCCCCCCCCATCTGACCACACCTACCCCCAGACACATGAACATGAGACCTGGTTATCTTTGGAAGGCGGGAGGTCGCAAGACCCCCCGGCCGTATTTATTAAGATATGAAATTAAAAGATTTTAATTGCATGGTCAACAATTTATACAAAAATCAGCAGGACATTAGATACAATATTGTCAACAAGTTTGAGAGACTAACCTTAACAGAAACTCTAATACAGATTGTTTCCTAACCGAATCTAACATCCTCATCTTGATTTTTGTATACTACATTTCTGGCCATATGGCAAGGTCGCTAACCGGTGTCAGGTCCTACTAGCTGCGCCTCACCTAGAGATGTGCGCATGCGCAGCCGGGCCTGGTAATTACCCGGTACACGCCGTGAACTCCATTTACCCACTAAAGGAGGGCCCTTACTCTGCGCCATCCGGTGACGTCATGAGTATGCGCACGCGGGGTGGCTACCAGCCTAAGGAAAGCGTGACTACTCCAACCCGCGCCCCTTTGAAGCATCAATTACCTTGCCCCTGAAGTTCTAGGAGTGGCCAATGGCCCCTCCCCCTGGGCGGGAACCTCCATAGGATGATGCCCGCCCCCTCAGACCTTAAAATTGCTGCTCACCGGTCATGACCTTACCGCCACAGGCCAGCATTGTTAACCGATGATCTGGCCTCCCCCTACCTAGACCCAAATTAGGAGCGAGCTTGTTTAGCAAATCCCTCCAACCAGGCCCAGAGATTGTTAGACCACAAGACATTCCCCGCCTCAGTCAAGTGTACTCCATCCCTCAAGTAGTACTGTTTGCCCCAGATACACCCATGTGGAATCGTCTGCAACCGGGGGGCTCGAAATAGTTTGTCCAACTGTGTGTTGATCCTCTTTACCGAGTGATTCAACGCCCTGACCGAGTCCCCCCCTCGCCACTGCCACCGAGGGATAAGTTGCAACCATACTACCGTGCAACCCGGGCAAGTCCTGGACACCCACCCCGCAGTGGAGATGATCTCCTCAATAAGGATACGTCTCCCCAATTTGGCCAAATCATTCTCCCCCAGATGAAGTATCACCACTGACGGGGGGGCGGACTGCTGAGCTAAGAGTCCCTGGAAGAAATCCCTAAACAGGTTGAGACATAAACCCCCTCTCCCGAAGAACAAGATGTCAAACCCCTGTTGCGCGGCCCTTTTTCTACGGTCTCCTGAAAGAAAAACACATTCAGCACGCCTCACATAAGAGTGACCCACAATCCAAACCATTTTCCTGTGTTGATCCCGACGCTTGTTCCGTGATGGTGTAGATCGTTGCCGCCCGGTGACGAGTTCCTCCCCTGCGTCACAGGTTTGAGAAACTGCAAAAAACCAGAAACAAACCAGGCGTGAGCACCATCCTGTCACAACATGTCAACTCGCACATATCGTTTGTAACATTCAGAGGACCATCTCCCAATTTCCTTCACATTCTCCACCGGGAGGCCTCTTGCCACTGCCTCAGTTGCTGCCCCAATCCTAAAGGAGTGAGTGCCAAATTCCTTGGGGTCAAGACCTGCCTGTTTGACCGTCAGCTCCAAGACTCTTCTGAACTGGTACCTGGTCAAGGGCGTACCATCGGCGTGACACAACAGTGCACCTCCCGCCGTGCCCCCTCGCTGCCTATGGAAGATTTCCACATGCGCAACTGGGCAGCAAGGATTGGCACGGGCCCGGTGGAGCACTATGGGTGACTCCTGGTCAGTTTTGGATTTCTGAATCGTCACCCACATGGTATCCTTCCTGATCTTTACACAGGCCCCTTGTAGGCCGCCTTGCTGATCATTTTTGGACCCCGCCACCAACTCGCCAATTCTCAGAGCCCCATAGAAAGCCAAGGAAAATGCAGCTTTGAAAAGAAGTACCTCCCACTCCGAGCTACAGACACTGTGAAGTGCCACCAATAAAGCTGCGGTAAGACTGGCAGTGGCAGTGTCGGTCGACCCCGCTTGACGCCAGGTAACTGCTGAACATATTGTTGATGTGGTGACTCAGAAACGCTAAGCCTAACGGAAGGAATCGTTTTTAAAACGCTGATTTTTAAATTGATGGAAAAATACTTTTAATACAGTCAGAGTTGATTGACTAATACTAATACCCGTTTTGTAGGCTTACTCGCTCCCTTTAGGCGCTGCCAGGGGCTCGAATCAGGTAAACAAACACCCAGTGCTCTGTCATTCAGCCTGCCCGCCCCGGTCCGACTCGGTATCCAATACCGTTGAGCGGAGGGCGGGTCAGGTACGAGCCTGGTGACACACTTCCTGTTCCTGTTGTAGTTCAGAGCGGTTAGCGCTCTAGCCTTACTGCAACTGGGGCTATTTAGCCACTCGTCGGGAGTCAAGCGCGCAGCGATTGCGCGCAGGGGGCGCCTTTGACGCGCCTAAGACAAGCCAAAGACCTGCCCGTCTGCGCCCGTCCGCGCCAGACCGGGCTAGGGGCTATGGCAGGTCCTGATGTTCCTCCGCCGTCCAGCGCAACGACGAGAGTTACATATTCCTCTAAGGTACTGCGAAGTTTAAATGTTCCTTACTCACTAAACGCTAAGTGCCCCTCCCATCTAGAGGTGGTAGGCCCTTTTTCCTGTAAATCCTGTTGTGCACAATTTACGACTGTTCACACTGTGACTCCGCGTATACATTGTGAGGAATTGTTGATACCCATGCCATCGCCTGCCGTAGTTACCGCCCCGCGAGGGAGGAAAAATATCTTATGCAATATAAGGTCCCTATCAAAACACACGGTGGAGGTATGGGATATGATATCCTCTAGTCAACCGGAGCTGTGTTTTCTTACTGAAACATGGCTCAAACCACATTGCACACCGGCCATCACTCTTGCAATTCCATGTAACTACAAATTACTGCGACTGGACCGCCCTATAAAAATTGGTGGCGGAATCGCTGTAGCATACAAAGATGAATTAAAAGCAACAATCTTAGAAGCGTTTTGTTCCCCTGACATAGAAATCCTGATTTTTAAGATACAGTCCTCTAAGGAAAACTATAAAGGTGCCCTAGTTTACAGGCCACCTGGCACCTACAAAAATTTCTCCAACATTTTAATTGAATTACTTGCCCCACATATAAATAATGATGGGGAGTTCACATTAGTTGGAGATTTTAACGTCCATGGTGAGAAACACGACTGCAATGATGCTCAATCACTGATAACAGACCTATCAATGCTAGGTCTGACATTAAAGAACAAAGGACCCACGCATCAGGCTGGTCATACTTTGGACTAAGTTTTTTCGAATGTTCACGCGATTTCATGCCCGCCTGCCACTCAGGTGAGCTGGACCGATCATTTCGTTGTGGAATTTATAACCCCCCCCCAGGCGCATAAACCCACGCACCACAGCACACTACCTTGCATCCGTAGACAGTGGCACAAAGTCACCAATTCCACTTTTAAAGATAATTTTAACCCTCCCACAATACGACATTTAAATGACACTGAAGCAGCTCTCAAGAAAGTTGATGATGAAATCAGGAAAACTATAGACAGAATTGCTCCATTAAAACTTTTTAAATCCAAGCCAATTAGGAAGCAAGAAGTCTGGTTCTCCGATAAACTGAGAACTCTCAAACAAGGAGCCAGGAAATTAGAGAAAATTTGGAGAACATCCCATCTTCTAGGAGACAAAGAAAAATATTGGAGCACTTTATCCTCCTATCATAAAGCAATTCGTTGCGCGCGTAAAGCACATATTGCTACCCAAATACAAGAAGCTGGTAACTCCCCTCGAGTTCTTTTTCAAATAGTACAGACATTTGCTAAACCAACAGCATGTGAAGCTCCTGATACTTCGTCCCAACAGTTGTGTGATGAGATTTCATGCTTCTTCACCAACAAAATAGATAAAATCTACGATAAGATTTTATATACCAATCAGGCTTCAACTATTACACCGGTGAACCCCTTACCTACCCTCCTTGACTCTACACCAGACTCACAATCTCTGGATATCTTTCCCCCTGTCTCATCTCAAGAAATATCGCGACTTATAAAACAAATCAAAAGTGGCAGCCCAGAGGATGCTATACCAGCCAGACTAATACCCACTTTGGATGAACACCTTAGCCTACTGATCACAGAACTAGTGAACCTTTCACTCATCTCAGGCACTGTCCCCAAAGAATGGAAGCGAGCTCTTGTCAGACCTTTGAGGAAGAACACCGCCCTACCATGGTCTGACTTGACAAACTTAAGACCCATCTCTCTGCTTCCATTCTTGGGGAAAGTCACAGAAAAATATGTCAATAAACATCTATCTAGACATATTGAACAAGTTCATGCCTTGGATGAGTCCCAATCTGGATTCCGCCCCAAATACAGTACTGAATCCACCTTGCTGTCTGTTACAGATGATCTCCATGCCTACCAGGACAAGGGCCTATCAGTCATCTTGGTTCTATTAGATCTATCGGCAGCGTTCGACACCGTATCTCATTCCATCTTAATTCAACGGTTGTCGAGCGCTGGCCTTAAGAACAAAGCCCTGGAATGGCTAAAGAGTTTCTTAGCTGATCGTACCCAGAGAGTCACCATGGGCACATATCGCTCGGCGGAAATTGAGATTTCTAAGGGGGTGCCACAGGGCTCATGTCTGAGCCCCACACTCTTCAATATCTACGTGGCCCCCCTGGCAGGAGTGTTGCGTAGATACGGATTTGTCCCCGTATCCTACGCAGATGACACTCAACTCCTGTTTCCCTTCAAATCTCTTTCCGCCGAAGTTAAGAACTCTTTTTCAGCTGGCATGAAAGCAGTGGCACATTGGATGTCCTCCAACTACCTCCAATGCAATGTCAGCAAGACAGAGATCATGCTGTTTGGAGAAGCTAAGATACTCTGGACTCCGGATTGGTGGCCTGCTGAGCTGGGGGCTGTCCCTGAACCCAAGAAGATTGTGAAGAACTTGGGCATTCGACTGGACCAAGATCTGTCTCTTAAACAGCATACCAGTTACATAGCAGGGATATGCTTCCACACTATCGGCCTGCTTCGCAAAGTCTTCCCGCTTCTACCTAACTCAGTGAGGAAAACCTTGGTGCAAGCACTTGTACTGAGTCGGATAGACTACTGCAACGGTCTGTTAATCTCAGCCAATGAAGGAGTGCTAGACAAATTGCAGGTCATTCAGAACACGGCAGCTCGCCTTGTTCTGAATGCCCCTCCGAGAACTCCCTCCAAACCCCTTCTTGAGCAACTGCATTGGCTCCCAGTCAGACAAAGGGCCAAATTTAAAATTTGTTGCTTAATCCACAAGTGTCTGAACGGACAGGGACCTACTTATCTCGAACGGAGATTTGTTTCTTATGTCCCAGCGCGGTCCCTCAGATCAAGTACCAACCTTTTACTTGTGGTCCCCCATGTCAAAAAGGCCAGGCATGGAGGTAGAGCTCTATCCACTCTAGGACCAAAGATGTGGAACAAACTGCCTCTGACCTTACGACAATGTAATGAACATTTAACATTTCGTAAGCAACTAAAAACCATTTTATTCAAAAATCAAATCTAAACATCTCTCAGTATATCAATAAGTTCGTGGAGTTACCGGTCATAAGCGCAGAGATACGCCTGATGGAGTGATTCTAGCGCTATACAAAACCACAAATAAATAAATAAATAAAAGCTGTCAGCCTTGCTAGCCCGATGGGCCTTCTTTTATCTGCAGGGTGACCCTGTAAACGGCGCCAACCCCTCAAGGCCTTGCGCACCATAACGGTGTTAGTGGGATCTCGCATGCCCTTAGCCTGCGCAAAGAAGGAGACCACCGCCCTATGCCTGCTTGCAGCCGCTACTGAGCGCCCTTCCCTGTGCATCCATTCTAAATAGGCCGCAAAGCTGTCCTCCTGTGCCCACCTAACCTCCCATTTCTGCCCCAAGAAAGTACGGTAAGACAAAAACGCCCCTTCGTAAGCCGTCTTGGTCCTGGGGGCTAAGCTAGCAACCACGAGGTCCTGTAATCTGGGGCACCAATCTGCCAAAGTACTGCTGGGAAGTGCGCTGGCGAGGGGTCTGCTGCAGGAAGATGTTCCCTGAAAACCTGCATTTTAAAGCGAGAGAGGGAGTCAGCTGCATTATTGAGAATGCCAGGGACATGCTTGGCTTTGAAAACCACATTCCATTTTAAGCACTGCAACACAATCTCCTTTATCAGGCGCAGTATGAAAGGACAGCGTGCCCCCTGTTGGTTTATACATTCCACTACTGTCATGTTGTCCGACCAGAACACCACTGATTGATTACATAAGTGTTCGGGCCAGACCTTCAATGCCACCCAGATTGGGAAGAGTTCCTGGAAGCCAATATTGGTGGTCAGACCCCATGTTCTCCATACTTCCGGCCAACGCTGGGCGACCCACTTGTTCCCCAGGATGGCGCCAAAGCCCACACTACCAGCAGCGTCTGTCCATAAACCCAACTCTGCTGATGTGGCGGGAGGACCGGGCCACACTACCCTGCTATTGAAATCCTCCAGGAACGCCATCCATATAAGCATATCCTGGCGAACCTCAGACGACAACCTTGTGCGGTGATGTTTCTCCCGTAATCCTTTCATCGCTTGGGCAATGGAGCGTGAGAACGGGCGTGCCATAGGGATGACCCGCAGTGCGAAGTTCAGTTGCTTCACCACCTCCTGTAGTTGTTGCAAGGAAACCTTGTCTTTGCGTAGGCATTGACGTAGGGCTGCTCTAAACCTAGACACTTTGTCCCTGGGCAACCTGAAGCATCCCTGCACTGAGTCAATTTGGATACCAAGAAATTCCAAGCAGGTGGATGGGCCAGACGTCTTCCCTGGCGCTAGCGGGACCCCAAAAGCCCGCATGAGCACGCAAAATTCCTGCAATGCCCAGGCACACTCCTGAGAACCCGCCGCACCTAAAAAGAGAAAATCGTCTAGGTAATGCATGACCTGCTGGTGGCCCATCGCCTGTCTCATGACCCATTCTAGAAATGAGCTAAACGTCTCGAAGTATGCACATGATATGGAACAGCCCATGGGCATACATTTATCCATGTAAAACTTGTCCTCAAAAGTGAAACCTAGGAGATGATGATCAGCCGGATGGACTGGGAGGAGACGGAAAGCAGATTCTATGTCTGACTTTGCCATCAGTGCCCCTGGCCCCATGGCACGCAACAAGTCAACCGCCTGGTCAAATGAGGCATACTTTACACTACAAATCCCCTCATCAATGGCATCATTCAAAGACGCACCTCTGGGCGCTGACAGGTTATGGATCAGTCTAAACTGGCCCTTCTCTTTTTTGGGAACTACTCTTAGTGGTGAACACACAAAATTGGGGACAGGCACCCTCAGGAAAGGGCCAGCTATCCTGCCCAGAGACAGTTCTTTGCTAATTTTAGCCGCCACCACTGAAGGGTTGTGTTTTACTGACAGTTGGTTCTTGCAATGTGCGCTACCTGTGTACCCTCCCGCCGGGATCCTAAAGCCTTGGGAGAAACCTTCCTGGAGTAGAGTGGCTGCTGTGTGGTCCGGATATCTATTTAACCATGGGATCATTGCCAAAACATCTACAGGCGTGGAGGTACCCAACTTGTTTGTACTACTCTGGCTTCCCTCTTCCCCTCTGACCATGGTTGCCGTGCTTGGACCTGCAAGATGATTCTGGGTGTGAGGGGTGACCACAGCCCGCACATGCATGTCTAAATCTACAGGTGCCCGGGTCCCATGTGCAGGTGCGCTTATTAAAGTCCAGGCACACCCCTTTTTTCTCTGACCCACCGCCCCTATTCTTACCCGGGACCTCACTCGCTTGGGGTGACCGAAAGGGCTGTTGAGGTCTGGCGGAGAACACCCTGACCGCACTGGTGGACTGAGGGGGGGGCGAGCTCTCTGAGAACTGCTGATGCCATGACATAGAGTCAACCCTGTCCCAAGTCAGTGATGGGTTAAATTCCAAGGCTTTCCTGAAATTGACATCATACCCTTTCCACGCATCCCCAGAGTACTGCTCACTCCACCCCACAATCCTGCTCTGGTAGCACGCCAATGGCGCCTGAACATTAGGGGGTCGTTCGGCCTAGATAGCCGTGAATACTGCAAAAGCCCTGATCCAGTTAAGGAGAGTTTCCCCCACCCTAAATCTAGAACACTGTGCCCTCCATTCACTTGGATGCATCCACTCTTTTAGTGTCTTGGCATGCTCCATTTCCCTATTATCTAGAAACAATGAAAAAATGTACACATATTTATCAGCCCAAATCATCTCCTTCACAGTCTGTGACACATGTTGTGCTAAATTCTCACTCCTGGAGGGTATAGAGCCATCCCCCAAGAGAGGCAGCGCCACCTCCTTACCATTTCCGGGCACCTGGGCCGGCTGCCCACTATCTCCATTCGGTTGGGCGGGACTGGAACCTGCGAGGGAAGAAGATGAGGGGACTGCAGCACTGTCGGGCACCGCTGCCGATTTAATCCTTTCCACCAACTTTGCCGCCTCTGCCGCATGATCTGAAGAAGCAGGTAACACCCCCCACTTCTGCAGCCACGGCATCAAGGCCGTTATCTGAAATACCAGTTCAGGAGGCACTGAGTCTAAGTTACCTGCTGGGACTGCAGGCGCCACTGGGGGCATATCCAGTGGCACAGGTCTAGGAGGCAAGGGGGCGGCCGGTGGCGGCAGGCCCGTGACTGGGATCGGTACTACAGGAGAGGGGGCCGGCCCTGCAGGAGGGAGCCCTGGCAGAATGGCAGGAGCCGGTGCCGCGGGAGCTGGGAATACAGGCATAGGTGCAAGAGGGGCCGGAACCGCAGGTACAGGTGTAATAGGTACCGGAACTACCGGCCCAGGGGCGGGGGCAGTGTACTTGGGCTTCTTGGCCTTAGACCTCTTAGGCGGGGTAGCAAAATCCCCCCTTGGTAAGGGGGCCGACCTCTGACGAACGGGCCTACCAGATGGGCCAGGGGGGTCATCAAACCTCTCATTGAAGCGGGCCTCTAATTCATCAATTTTCCCCAATCGTTTGTTAATGTCGCTCATTTCACGCATCATGGCCTGCATCATAACCTCCATCCTGGACCCTCCTTTACCGCCCCTTGGCCCTGGCATGTTTGAAAACCACTGCCTACACTCCTAGTGTTACAATTGAGAGTCCGTGTGTTTTGTACCTTCACCAGATGGAGGATGTACAGGGGGCTGTAAGCACCATGCAACGGCAACCGCAACACCACCGGCTTATCCGTTTTGTCAGGGGTGAGTAAACCTAGCGTAGACCCACCCGGCGGCTACCAGGAGCAATGAAATGCTAGCCCCCCGCTCTCCTCTTACCGACCAATCGTGCGTACTTGCTGCTGGTATTGTGTCCGCAACCGCGTCCTAGGACCACCTCCTTGAGCTGACCAATCGAAAAGCAGCAATGTTGTCTTAAATTGCCTGTAACAGAAAATGTATCAATACCTGGGAGTATGAGGCAGGAGCAGTTGTTTAAAAACAATTATGGAGAGAGGGTTGCAGTACTTGGAAGCTTGAGCCCCCTTATCAACTACCCCCCAAGGCTGCCTCCAGCTGTATGACTTAACTAACTAAATACAGTTGAACCTTCAGTTGAAACAACCACTGCTTTCTATTATAAAGGCACAAAATTGAAAAATCACTGCTCTGGGTCTCCCATCCAGGGGCTACCCTGGTCGACCCTGCTTCGCCGCCCCTTGCACGCTATGCACTATTAATGAGTGTCCGCCCGATTTCTACTGCCGGCGGGAGGCGATGGGCGGGAAACAAGGAGATAGTCGACACGGGGGAAATATGCGGAGACGATGTGGGGCACACCCAGCAGTGCTATCAGCGGAAGCCGGGAGTCAAACTGCTTTTTAAAAATTGTTTTCTGTGTCACTATTAATTGATTGGTGTATTTTAACTCTCCACTCACGCCTCTGGCACCACCAGATTATCCTGTCCTCGGACCGCCACACAGCGGAGCTATCGCTGTAGCGGAACGCCTGAAGCATAACAAACAATTCCAGTCGCCATTGACGGCGAGGGACGAGGCCACGCCCACCCTTAGGCCACGCCCACACGCCCATCTGTATATAAGCGCTGAATGCGAGCGCTGGTAAACAGAACCTCGTATACTCCTGAGGTGGAAGCCGGTAGTCGAACTGCTTTTTAAAAATTGTTTTCTGTGTCACTATTAATTGATTGGTGTATTTTAACTCTCCACTCACGCCTCTGGCACCACCAGATTATCCTGTCCTCGGACCGCCACACAGCGGAGCTATCGCTGTAGCGGAACGCCTGAAGCATAACAAACAATTCCAGTCGCCATTGACGGCGAGGGACGAGGCCACGCCCACCCTTAGGCCACGCCCACACACCCATCTGTATATAAGCGCTGAATGCGAGCGCTGGTAAACAGAACCTCGTATACTCCTGAGGCGGAAGCCGGGAGTCGAACTGCTTTTTAAAAATTGTTTTCTGTGTCACTATTAATTGATTGGTGTATTTTAACTCTCCACTCACGCCTCTGGCACCACCAGATTATCCTGTCCTCGGACCGCCACACAGCGGAGCTATCGCTGTAGCGGAACGCCTGAAGCATAACAAACAATTCCAGTCGCCATTGACGGCGAGGGACGAGGCCACGCCCACCCTTAGGCCACGCCCACACACCCCTTCTCTTCCTCTCAAAAATGTGCAACCACCGGACGCGCAGCGGACGAGCGCAGCGGGCGCGCCGTTTGCGCGCCGAAGGCGCGCCTAAGGCAAGCCCGTCTGGGCCCGTCCGGGCCCAGACGGCCTTAGGCCCAGGCACTATGCCCGATTCTCAAAGTCGTATAACGTACACCCAAGACAGGCTTCGAGCATTGAATCGGAAGAAACATCCCAATTGTAAGCTCATCCTCATGGAAGACAACCCATTCACGGGCTGTGCCCTCTGCAATCTGCCGAAGGAGCAGGAACATGCGCAAGCCGCCCCACTTGGCCTTCTCAACTGCAGGTCTCTGGTCAGACACGCACACGAGATAAATATCCTCGTTCAAAACTCTACGCTGGATATTTTGTTTCCTACAGAAACATGGCTGACGCCGAATAATGACTTTGACATGGTCAATGCCGTCCCGCCAGGCTATCAAATACGCCTCCTAAACAGACCGGTCGGTAGAGGCGGTGGGCTAGCCATCCTTTACAAGGACCACTTCACCTGCAGGATTGACAATGGCAATGTCAAAGATTGTGAAAGTTGTAACTTCACTCTACAGATCTCTCCTGCGATCTCTCTTTCCGGACTCTTAGTCTACCGACCGCCAGGCCCACTTGGGGAATTCTCCAGCACATTGATGGATCATGTTACACTAATAGCAACCACTGCCTCCAATTTCCTTCTCCTAGGGGATCTCAATCTCCACTTTCTTGACCCCACAGACAATTCCGCTGCTAACCTATTAACAGATCTTGCGTCAGTCGACCTGCATCGTATGAACTCACAAGCTACCCACGAAAAAGGCCAGCTTCTGGACCCGATTTTCACGAATATTCGCAATTTTAAAACCCAGGAACCAATTCCCTTCCCATGGACAGACCATTTACTGGTTCCCATGCACTGGCAACTCAATATCGCCCCGACTCAACCACCCAAAGCCAGGACCCTCGTTAGACGGTGGCACAAGCTGGCAACGGAGGACTGGGAAGCTAAGTTAAGAGAATCCACCCCTCTCCCCTCCCTGGATCCCAAAACCGCGGATAAAGAATTTAATGATTGGCTCACCCATTCCTTAGACAGTCTTATTCCGCTTACTAGTACGCTTAAACATACCAAGAGGATCAATCCCGCTCCATGGTACACCCCTGCATTGAACACCTTAAGGAAGGAATGCAAAAAGTCGGAACGCATTTGGAGGAAGGACAAGTCCGCAAATAAAAAAGATATATTCCAGACATCCTTGAGAGCATATAAACTAGCACTCCGTAATGCCAAAAGTGCCTTTTATAAGGAAAAAATAGAGAATTCCTCCTGCTCTGCTAGGGAAACCTTCCTTATCCTTAAAGAGCTCCTTCATGTCCCCGACCCCCCAAAAAAACCTATGGACTCCAAAGCAGCGGAAGACAAATGTGTCAAACTAGCTACCTTCTTCGATGAAAAAATCAAGAAGATCCTCGCCTCTCTCCCCGCTGCCGAACCCGACTTTATTGAAGGAGATAATGACGTCCCTCCCCTGCAGATGGATTCCCCCCTGATTTCCTCTGCCCCTTACTTGGTATCCTTCGGCCCGGTTACCATGGAGGAGGTAGCCGCCACATTTGCCTCTGTCAAGAGTGGCGCCCCCAGTGACCCAGTACCCATACGGTTCCTTAAAAAAATCACCCACACCATAGTGCCCCCGCTGACCGCCCTGATTAACACCTCATTCTCCCAAGGCGAAGTCCCTCATAGCTGGAAAGAGGCGGTCGTTAAAGGACTTCTCAAGAAATCTTCCCTAGACCCTGAGGACCTATCTAACTAAACACCTCGTATACTCCTGAGGCGGAAGCCGGGAGTCGAACTGCTTTTTAAAAATTGTTTTCTGTGTCACTATTAATTGATTGGTGTATTTTAACTCTCCACTCACGCCTCTGGCACCACCAGATTATCCTGTCCTCGGACCGCCACACAGCGGAGCTATCGCTGTAGCGGAACGCCTGAAGCATAACAAACAATTCCAGTCGCCATTGACGGCGAGGGACGAGGCCACGCCCACCCTTAGGCCACGCCCACACGCCCATCTGTATATAAGCGCTGAATGCGAGCGCTGGTAAACAGAACCTCGTATACTCCTGAGGCGGAAGCCGGGAGTCGAACTGCTTTTTAAAAATTGTTTTCTGTGTCACTATTAATTGATTGGTGTATTTTAAATCTCCACTCTCGCCTCTGGCTCCACCAGATTATCCTGTCCTCGGACCGCCACACAGCGGAGCTATCGCTGTAGCGGAATGCCTGAAGCATAACAAACAATTCCAGTCGCCATTGACGGCGAGGGACGAGGCCATGCCCACCCTTAGGCCACGCCCACACGCCCATCTGTATATAAGCAGTGAATGCGAGCGCTGGTAAACAGAACCTCGTAAACTCCTGAGGCGGAAGCCGGGAGTCAAACTGCTTTTTAAAAAAAAAATTCTGTGTCACTATTAATTGATTGGTGTATTTTAACTCTCCACTCACGCCTCTGGCACCACCAGATTATCCTGTCCTCGGATCGCCACACAGCGGAGCTATCGCTGTAGCGGAACGCCTGAAGCATAACAAACAATTCCAGTCGCCATTGACGGCGAGGGACGAGGCCACGCCCACCCTTAGGCCACGCCCACACGCCCATCTGTATATAAGCGCAGAATGCGAGCGCTGGTAAACAGAACCTCGTATACTCCTGAGGTCGTTAAAGGACTTCTCAAGAAACCTTCCCTAGACCCTGAGGACCTATCTAACTATAGACCCATCTCCCTCCTCCCCTGGATTGGTAAGGTTACGGAGAAACTAGTAAATAAAAAACTGTCACAGTTCCTGGAAACTAACCACCTACTCAAGAACTCCCAAACGGGCTTCCGACCAGGCCAGGGCACTGACACCGCACTCCTTGCAGCAGTGGAGAAGGCCAGAGACATTCTTGACACAGGAGGATCAGTGGCAGTGATCCTCCTGGACCTGAGTGCGGCCTTCGGCACGGTTAGCCACCAGGTTTTAACTCAACGCCTGGGAAACATTGGAGTGAAAGACATAGCTCTGAAATGGCTCTCATCATTTCTCTGCCAACGCTCCTTCCAAGTCTGGGAAAATGACAGCCGTTCCCCTACCATCCCCCTTCGTTGTGGTGTGCCCCAGGGCTCGTCATTAAGCCCCACATTATTTAACGTGTACATGGCCCCACTGGAGGACGTGGTCACCCCATTTGGAGTTACTATCATCAGTTATGCTGATGATACACAGCTGGTGGTAACTCTCTCTCACCCCAAGCAAGAACCCTCCAACCTACAAGGCTGTCTCTCCAAAATACATCAATGGATGAATGACTCAGCCCTTAAACTCAATGGGTCAAAAACAGAGATTCTACTCCTGGGACAAAAAGAGCTCTCTCTTCTCCCGAACATCTGGCCCGCCTGTCTTGGTGAACCTCCTGCCCCCAAGACGGAGGTCAAGAGCTTGGGAATATGGTTAGAAAAAGATCTCACCTTCAGAACGCAGGCAAGGAAGACGGCCGGTGTCTGTTTCGGCCTTCTAAGGTCATGTAGGAAAGTGCTCCCCCTTCTTCCTTTCAACTCCCGGAAACTGCTGATCCAAGGCCTGATTGTGTCCAGGTTGGACTACAGTAACGCCATTTATCTGGGAGCCAATGAAGCCACCTTCCAGACCCTACAGAAAATCCAGAATGCCGCTGCCCGGATGCTCACGAACACTGGCTGCCGATCGGGGAAAGAGTGGTATTCAAGGCCCTCTGCCTGGCTCACAAAGTGCTCCACAACGAAGGCCCTCCAATTCTTAGAAACTGTATTACCCCCTACAGACCTACGAGAGCGCTCCGATCGGACCACGAAAACCTCATCGTGGTTCCCAGAGTAAAAAAGCCCGCTCAGGAGGTCACCACTTCTCGGTTCACACGGCAAAGCAAAGGAACGCGCTTCCCGTGAAACTTAGAACTGAACGGAACCTCCTCCGCTTCAGGAAATCGCTCAAAACTCTTCTCTTCCCATAACCCCTCCAACCCTTCTGCTCTCCTTCCTCTCCGGATTACGAGGTATAGCGCTGAGATACTCTTGGGTGACTACGCGCTCTATAAAAACCTTAAATAAATAAATAAATAAATAAAAACTCAATTACACGTTGGGCAGTGCAATCTTAACTTAAATGCACACACTCGTTCTCCTTAGCCGTAATACTGCTAAAAGGCTTCTGGCCCCCACACCTGACCCGACAAATACCTCAAACCTCGCCGACCACTCGTCTGTTAAAACGGCACAAAAGTGCCCAGATTCCTGCTCCCTAAACACGCCGACACTGGTCCCTGCAGCGCCGGACGACCTCTGCTCCCTCCGGTGTGTTTCTCGATCGAACAAAAGGGGAAGTCAAGTCAAGTCAAGTCAAATAATTTATATAGCGCGCTACATACCCAGAGGGTCTCAAGGCGCTTGAAGAAGGGTGGGGAATTATTTGTTGAATATCCAAGTTTTAAGTTGCTTTCTGAATGCTAGGTGGTTCTGAGTGAGGCGAAGGTAAATGGGAAGTGAGTTCCAGGTTTTAGCTGCCAGGTAAGAGAAGGATCTTCCTCCCATGGTGGTTTTGTTTATGCGAGGTACAGCAGCAAGGGCTTGGTTAGAGGAGCGTAGCTGGCGGGAGGGGGTGTAGAAGGAAAGTCGTGTGTTGAGGCATTCGGGTCCGAGTTCGTAAAGTGCTTTGTGTGCGTGGGTTAGGAGGCTGAATGTTATCCTCTTATTGACGGGGAGCCAGTGGAGGTTTTTCAGGTGACTAGAAATGTGGTCTTTACGCGGGATGTCTAGTATGAGTCTGGCTGATGCGTTCTGGATGCGTTGGAGTTGTTTTTGAAGTTTTGCGGTGGTACCGGCGTATAGGGTGTTACCGTAGTCCAGGCGGCTCGTGACCAGTGCGTGGGTGACCGTTTTTCTAGTTTCGGTAGGGATCCAGCGAAATGTTTTTTTGAGCATGCGAAGAATGTTGAAGCAAGATGATGAAACGGCGTTGACTTGTCTGTTCATCGAGAGTGAGGAGTCCAGGATGACGCCCAGGTTCCGTGCGTGGTCCGTCGGGATGGGTGCTTTTCCAAGGGCCTCTGGCCACCAAGAGTCATCCCAGGCGGAGGGGAAGGTACCTAAGATGAGGACTCGCCGACCCTGCACCGCGAATCGTGGGGTGACCTCCGCTGCGTTATGTTAAGGAATCCGACGGCCTGGAGTAAAAACAACACAAAAGGTTAATAAAACAAGAAGCCCCGAGCGCGGGGCACAACATGCTGTGGGGGAGCGTCCAGGGAACAAGAGGGTCTCCTGGGCGCTCCCCGCCTCTTTATTCACAAAGAACCGGGTGGGGGTGGCTACGCCCCCCACCCAGCCCCTCCTGCGGCAACCCCCCCCTGACCCGGACATCCTACCATGGTATCCGGGTCAGGGAGGGCGCTGACCAATCGGTGGTGGGGCGCGCCCGGAGGGCCCGCCCCACCACCGAGAGGCACAAAGGGGGAGGCGGTCGCCGCGCCGCCATGCGGGTGGGGGGGCCAAGAGCCCCCCCTTTTCAATTGTAGGTAGAAAGTGGCATGAGGTGCAACAAAGACAACACAGCCTTGCTATTCTGCAGCGCCAGTATTCGGCTGCACCGTTGGCGGGCTTAAAAGAAAAACTTATTGTATGTATTTATTTCTTTATTTTACAAACTAGACCTGCACACAGTAATTTCCTCACTTGCAAAATAGATTACACAGATAGGCCTTAAGGCCCATGCTACACATGAACTTTCAGACCATCACCTTGAGCTATGCCAGTAGAGATGGCTAGTTGTGAGAGGACACACTCGGTGTGACCTTTTTAGGTCTCGCCTCTCAATGCGCATGCGCATTGAAAAGAGCGAGACTATAGGTACTTAAACAGACTTTACCCAACTGGCGATTTGGTGCTGTGCCCGTGCGCTTTTAGGTCAATGCGTAAGCGCATTGACCTAAAATGCGTGTGCACAGCATCAAATTGTCAGCCATCTGTTGCCCAGCTTGGTGCCACTCCACCCCCTGCGGCATCAAAGGCTTTCAAGGCCGGCCGGCCGTGCTTTCAGTTTCACGGCCGGCCGGCCGTGTGAAGTGCACTTCAAAGACCGCTCTCCCTGCTCCGCCCCCTGCTGCGGCCGTGTCGCATTTCTACTCCCCCCTCCCCACAGCAATGCCCTCCGTCTTGTTCATTCTTCATTCCTGCTGACTGGTTTGTTGGCGCTTAAATAATAAATAAAAAACCATCGTCTCCTGTAGTTGTAGTCTAGACCTGTTGACTTTGCCAATGTGTCGTTACTGTGTAAACTTTTTTTTAAACTGAGACATTTGTCAAAGTCCTGTGCTAGCTGTGCAAAGTGAAACCTACAAGACAGCGATCAGCAGAAAGGCCTGTTTTATTGAAACAAACAGTGACAGGACAGAACTTGGAGTTAAACTCAGTACAAGCAGTGGAGTAGCAATGGTACAATGGGTCTTGGTGCAGGCAATGTAAATGGGCCCCACACACTGACTGGACCAGAAAATACTACCATCATTTGGTGCATTTAGCCTACTGCTACCCTGCCCACGGTGCCACTACACCTGTTGCACTGTTGGTAGCTGTGCCCCTGAGTACAAGCGTCAGCAGAATTTGAAATTACACTAACCAGCCTGGAAACAAGTTGTCTCTCCCCAGCTTCCATGCAAGCTTATGGATCTCTTAGAAATGCGAACGCATGCCCACGAAAAAATGACATTTTCGTGTACCAGCAGCCCTAAATAGAAACCACAACAATCAACATATGCATGCCTCAGGCAATCAGCACATAACGGGAGAATTTTCGTGTACCAGCAGCCCTAAATAGAAACCACAACAATCAACATACGCATGCCGCAGTCAATCAGCACATAGCGGGAGATTTAAGGATGATTTTATTTTTATTTTAAATCAGAAGTGACGCAGAGATCCGGAAGAGAGGCCTGTGGCACGCAAACAGAGGCTTGAACCCTGGGGCGGTTTACAAGACATAAGGGGCTGGCGTCTACTCATTAGATCTGAGCGTCTCTTTGGTTTCACTAGAAACTACGACGTCAGACCGAGACCACGCAGTTAAACAAATGAACGCTACCGCATGGGGAGGCTTCGAAAAACACAGCGGGTGGGAGAGGGGAGAAAGGTTCTCGAAGCTGGTCCTAGTGAAAAAGATCCCTCCCTCCTCTCCTTGAAGACCTCCTTCTTTTACTTTGAAGCGCTTTGCCTCAGCCGGAGAGTACAGCCAGTTCAAGGTGTTTGTTTCTAATCTAAGAAAGGCAAATGACTGAGTGGTTCCTGTCGTGTGCGAAGTTAAAGCTTTTAAACTGAAAACAATCTTCTGAAAGATTCGGTAACCCTGTAACGCATGCAGGCGGCCACAAGATAACAAAATACTATTAAGTTAGCAATAATAGAGAGGTATATAAAGTATAATTGAAATGAAATCAAAAACCTTATAATATTGCCCGCACTCTATTAGTCTATGTATCGCACTCACTCTATCTATCACCCTCACTCTATCTATCGCCCTCACTCTATCTATCTGTCTATCTATCTATCACCCTCACTATCTATCTAGCTATCTATCGCCCTCACTCTGTCTATCGCCCTCCCTCTATCTATCTATCGCCCTCCCTCTATCTATCGCCCTCCCTCTATCTATCTATCGCACTCACTCTGTCTATCGCATCATCACAGCTTCACTCAGCACCACCACTGCATCACTCAGCGCCACCACAGCATCACTAAGCACCACCACAGCATCACTAAGCACCACCACAGCATCACTCTGCGCAACCACAGCATCACTCAGCAGCACCACAGCATCACTCTGCGCAACCACAGCATCACTCAGCGCAACCACAGTATCACTCAGCACAACCACAGCATCACTCAGCGCAACCACAGCATCACTCAGCGGAACAACAGCATCACTCAGCGCAACGCACAGCATCACTCAGCGCAACCACAGCATCACTCAGTGTAACCACAGAATCACTCAGCTCAAACCACAGCATCACTCGGCTCAACCACAGCATCACTCAGCGAAACCACAGCATCACTCAGCATCACCACAGCATCACTGGTTCAAATATGTTCTCTCAATGTTTCAAGCTTTATTACAAATGACAAAAAAGATGTTAATATTTCACTTCTGTTCTTGGATTTTCGTCACAAAAAAATACACAGAACATAATCTTAACTAAAGATGTTTACAAAAGTTTAAGCTATTGCCATTATAAAATAAAATTCCTTTTATTTACGTATTAATTATTTTAAAAAAAGTTAAAAGCCATTGGTATTTGTAATATCAATACATCTAAGTCACGTAAATACAAAACATGTTGCATTACAAATGCTAGAGGTGTCACAGTTGCGAAAGTTATAACTATTGGCATTGTAAATGACAAAGCTATTTATTTAGCTATTTCAAAAAACCACACATAAATTAAAAAAAATGTCATTTATAAGACCAATAGCTCCAACTTTCCTATTGCGAGACCTATTGCATTTCCAATGCTTGTTAGCAAAGCAGATCTCGCAGTGGGTAGCCAAGAATAGCCAACACAAAACACCACTGCTGGAGGATATTACCTATCCAGAGAGCAGAAGCTCATTACTTTATACATCTAAATAATCTCCAATTGGTTCCTACTGAGTTGGACACATTGATCATTTAAACTTGCAAAATGCATGTCAAATTATTTTATACAAAAATAATATAACATTTAATCTCGAGTTAAATACGTTTTTTAAAATGTTCCCTATACTTTGCCATAGGGAGACTCTACAGTGAGGGCAGAGATATCTACATAGTAATTAAAGAGATACAAAAATGTTTATTTAACTGAAATATAAATATAAAAAATATTGGGGCAGATGTATCAAGATTTTGCGAATTCTAAATAGCGATTTTTTGTGAATCACTATTTAGAATTCGCAAAATAGAATGTATGTACAAAATCGCTATTTTTTAGCGATTCCTTATTATTCTTTATTTTCGAATTCGCATTTTGCGAATTCGCAAATAAAGAATAATTTTCAATGCATTCCTATGGGCCAGGAGGCCCATAGGAATGATAGTGCAATAATTCTCAAATTGCGAATTCGCAATTTGCTAATCGCAATTTGAGAATTATTTCAAGGGTGCAGGGGTGTCTCAAAGACACCCTGCTGCACCCCTGAAACTTACATGTGTGTGCATGTGGCACACATATATGCCCTATGGGCATGTATGTGTGTCACATGCCACCCTCACAAATGCCAAATAGGGCATTTTTAAAAGAAATCGCAAATTACCACCAACTAGCGCTATTATTACAAGTTGGTGGTAATTTGCGATTTCTTAACACAAATTCGCAATTTCAAAATGTTACATACATATCATTTAAGGAATCTCAAAAATTGCGATTCCTTAAATGCTATGGCAAAATAAGGAATCGCAAATTTTTGCGATTCCTTAAATTGCGAATATTTAATACATACCAAAAAATGCTAAAAGGCCGTTTGCGAGTCGCAAAGGCCGAAATTCTGCGAATTTCGGCTTTTGCGAGTCGCAAAAGCCTTGATACATCTGGCCCTTAGTTTGTTAAATGTAATGCAAATCATTTTATATATTTACTTTAAGTGTAGGATCATTTTCTTTCAAAGCTACAGTGTTAATATATTAACTTTGAATTAAAATTGTAATTAATAGAAATGTATTAAATTAGAATAATGTTTTTGAGGTTACCTTAAAAAAGTAAATTTTCACCTAACGAAAAAATATTTTATAGGCAATTATAATTAAAAGTAATGTATATATTTAAAATAAATGTTACACATTTTTTAAATCAAAATGTTATAAAATATTGTATAATCAAATAATAAATATTTTCTTTTTATAAATAATTTTTAACATAAATGTATATTTATTTCAATGTTGAAATTGTTTAATTTAATTTAACATTACTTCCAATGCTGTGGTATTTTAATTCCCTACCTCCATAATTTTCTACGAGAGAGTGTTGCAGTATCAGTGGTTGGCCATGCGTGGTGCTGAACTTACTACAGTTTTGTTTAGTAAAATCGTAGGGCCTGAGTCTCAAAGATAAACTTACACTTTAGTGTAAGTTTACAATATTTTGCCATTCACAAACAAAGTTTACGAGCAGTATCTTTACGATTGTGGAGTCTCCAGCCAGAAAAAAGATAGGACAGCCGTAAAGATACTACTCATAAATTCGTTCATGAAGAGCCAAAAATAGTACATTTACACAAAAGAGTAAATTTACCTTTATGAACCAGGCCAACGCACTCTAAGGTAGCGAATACTGAAAGGTAGTAAACTTACACAAAAGTGTAAACTTGCTCAATAGTATAAGGTACCTTTGTGAATAAGGGTGAGACATGGCGTAACTACACCATCACAGGAGTCTAAGCTTTTCCCTCTGTACTCCTTTTGAGCTAATTTCTGAAGACATCCATTTACCTTTACATAGCTAGGCGTATTCAGGATCAAAAGGTATTTTTCTTCAGCAACTTCATCTGGGTGAAGAAGCACAAATACAACGTGGCAACACTACATGCACTTCTCTCATGACTGAGAGAAATTCAGTGCAACTGAATTGGCTCTGCATTCACTTTCTCAACAATTTTCTTTCCCTCTTTTACGAATATTAAGGCATATTTACAAGGAGCTTGCGCCACAAGTGCACCACTATTTTTTGACGCGGCAACGGCTCACTCCTTGTTCAATATGTACAAAGTGACGCATTAGGCATAATAATTCAATTTTCTCTATCCTGCATTATTTTTTCCTGCGCTATACCAGGCTGGGTCAAGATACGTTGATCGTATGCAAAGTAGGCACTCCCTTTTAAGATCAAGTATAGAGCTGGTACATTCATATTGATTAGCTTTTTGGAAAGCAACACATCGTTGGCAAATGACACATTGAATCCAAAATGCATCAAAATCCTTGCGCATCGGCAACACAGGTGTAAAAATTCCACCTCAGCATTGGTACATACGCAGAACACACCCAGAGCACTTTGGCAAGCTCAACAACTCCATGGAGTGTTTCATACTGCAGCTCTGAGCAGGAAAAAGACAACGATCACCCCACACCACACCCTCCACCATCACCACAGAGGCAGCACAGGAGAAGGGAGCTGATATGCCAGCAGAGGAATACCCTCATTGACCTCAGGGTGGAAGAGGTTGTTACCTATCACAGGCTCAGGTACAAGAGGCCTGCACTTCCAGAGCTTCAATTTCTATGATGCTCTGGTGGAGACGTTCTCTAAAACAAATCTATGAAGCAACGCATAGTCACCCTGCGTGCCTTTGCATGGCCTCATAGACATGGAGTAAGGCACGGCTGTGAAAAGTGATGCTTTGCCTTACTCAACGTCAAGGGTGTTTTCCATGGGCCTTGTGGTAGCTTTTCCCATGTAACAGAAATGGGTTTTGACACATTCCCAGATTTTCAAGTTTGTGCAAACCTGGGAATGTGTCAAAACTGTGTGCCACCCCAGGGGATCCGTAGCAAGGAGAAACATCTTTGTCTCCACATTATTACCTATCTCCATTCTGCAGCACACATAGACAGTGAGTGGAAAAACTAAAGCCGCCATTCATTGTATTTGTTAATGAAGGTGTCCCTAACTGCATAAAAACCATTGAGGCAACAACACAGACACACCAGCACCATGGTGCATGGGTGCCTGCATTGGCGCTATGCAACATTTGTGATCTTGGGCATGCAGAAGGAACACTAATGAGCTGTATTTCATTACTACGGCTCATTCCTGCTTTTTCCTTTTGAGACAGGGCATCACAGCTTAGGGACTTCCTGTGCTGTCCTGTTGCAACAGATCTTGAATTAGGCCCTGTGTGCAACCCGAAATGTTGGAAATATTCTCCGCAATGCAACACCATGTAAAATGCTGTGTTGCAACACCGTGTTGAAGGAAGGGCCTCCATTTCTGTTGTTTGTGTGTCCACAGGTAACTCCCATCGTCATGTGGGTTGCCATGTAGGCAATATGTGAAACAAATGGTCCACTCCAGGTCATGTGTAACATGGAAATTTACATAAGTTATAATTTACACACTTGCCATCCTATGTGCAGTCCAAGTGTTGCCACACAGACTCACTCTATCAGTACTCCAAGGGTTCAGACCTTGTAGTGAAGTAGACCCTCATGCACAGAGGACATATCATAGGACAGAAAGCCACACATTCACCATTTTGCTAACGTGCCTGTCCTAGTACAATGCTGCCCATTGTCTGGCAGTGCAGGTTGGAAACCCAAGGCACTTCATCGTGTTGAGAAATATGTAACCCTGGGTTGTGAACTCCGCTCCGCTTGCGGAGTTTGCAGAGTTTTTTGCACTCCGCGTCACGGAGAGATCGCGGAGTTCCGAAAAACTCTGCTTTGCGTTGGAAGCGGAGTTTTTTTCCACGCTCGCGTTCATCAAGTTGGTGACTGCCAGTGAGGATAATCAACTTCCCAGTGAGATTTTTCCTCGTTCACGATCACCAACATCAAGTTGGTGCGCGCGAGCGTGGAAAATCAACATCCAACGAGATTTCTCAACACGGCGATCAAGTTTCTCATTGCGAGTGGTTGCGTATGCTCGCGAAACTGCCAGTTTGCATTGAGAAAGCTGGCGCTCGAGTAAAAATCTGCAGAAAAGGAAAGCATGGACCGCTTGCACTGTGCATGGTGGCGTTTGCAATAATTGCACAGTGTGGACAAGCATCCGGCACTGTGCAATAACCGCACACTGCACTTTTCTATCGTACTCAGCTGCTCACCGAGCTCCGCGTAGTGTGGCAGAGGTTTTTTTGCACTTCGTGGAGTTCCACATAGTGCAACTCCGCTTAGGGTTAGAAATATGTCCTTGCATTTCTACACTGCCCTCAATCAGTGAAGCAGTGCAGTGTTGATAGTTTACCAGTTTCACAGTACAGCGCAAGACTTCCACATATCACTTTCCTTGTGTTCTGTCAACATAGGCATGTGTCTTAGTTAGGCCCATGAAAAAACGCTGCCATCTTTCACCCTGCACACATTTCTTATGTTGCCTTCTCTTTCACACACATATGCGTTCGTGACAATGCTGGGTTAGTTTCTCTGAAACTGATCCGCTTATAGATTCCACTTTGTGAGACCATTATCAGGACTTCTTGAACACCATGATCAAGGCCTCAACAAACACTGTGCAAATGTTGTTCTAGTTCATCCATGAGGCAACATGGCTATCTATAGACGATAACAATGCTGGCATGCCTGAATACTCACAAGGATGCTTTTCATCATAAATAAACAAGCATTTACGGATTTAGGTAGAGGACATCTTTGCTGTCATTGGCAAGGTCTCTACACGCTGATGCTTCAGCCCAGCAGCTTGCTGATATCTCTGTGAAGGGCGTCCAGACTGTGAACACGACGAGGACTTACATTCCCGTGAGTGGGCTGTTGTAGGTGCCAGAGGCAATGGAGGCACACACACATCAGGGGGCTGAATATGTGGAGCACATGTCCGCAGCATTTGTCTGTGCCAACAAGGGAGGCAGCATTGCACTGAGAGGTGTTTTATATAGCGCAAACTTGACCCTAATAGGGTATCAGAGCGCTTTACATTCACATAATGTTACCACTTCTCATAACACGAACACCTTGCGGTATAAGTAGACCTAATCATTGTACAGTAAGTTACTAGCAACAGTTATGCTAAGAGGTCATAAATTAGCAGCAGTTATGTTACGAGGTCATAAATTAGTTCTACATTGAATTGTTACAGAGACATTTGTGCATGACATACAAATTTACAAAATTGAGATCGAAATGATGTTATTGGTCGTTGTGTGGTAGTGTCTGTATTAAACAAGAGGGTCCTGTGATAATGACCGGCCCGCTGGAGTTATGGCAGGAATTTCCTCATAAGAAAGGTTTTGGCTGCGCTTTTAAAAGCCGCGACAGATGAAATTTTTCTAATGTTAGGGGGCGAGCAATCCAAATTCTTGCTGCTGCGCCAGAGAAAGCTCGATCATAAGCTTTTTTCTTTCGGAAGAGGGCCGGTTTTAGCAATACAGCTCCATAACTTCAGGAAACCAGACAACCTACTGATAGAGTGATTTTCTGAGCTAGGTACCTGGGTGTATTGTAATGTATCGCTTTGTGAGTGATACATGCCATTTTTAGCCGCATTCTTGCTTCGTAGGGCAGCCAGTTGAGCGTTTTCAGATGAGGGGTGATGTGGTCGAATTTCCTGGATCCAGCTATAAGTCTTGTAGCCGCTTTGAGACAAGCTTTTAGTGGGGCTGTTGAGATCTTAGGAAGACCGGCTAGTGTTGTGCAACCATACTCGATCCTTGATATGACTAGTGCCTGGACTGCAGTTTTAAGATCTGCGTTGTTTATGAAAGGTTTCAGTTTTCTTTGGTCGCTTAGATGGAAGGGGGCGTTTTTTGCCATCATGTTGATATGTGCAAGCACTTTCAGGTTTTTGTCTAGCGTAATGCCCAGGACTTGGTTGAGTCTACAATCTTCGGAATGCAGTTTAGCGCTGTGATTAGTTTGGTCCACTCCGCGGAATTCGGGGTGCTTTTCTGTGAGGAAATCAAGAGTAATTGTTTTCTGTGGGTTAAGCTTGTGGTGATTACTGGTTAGCCAATGGACAGTTTTCTTTAATGCTTTGTTCATGATACCGATCTCTACTGTCGATGTGATCTTTATGTATAGCTGTGTATCGTCAGCGTACATGTGGAAGGAGATGTTTGCTTGCTATAAGATATCAGTGAGTGGCTCTACGTACAAGTTGACTAGAGCAGGGGATAGTGTGGAGCCCTGTGGTACACCAATAACATTTCTGGATGAAGCAGATAAAGTTTGGTTTACTATGAATTTTTGCAATCTGTTTTCTAGGAACAAGCTGAACCACTTTAGGACTGTACCCTCTAAGCCCATCCAATTTTTCAGGCGATCTAGCATTTTAGTATAGTTTACAATGTCAAATGCTGCTGAAAGGTCAAGTAGGATTAGCAGACAGGTTTTGTTGCGGTCGAGGACAAGTATAGCATCATTCACTATGTGCAGAATTGCTATTTCAGTGCTATGTTTCGGTCTAAAACCTGATTGGAAGTCATTCAGCAGTTTGAAGTCTGAGATGTCTTGACTCAGTTGTTGTTGTACACCTTCCACCAGGACCTTGGCTACAATGGGCATGTTTGCTACTGGTCTGAAGTTGTTCAAGTCTGCGGGGTTCTCTGTTGGTTTTATTGTAGACCAGCACTTTGCAGGTAGAGGATCATTGAAGTAATTGTTTGGTTTTATGGTCGCGATAATCTTTGCGATATCTGTGTCAGAGACCGGATTGAATTCTGACCATAACACATTATTTTTAGGTCTTTCCAGCGCAGGTTGAGAATGAAGCTTGACTGGTGAGTGCATCTTGATTGAAGGGCAATCTGCTGCCTTTTTTGCCTATTGACCCCAGTATGTTGTAAAGGGCCCCCACTTGTTTTGTAAGTTCGCTGGTGCCACTTTGGCAGGGCAGTTGAGCATGCCTCTGCCTCATAAATTCAGCAATGCCAGCCAAGGACTGTTTGAGTCCACAGAGCGGTGCCTCTTATAGCAGCCATTTTGTCCTTATTGGGACAGAAACACCTAAGGACTACTTCTAGGATCCCCGCGTTGGTCTCTATCCCCTCCGGCACCACTTCACCCATCTCTCGCTGTAGTGTAGTTCCTATTTTCCCTATAGGCCCTGCGCATTGGAATAACATAAACAGCAGTTTAGACGTAGAAGTGCGGTCTTCCAGGTCTCTACTGACTATGCTAAACTTAATTGGGTTTGTACCAACTAGCTCAGAGGTCACTGGAAACTTTCTTGACTGAATAGGAAGTGATCAGCTTCCCAGGCACAGACAAGAAGGGATTCAGTTTTCCAACAACCGCATAAACATGACAACTTTGCTCCTTAGAATAAGAGTCGATCTCTAGAGTCGTGTGAAACAATAGACAGCTATTTCACTCAAATAGTTGTGCAGATTACTTTCACCAAGATGCAGAGAATAGAGAGACGGGCGTTTTCAATAAAAGGTATTATTTATTGAACAGTCTTTCTTCTCATGCAAGAGAAATGAATTGCCACAATTGCAAGACTTGTTATTATAAAAAGTGCGTACAGTAAAAGGAGGATTGCGAAATAATACTGTAAAAGCATTGATATGGTTTCTTAGCCATACAATGGTTAAAAATGAATAAAATATATACATTCATATATACATTAGGCTAACGTACTCAACTGGTGCTTCTAACTACACCTACCCCAATGTACCTGACCTAAGCCTAATACTTGGAAGGGAGTAGGTAAGTAGCAGTTTAGTTAAATTGATTTTGCCAAGGATTTGCTTCAAGAATTCTCTCTAAGGGTTTAGTCAACACCATACCTCTGGAATAGAATGTTGGAGGTTTTGTATCTCCTTTCAGGACTCGATATCCCAGTCACTCGCAAAAGTAGGCTGGAAACGCCGGAGCTGGATTTTCTCGGCAAGAGAAAAGACAGCGTCTCTCTCAGCGCGTCAAGGAGGAGGAGGGGCAGCGTCCGTGGGCTGCTTGCATCTGCTGGGCTCTGCAAGGGACAGCTGTTCTGCTCCTGTATTCACCACACCATCGTTATCGTAGTCGCGTTTGCTTAAGGCAACGTTGGTAATATTTATACCTGAAAGGTGCCTTGTTTGACGTAAGTTTTTGGACATAAGACGTCAATAAAGATGTCACTAGGAAGTGATCGTCCTTTCAGTGCTCATTAGAGTTCTATTACTAATCAAAACATAGCAAGCGGGGCTTTCCCAGGTTGCTGGGTTTTATCTTGTTGAAGAACTCGGAGTGCAATCTAGGAATCTAAGATAGTGGCTTCTGCTGTTTCATCTACTGTTATGAGCTGCAGAGGCGAGTTTCAGAAATATGGCTGAAAATTTGGCTCTGGTCGTTTATGCCATTATAGGGGTATGAATGGATTATAGCCGTATAGGGGCATAAGGTCACAGTATTGATCGGGGTCCTAGATTACAACACGGCACCCACTCCACGAATTTATGTCCATCAAATTACTAAAAACTAAAGCAATAAGATGCATGTGTAACATTGCCACCCTAAAATACATATTCGCATTTGAAATGGCGTATTTGAAATACATGGAAATATAGGTACTGTACGTCTTTAAGCATAGAAATCATTCAAAATTATAGCATATGTAATCAGTGAACGATTTTGCGAAAAAATTACACATGAAATATCTCTTTATACAGAAAAGAAGGGCGAGATAATTTCATCACATAGAAATGCAATTGCTGTAACGTGTGCTAGAGGCTGAGGTAAAGTTATTTTGTCTCTAGATTTACCTAAAAATAGAAGTTCTGTTCTTTATGAATAGTTCTACTTTAAGCAAAGAATTTGTGCCAGAAAAAAGGTAAATATTTTGAAAAATGTTCAAACCCAAAAAAAAATATTTTCATGGTGAACGGGGGAATAGAGTTCCAACGCTTTTTCAGTAGTTTTTGTTGATCAAAACTGAAGGCCGAATTCAGAGTTCATGGGAACGCTGTGTGTCGGAATGCTTTTCAAAAATTATTGTTTCTGTTCAGGGGAGAACATCATATCAGACAGGCTCTCAAAGAATTGGTTTACAAAATCAGGTGACAGTTCGACCAAGTTCGATAATGCTGTAACTTGGCAGGTGTGAGAATGATTGCTATCATCAATGTCTGGATCAGCAATGCTCACAGAAGGTCATACCTGGGTGATGTTGCTTTTATTTCTCGCTCCACTGTCACCACCTAGTCGTAGCACAGGAGTCTCAACGAATGCCGTCATCAGGATTGGTAGCCGCTGGGGACAAAACAATGCATGAGCCGTTACAGGACTTAGCAAAGTATCGATATCCATTGGTACTGCTGATGGAAGTGCAAGACAGGTGTCCAACACGCATTCATCTCCGCATAGCATGCATCGAAGCACAGGTAAGATGCAGGTCTGCCATATAGGTCTGAATGAAAGAAACCAGGTCATGTTCAGATCTCTCAGCCTGGCCAATCCAAGGACTGTAGTTATTCGGTCCCTGTAGCGTATTGCTAGGATCGTTTCTTCCATCCCTGCCGGAGTCATGTCTGTGTTTTGGCTTGCCATATCGGAACAGGAGGGTTGAAAATAAAATACCTGCTACAAGTCCCAAAATCAGGGGTATGCCGCCAAAGACTGAATGGACAAAATTGGGAATGATTCCCAGAATTGCTTTGAATGGTGTTACCAGTCCCGAAAAAATGGTCTTAAATACGCCTGGGATGCCTATGGCACTTGACATATTTAGAATTTGACTAAGCATTTCTGTGAAATGCACGGGCAATTTGTTGATAAAAGGTCATGTATCTCCGAAGCCGTCCTTGCACCTTGGAGATCATACGTCACTTTTGATGACGTTATGGGCACTGTTGTCTGTAAAAGCACAGACTTCATTCTGCTTAAAGTATCAATTCGTATAGAAGAGACATTCAAACAAGGCCATATGGGAGTCTCTGAGTCTCCAGGGCAGTTTGGAAACAATGCTTGCATACAGCATTTGACCATGGAAGTTACTTGTACGAGATATGCTTTCCCTGGCATAAGGCCACAACAGCTGTGATCCGTTATTAGAATGTAACTCCCGTTCGAGAGTTGCTTAAAGAAAGGCTCTATCTGCGTTGCAGGTGTGACATGTTGGTGGCATGAAAGGTTCTTTGAATTTCCTTCACAGGCCCCATGTAAATTAATACCTTGGCACAAAAGTATACCGCTTAGTGAATGTTTGCAGTTTTCACCACTAAGAAATACATTTTTGTTGCTGTCACTATAGCATGTGTGTGTATATGGTAATTTCCATGCTGACTTAATGTACCCTTTACCCAAACGTTCATACTGGCCAGTCGGTATGTATTCTAGGCAATTTTTAAATCGGAAAGTTGTTATCGGAATTGTGATAATCCCGTGTATTATCCATTCAATGACAGGACTTTCTGACATTGTCAATGGTAATCTCTCAAGTTTTTCAATGCTCAGGATTGTATAGTCTGCTCCTTTCTGTGCCAAGCTGATTTGTTTATCAGTAAGGTTAAAGATGGAAAACAATGACGTTGTGTTGATTAAACGCCATGGCACATAGCCTGAACGAAGATTTTGCAGCGTCCAGCCTAACTGTACAATAGAACGCAATTGTGACTGGCCATGCTGTAACATTAGCAAGTCTTTGTCTATTATATCTATGGCAGATGATACAATACTGTCCAGTGAATATATTCTGGAGGACAGAGTCATCAACCCATTGTCCACAACAGAAAGGGATTTTTCCAATTTAATATGATCAATTTCTCGTATTTTTTCAGCTGTTTCAATTTGTGTTACTTTCCAAGCCTCGTTTTAAGCCGCATATATACTGGTCGCTATGAAACGTTTTTGACGCTGTTTGCGAGGTCCCAGAATGAAATCGCGCAAATCAGCACCATCTTTAAGTAAAGATAAGTGTTGCTTAATTTCTGCCAGTGTGGATGATTCTAGCCATTCGAGGAACAGCTTCCCTACACTGTATGTTGTTACTATCCCTGGATGTTGTCTCTGGGAGTATCTAGGGTCTGGTCTGGACATTGTTAACCCCTGTGTTTTGTTCAGGAATCTATCTTGACAGTTATTCGTGTCAGTAGGCCAGATTAACCACTTTTTCCAATCAGGATGTGTTCTGTTTAGATGTAAAATTTGAGATACGTCTATTTCAACTTCTGTTGTTGCATTATCAGGTATTGGTTTTGGAATAGACGGTTTGTTAAGGTCTTTAATCTTAGCTAGGCCAAGACAGGTTGTTTGGTGAATTGTGTCATTTAAGAACATTATTTGTTCTGGGATCATGCAGGCTCGAAATAATGCTTCTATGCCTTGTACCTGCCATTCTTTTGTACCACAGATGATTTTTTTTTCAATGTTATTTTTCCAAAAATCAAAACCATATGTCATCATTTTTTCATAAAATGCTTCTGAATATATCAATTTAGTATTTGTCAACATTGTTTTCGTCCCAGTTTTATCCAACAGTTTATAGTAAAATGTTTCTGCATCACTTGTGTTAAACCCTGAGAAGTACTGAAATTTCTCATAGAATGTTTTAGGAATTGCTTTTAGGTGGAGTAGCACAATGTTCCCATTGGTTATATTTAAAAACATTTCTAGGTTGTGCAGATTTATGTAAGTAATGGTCTCCGTAATGTGGGAAGCAATACATTTGTTCATAATTAGACAAACCTTGTAAATAATCATGTTCTGTAAATCTTGCTGACAACACTAAATCAGACATCATATTATTAATACTTTCAAAATCCCAATCATCAGAAAATGTACTTGGTTTTACAAAGTCACTTAAGGAAACCTTGAACTGGTGAGGATATTTCAGGATTTCAACCGGACCATATACTTCATAGTCAGTTTTGTCCCATACTACCCCGCCGGTTAGTGGAATGGCTGTGACATTTACTGTTGATAGTTCTCTTTTCTTCACGTGGGATGATTTGTGTGGTTTTAGGACTGAGTTGATGTTCTGACTTGCTGTGTCCATTGAACTGTATTTTCCCTCAATGAATTTTCCCAAACATAGTACCGTGATGAGCCAAAGCAGGAGGAAAAATACACCTAGACCAAACCAGAACTCTAACCATGGAGAAATAAGGTAAATTTCCTAGAGTTGATGAAAGAGTTCTGTTGCTTTCTCTTTAAAAGTCTTTGTTTCTGGCGTTACTTAAGGGTTGCTTAGATCTTCAGAAAAGTTATCGAAATTGATGAAGTAGCCAGAGGCAGTTCTGTCAATTGTTGGAATTGTTTTCTCAATTTGTCTTTCGGTAGCACATTCTGATGCCACATCATTGTAGACTGGTGTTTCATGACGAACTGTTTCAATCTGTGTTTCAAGAGGCATGAGTTCCATGGCATTATTGCGTAGTCCCTCTCTGTGCACTGCAGGTTTATCAAATGTAATTAGTCTTTCAGTTTGAACCTCTTGGATTGTTGCAAATTTGGGTATTCTGTTATTTCTTGTGAGTCCACTGGGCCTACTGTTGATTATAGGCCACATGCTTGTAGTTTTACCAGGTCGATTGATACAACTCGGTTCTCCTTTTTACCAGCAAGAGGCGGTAGTACTACTGATCTTGTTCCGTTGATTGCCAAGACAGGTACTGCTTTTCTGTAAGAAGGCCCAAATTCCTTCTTCACCGCTATTTTTTCTCTGACTAGATCCCCAATCTTTGGAATCCAGACAGGTCTTGCTGGGGCTGGTGGTGCCTCTTCAGTGGTTGTTGGCTGTTGCTTTAACTTTATGTTGCTTAAGGATTTTCTTTTTTCATTCAAGTCCTGTAAAACAGCCAAACGATCTTTGATGTCAAAGTCTTTATTCTTATTTTCTACCACTGATGCCTGACTATCGAGGTCATGAACATGCATTCTAGTTCCGAACAATAGTTTGTACGGGCTGAAACCTTTTAGAGAATTTCTTGGCAAATTGTTTAGACTAAGCTGGACACTTATTAAATGTTTGTACCACCCATCACCCGAATCTAATACCTTCGCTGTTATAGATTGCTTTATGTCCCGGTTTTTTCTTTCCACTACACTGTTCCCTTCGGGGTGTGATGGACAAGAGTATCCCAACCCAACGCCCATACTGGCCATGGCCTCCTTATAAGCTCCAGAGCTGAAAGCGGGACCCTGATCAGAATGGAACATGGCAAATGCGTATGTGCCGATAAAGACTCGCAGAGCTTTTATAACAGTTTTGGCGTCAGCCGAGCGCTGGGGCCACATTTTCTAAGTGAGTTTTAGTCTTAATAATTAATAGGACGCTGGATGGCATGTAGACAGCATTATGCCTACCATGGCATTAATGCGCTTGATTCATTGCTGCGATCTCTGTCGCAGTCCGGGCAGTTCTTTACATATTTATAGTGGTGCAGGCTCTTTCCCGGCCACCAGTATACTGATTGTAATTCAGTCAGAGATTCCTTCATCTGTATGTGCCTTGGACCTTCACCCATGTGTGCGTCTGCTATTGATAATTTTCTCCGGTTCATGTTTGGAATTACCCTATCCCCCACTCCAGGGATTCGAGCAAAAGGAACAGAGTTTGCTTCAATTACGTATGCATAATTGAGTGGATAGTTCACGGGTAGTGCTGCACAGTCGCCTTTTAAGGACGTTTTTACTGCCAGCATGGTTTCCCCGTCTATGTATTTTTCTGAACGCTTTTTTGTGGCTACGGAAGCCGGTTTAGTTGCTTCCGCTGTGGCTGTAATAGCCAATGAATTCCCTGCAACGTGAACGCCATCACGTTGATGACTCAGAGTGTGTATCACGTGAGTCTTTTGTAGTTCTTTCTGTAAAAGAACTACTTGTTTCCAAAGCATTTTATGCTTGATTGTGGCACCTGTATCATCTTTGTAATCATTTTTAACCCAGCTCTGCAACTTATTGTTGTAAGAGTTGACGCAGAAATGCGAATCGCACACGATTAGTGTCGGGAATTCACGTTCTGCATTTTCAAGCACCATCTTCAAAGATCTGATTTCAGCTCTCCGAGCCGAACAGTTTCTCACTGATTCAGTTTTTGTTATTTTCGGTCTGAATTTACTACACAGCCAGCAACCTTTAACAATCGGGCAGGCTGCATCGTTGGATTTGTTCTCTACGTGGTAATGCTGTACAAATCTGTCTGTATAGATTATACAAGAGTATTGTTGGAGAGGCAGAATTTCGATTGGCAGAGGATATTCTTGTTCATATTTTAAATCATTCAGTTTTTCCATGTGCGGGGCGCAATAGTATTTCACGTCGTCCGAAGCAAGAAAATTTACACACTGTATCCATTTCGGATCCAGTGACACTGTAGGCAGGTTTACTGGGCTGAATAGCACCTAGAAGGCGGATTCCGCTGTGAGGACATTGATCCTTTTGCCATGTGCTAGTTCTCGTTCATTCGCTAATGCAGTTTGTACTGCTTTCACAATATTTTCTGTGAGACTGAATGTTTTTTCTGCTTGTGTGTACAAGTGTGATTTGTAAGCTATCGGTACCTTTTCTCCCTCATTAGAGGTCAGGTACGTGAATTCGCATCTTCCTGGGATGACTTTGATTACAAGGATTCGTGTATTGTCACGTGTATCCAATTTTGTTTTTGCTAACATGTCTGTTTGCAGTGATCTAAAAATGTCTGTGTGTTTTTGAGTCCAGTTGATTGGTTTAAAATCAGGTTTAATTAGTTCATAGAGAGGTTTAAGCCTCTCCGCATAATTTAGAATGTAAGTTCTTCCGAAATTCAGGAAACCTAGAATCGATTGTAGGTTCTTCAGCGTTTTTGGTGCTTGGAGTACTGCGCACTTCTCTAAGAAGTTGTCCGCCAGGCTTTTTCCTTCACTTGATAATTCGTATCCTAAAAATAATACTGTCAGATGGGCAATTCAAGACTTTTAAAAGTTGAATTTGTAACCCTCTGCTGAGAACCCAAGTATATGGTGTTCACTCTTTTCAAGTGAGTCTCCAAGTCGTCGTCTGTTAGATAGATATCATCGACGTAAGATAATGCCTCATCATCATACATTTGTAGTAACTCTGTTACTCTGGCTGAGAATAGTCCTGGGCTGTTCCTGAATCCCTGTGGGAGCCTACAGAAATTTTTCTGTGACCCCATTACTGAGAAAGCAGTCAAGTACCTGCTTTCCGGTGCAATATTTTGACAAAAGAAACCATTTGATATGTCAAATGTTGTTTTATATTTTTTACGAACTATGTTATTCATTAGTGCAGCACTATGCGAATTTTGTACTGCAAATGTTTTGCAACATGAGTTAAGGTGTCTGTAGTCCAAGACTAGACCATATGAATCGTCCGGTTTGGAGACAGGAAACAAAGGATTGTTCATTTGAGAGGTGCATGTTTCAATCACACCCTGGTATTCAAGTTGATCTAAAATCTCCCTGACTTGTTTTTTAGCTTCTTGCTTAATTGGATACTGCCTTTGTGCAGTCGGTTGACTTTTTAACTGGATTTTGTGAGGAGGAGAGTCCTCATCCCATCCTACATGATGTTTATATAATGCTGGTGCCTGGGCTACTGCCCATTTCCTTGCATATATATATTTAGTATGAATCGGAATGTGATTCGAGAAGGCAGGCATAATCATTTCTTCGCCACGAGGGCACTCCCTGAAAAACTCTGGGGGCCAATCCTTTTCAGCTAACAGGATGTCATAGCCTTTTGAGAGGTTATCCCAAAATAGACCCCTTATTTTCCTGGTCTTATCACCCTCTATACGCAGTGTTATTTCGTATATCTTATGAGGTTCGCTAACTCTGGTGTCTGCAGTTTCTACTTGAATGTATTCATTCGTGTCCACTGTCTTCAGATACTCATCAGTGTCTTGCGGGCTATGGTGATTTCTGCTGCACTGTCTAGCATTGTCTGTGCCCACTCCCCGTTTTTCAGCTGTGTCCTCAGTATTCTCGGCATGTTCGAATACTCTAATACTGGCTACCTTCTTTCTTGGATTTTGTAACTTTTTACTTTGTGCAGGTTCATTATCTTTGTACTTGGTGCGTTCTCCTGGGTTCGACCGTCCTCTTCTTTCCGATTTCTGCGAAAAAGATTGAGAGGGACCTGTATCAATACTTTGATATCTATCAGGCTTCCTCAAGTTATCCCTATTTCTAAGGTTATATCTTTTCTCAGAGGGCTCCCTCTGGGGAGACTGGTGTTCTCGAGTCGGAGTTCTTTCCCTCCGTCGAGGAGACCTTCCTCTGGACTGGAAAACTTTTTCCTTGGGAGTGGACTGTTTATTTACATCCCAGTTCTTTTTAGGAGTGTTTAAATTATTTTTAATAAATAATTTTTCAGGATTTTCGAGTAGTTGGGGTTTCACTGGTTTCCCACCCAAGCTGTCTCTACCTAATTCTTCATAACATTTTTCTATAATTCTGGCAAGCTCAATTGGTTGATCTGTTATATCTGTTTCCTTCAATTTCTGGCGGATCGCCACAGATGCTGCTTCTCCTTTTATGTTGGCTAGTAGTATAGCCGAGACCTGTTTGAAGACTTTCAGTAATTTCATACCAAGAGTTAAAGCAGGTTCTGGATCGTATTCATTCTGAATCTGTTTTAGCACTTCTGGTATTACCGCCATTGACCGAACACCATGTGTTTTTGTATAATGGAAGCAAAGACTGTACCCCAAGTGTCACAGTCCTCCACGTGTGGTGCGACCCCCATTGGAAGGCAGATGGTCAGAATTCTGTGTTTCTCACTAGGGGTAGTATTCGGAAATACTGCCTCTATTTGAGTAATTTTCTGCGCTAACCAGAAAGGAATTTGTTCCTGTTTTATGGGTGTTTTACCAAGCCATGATTGTATGTTCTGTGGTGTAATTTTATTTGTGTTCCCCTGATGAGGGGTCAGCTGTGGTAAATTAACAGCTGTTTGGACTGTTGCAGTCCGTATTACATATTGGACTAATTGCCTATGTATTTTGATTAATGTTTTTAGCTGTGCTAACAGCTCTTCTCTAGACATTTTTGCAATGTCCGGATATGGTGTGTAGCTGGCTAGAACCGGCCATGTTGCTCCTGGTCTACCTAGTGGACCGAGCCTGGTAATATGATCATTATGTTTTAGGGCGCCTTTAAACCAGAGCAGGTGCTCTTGGTATTTTAATGGGATTTCAATCTCCTCGAAATGAGCGTACTCTTCCGGTGGATCCCCTATTTTGTAATAGTGGAACTCGTGTGTTGCGGCGTTTGCCGCTGGAAATTTTATCCAAGAATAGAATACCTCTGTCTGCCGATATTCGTGTGCCTCTATCACGAAGACGACTGTGCCACCTTGTGTGGTCAGTCCATTTTCTATAAGTTTTGACGTTATAGTTTTTCTTATGTTGACCGGGAGGATTTTTGCATCCGGTGGGTAAATCCCTGTTTCATCGGAAGCCTGCTGAGTCGCATTTACTGCGGCATCAACGGTTCCGTTCTCTTCTACTGACATTTTTAAAATGTAAGTTTTTGCAGAGCAGGTCCCCAAGGAGACAAAGATTAGGTGCACAATATTTTGGAACACTGTATCCTTCAACGTTGAATAAACCAGAGCTTTACATAGGAATCTCTTCCTACTAACTTCGGGCGGATTTTAGCCTTTCACCCACTCCAGACGTCTATTGGAGTATTTACGGGAGAAAAGGGTCTGTGTGAAAAATGCACGACTGAGTTACTCTAACGTCTTGCGTTAGTTTTATCGCCTTACCAAACGTTGGGCGCCATGTAGTTTTGTTCCTATTTTCCCTATAGGCCCTGCGAATTGGAATAACATAAACAGCAGTTTAGACGTAGAAGTGCGGTCTTCCAGGTCTCTACTGACTATGCTAAACTTAATTGGGTTTGTACCAACTAGCTCAGAGGTCACTGAAAACTTTCTTGACTGAATAGGAAGTGATCAGCTTCCCAGGCACAGACAAGAAGGGATTCAGTTTTCCAACAACCGCATAAACATGACAACTTTGCTCCTTAGAATGAGAGTCAATCTCTAGAGTCGTGTGAAACAATAGACAGCTATTTCACTCAGTCAGTTGTGCAGATTACTTTCACCAAGATGCAGAGAATAGAGAGACGGGCGTTTTCAATAAAAGGTATTATTTATTGAACAGTCTTTCTTCTCATGCAAGAGAAATGAATTGCCACAATTGCAAGACTTGTTATTATAAAAAGTGCGTACAGTAAAAGGAGGATTGCAAAATAATACTGTAAAAGCATTGATATGGTTTCTTAGCCATACAATGGTTAAAAATGAATAAAATGTATACATTCATATATACATTAGGCTAACGTACTCAACTGGTGCTTCTAACTACGCCTACCCCAATGTACCTGACCTAAGCCTAATACTTGGAAGGGAGTACGTAAGTAGCAGTTTAGTTAAGTTGATTTTGCCAAGGATTTGCTTCAAGAATTCTCTCTAAGGGTTTAGTCAACACCATACCTCTGGAATAGAATGTTGGAGGTCTTGTTTCTCCTTTCAGGACTCGATATCCCAGTCACTCGCAAGAGTAGGCTGGAAACGCCGGAGCTGGATTTTCTCGGCAAGAGAAAAGACAGCGTCTCTCTCAGCGCGTCAAGGAGGAGGAGGGGCAGCGTCCGTGGGCTGCTTGCATCTGCTGGGCTCTGCAAGGGACAGCTGTTCTGCTCCTGTATTCACCACACCATCGTTATCGTAGTCGCGTTTGCTTAAGGCAACGTTGGTAATAGTTATACCTGAAAGGTGCCTTGTTTGACGTAAGTTTTTGGACATAAGACGTCAATAAAGATGTCACTAGGAAGTGATCGTCCTTTCAGTGCTCATTAGAGTTCTATTACTAATCAAAACATAGCAAGCGGGGCTTTCCCAGGTTGCTGGGTTTTATCTTGTTGAAGAACTCGGAGTGTAATCTAGGAATCTAAGATAGTGGCTTCTGCTGTGTCATCTACTGTAATGAGCTGCAGAGGCGAGTTTCAGAAATATGGCTGAAAATATGGCTCTGGTCGTTTATGCCATTATAGGGGTATGAATGGATTATAGCCGTATAGGGGCATACGGTCACAGTATTGAGCGGGGTACTAGATTAGAACACGACATCGCTGGACTCCTACCGCACAATGTTGAATTTTAACTTTAGGTCCTCAGAGTACAGGCCTGTCGGTGGTCTATCCGGTGGTGAGTGTTGGCTGTTGGATGGATCCTCTGGAGACCCCGCAACACTGTTCCCTTCCTGCAACTGGAGATGGTGTTTCAAAGGCGGCCAAGATTTGCTGGAAGGTCTCTTGGTCAGGGGTTGGCAGGCTGTCATCCTTAGCCAGATCATCATACCAGATAGGCAGCTGGTCATGAAGTGTAGTTACATCCTCTGCAATGAGACAGAGAAATGTTAATGGTGTTCTATATTAGATGTTTACATGAGTGATCTGAATGACAATCTGACTTGCTAATATTTGACTTTCTATACAACATTGATGCAATAAATGTCTGTTACACAGAGGTATAGAGTCCACGTTGCACTGTAGTTGCCTTTCAGATGGTGTTAGAAATGGGGGTGTTCAGTTGGCAAAGGTAGGTACCTTTGTCCAAGTAGGGACCCTGCTTCCTAGACAGAGTAAGGGGAATACACTTCTAAAATAACCCCTGCTCACCCCCTTGATAGCTTTGCATGAGCAGACAGGCTTATTTCAGAGGCAGTGTGTAAAGCATTTGTGAACACATACAGTTATACAGTGAAAACACTACAAATGGACCCCACACCAGTTTTAAAAAATAAGTAATCTTTATCTAAACCAAACAAGACCAAAATGACACAAATCCACAATACAGTAATAAAAAAATTATTTTCAAATAGTAGAAATAGTTCAGTTCAATGCAAATTGCAGATGCAACACTTTTTACACAAAATACCACATACAAACAAAAAGGGTAGGTGATGCATTGGTTCCTTGCACTCAGGGAAGGTGAAGACTTGGGGCCAGATGTAGGTCGCCCAATACCGGTCGGTAATGGCCGAAATTACCGAATTTCGGCCGTTACCGACCGGTATTAGGCTTTTGAGATGTAGGTGGCCATTTTACGGATTCAGTAATTTACTGAATCGGTATTTTAAGGAATGTGTAAATTACTGATTCCTTAAAATACGGATTCAGTAAATTACCGAATCCTTAACGTAGGGATCACTCAAATGAGTGCTTTTCCCATTTCAGGATTCGTTATTTACGACCAACTACAAGTTGGTGGTAAAAATCAAAAACCCTACAAAAAGCAATTTTTTGTAAATTATAACAGTGCCATGTGGCAGACATACATGCCCTTAGGTCATGTATGTGTGCCACATGTGCACACATGCACTATTCAGGGGTGCAACAGGGTGTCAAAGTGACACCCTGCCACCCTTGAATGTGTTCCCCATTTTACTGAATCAGTATTTACCGATTCGGTAATTCCCATTCATTCCTATGGGCCTTGAGGCCCATATGGATGAATGGGAAATACCAAATCAGTAAATACTGATTCGGTATTTACCGAATCTTACCGATTCGGTAAAAAATAACTAATGAATACCTACATCCCATTTACCGATTCTAAAATACGGAATTGGTAAGATTCTGTATTTTAGAATCAGTAAATCTGGATTACCTACATCGGGCCCTTGGTTCTTGCTCCAGGGGAGTTGATGCATCAGTAACTTACTGCTGCGCAGGGGAGGTGATGCATCGGTTCCTTACCAGAGAGGAGATGATGCATTGGTTTCTTACTGCATGGAGAGGGGATTTGTCAGTTTCTTACTGCGTCTCCCAATGATGCGACAGACTTGGTGCCTTGATGTGATGAGACGATATGGGATGATGCATGGGTTCTTGCAGCTGCACAGCAGGGCTTTCACCAGAATCAGTGCAGTGATCTCAGACTTCGGAGACCGGTGCGCTCGATGCATCATGTGGCGATTTCTCGAGCCGCAGGTAGGCGCTGCGACAATTTCTTCGGCAATGCATCGGAAACAGGTGCGGATGTGTCACGCTTCTTGAAGTTCCTTTACTTTTCCAGTTTGCAGGGACAAACAGCCACCAGAGGTCCAAAACAACAGCAGGAAATTCTTAGCAGATCAGAACTCCCAGCAAGGAAGTTCAGGGGAACTGGTGGTGAAGTCTTCCGTCCCTGAGACTTCAGAACAGAAGGTAAGCTCAGTATCTAGCCTTTGGAGATATTCCACAAGCAGGGGACACAGCACAAAGCAAAGTAATTTTCCCTTTCCTTGCCAGAAGGTAGCCACCGCAGGCGAACCATAGACAGCAAAGCTGCACAGGGGCAGTATTCCTCCTCAGTTTCTCCAGCTGTTATCCTTGGCAAAGGTTCCTCTTGATTGATTCCAAGTGATCTATAAGTCTGGGGTCTGGGATCCTCTTTTTATACAGTAAATCTCTTTGTTCTCTGTGGCAGAGAAGCTCTTTATCCAGCCTAAACCAGTTTTGTCCTCTCTGGTGCAGCTACTTGGCAGGAGGTGGAGACAGCATTGTCCTTGGCAGACCAGGCCCATTCAGGTGTGAAAGAAATCTCCTCCGTGTACTCTGAATGCAGCCCAGGTCTATTCAGCCCAGCCCTGACTCACCTTGGAAAGGTAGGACACACCTCAACCCCCATAGTGGCTGTCTGAACAGAATGCACATACCCCGCCCCTGTCACTCCAAAGCCAGACAGTCAATACACAACCTAGCAGAGGCAAACTGGATTGTTAGGCAAGAAAATACCTACTTTATAAAAGTGGTATTTCAAACCCAGAATATAAAAGTCACCCTAGTGACCCTTGACCCTGCCTGCAGGCCAGGTCGCTCCCACACCGGACAGCACCACCTGTGTGTCTTGCCCCTCCCCCGTGCTGCCGATTCTGCAGCGAGTTCTCAGCTGCTGTCCCCTGTGCCCCTGCCGCCTGGTTTGCGCTGTAACTGTTTTTTCTGCCATTACTGTACTGTAACTGTTTTTTCCTTTGTACCGCTCTGCCCCTTCGAGTTCTGTCTATTTTTCCCTCATCGCTGTTCTGCTCCCTTCCCCCCTCCCCCCTTTTTTTCTGGTTATCCCAGCCGTTCCCGCCGCTGCTCCCCTGCCCCCTCACTTTCCCATTCTCCACTCCGCTCCCGCTTCCCAGCTGCTCCTCCCTCCCTCCTCGCCCTAAATGGGTGCTGCTGTGCAACCGCGCCACTGGCGCACCAGAGGCAAGCCCGCCTGCGCCCGTCCGCGCCTGGACCACGCACAGCGCCAGACCCCTGAACCCCGTGAACGCCACGCCACCAGACTCCGATACGACGCCACCACCCACCTCGCACTCAACACCGGCCAATACCATACCTGCTTCCAGGCGGCCCCGAAATGGACCCATGGACCCTTCTCCTACCGCACCTGCAGCTTCACCTGCGACAGAACCACCAAACCTCCAAGGACTGGACCCAACCACCTCCGCTGCATATTCCTCAACACATGCTCCGCACGCAAACACGCCGTCGAGCTCTGGGATCTGCTCGACATCTCCTCCCCAGACTTGGCCTTCCTGACCAAGACCTGGTGAAACGACTGATGGAACGACTCCTCGGTGCCCGACATCGCCATAGCCATCCCGGACGGCTACAAGGTCACCTGCAGGTATCGCGCCAACGGAACCGGAGGAGGAATAGCCATCGTCCACAAGTCCACCCTCAAGGTCACCACCCACGCAGACAACACCCTCAACACCGCAGAACACCTGCACTTCCAGATCCACACCAACCCCAACACCATCTTCAGAGGAACACTCATCTACAGACCCCCCAGACCTTGGGCTCAGTTCAGCGACTCCATCGCTGAGCTCGCCAGCACCCACGCACTCGCCTCCATGGACTACATCCTCCTCGGGGACCTGAACTTCCACCTCTAGAACATCAACGATGCCAACTCCGCCACCCTGATCGACAACCTCGCCAACCTCGGCCTCAAACAACTTGTCACCGCACCCACCCACGCCGCCGGCCACACGCTGGAACCCGTCTTCCCCCACGTCACCTTCGACCACACTGCCGAACTTCACTGGACCGACCACCGCTGCATCCATTTCACCTTCAAGAAACCAACCATGCACCACCGCACCCAACAGCCGCCTCGCCGAGGCTGGAGCAAAGTCACCAAAGACCAGCTGATCACCACCCTTGCCCAGAACCCACCCACCGACCCCACCGACCCAGACACCGCAGCCCGCAACCTCAGACAGTGGATCGACGACTGCGCCAACACCCTCACCCTGCTCAAGAAACCCTCCAACAGCCACGCCAGCAAGAGAGCCACATGGTTCACCGATGAGCTCCAGACCTCCAAACACGCATGCCAGAACCTGGAGAAGATATGGCTCCACGATCGCACACCGGACAACCACTCAGCACACAAGAACGCCACCCGCAGACATCACCACCTCATCAGACTAGCCAAGAGATCCTCCTTCAAAGACCGCTTGGATAACAACTCACACAACAGCAAAGAGCTCTTCAGCATCGTAAAGGAACTCTCCAACCCCTGCCCCAACGGCAACGACATTCCGCCTTCACAAGAACTGTGCAACTCTCTAGCCATCTTCTTCCACCGCAAGATCGCTGACATCCACTACAGCTTCAACACCACGACCGACCCGACCACGCCAGACTCCACCTCCCATGTCAGCACCACCAGCGCTATCTAAAAGATGCATTTTAACATCCTTAGTTCAGGCATATCAAACTTTATTATCCTATCTTGTTCCCATGGGCAGTAGTGCTCATAAGATGTTATGAGCAAACTCCACATTCTATCCTATGGGGACAGATAACCATACAATAGTGAAAAACGTAATTGGCAGTATTTCACTGTCAGGACATGCCAAACACATCAGGGCATGTCCTACCTTTCACATACACTGCACCCTACCCTAAGGGGAATCTTGGTCCTACCTTAGGGTAACCAACATGTAAGAAAATGGATGGTTAAGGCCTGGCAAGTGGGTGCATTGGCCAAGTCGACATGGCAGTACCAGTCTGCACACAGGCTCTGCAATGACAGGCCTGAGTTACATTTACAGGCTGCTTATGTGGGTGGCACAATCTGTGCTGCAGGCCCACGAGCAGCATTTGATTTACAGGCCCTGGGCACACACAGAGCACTGTACTAGCCACTGACTAGTAAATCAAATATGTCAATCATGAAATCACCAATCCATAACAACAATTCACAAAGAGAGCACTTGCACTTTGGCACTGAACAGTAGTGGCAAAGTGCCCAAAGCATCTAGACCAGAAAAACAAAGTCTAATACACAGCAAAATACCAGGAGGCAAAGGCAAAAATATAGGGGAAACCAACGCCGATGGTGCCAGGTCTAACACTCTGCATACCTCATACAACCACTTTTCGACAAGGCTGAAATTTTGTCTTGTGACACATATTGCAACACAGTTACACAGGTCACTGGACCTACCATTCCTAAACATATAGGAAGAGGTTAGGTCCACTGCCAAAGTGATTTGCAGTGATGCCTGGTTGAGTTTTGACATATTGCCACCACTACTGGTGACATTCCACCTAATCCCAGGGGGCCTGCATTCCATGTGGCCAGTATTCAGCCCACTGCTCCTCTGCAGGTGATTCTGGTCTGATCATAAATTAGTTAGGATCCTGCCATCTGGCTTTCAATCTGTACGGTATGACACTGCCTTTTTTGCTGTCTTGCATGCACATTCTGCATTTATACTGGCAATGTTTGATTTTGTAATACATATCCTGCACAACTCTACACACAGACCAACCTTGATACACTCAAGGAATGTGTTAGGGCATGTGCTTAATATGTATTTCATATTTGTGGATACTCATTTGCTTTGATTGAATACACATTTGCCTTTATCTTTGTGGACAGTGTGCGCTGTGCACCAAATCTGAGGGGATGGGCCCTGTCACACTAGGTAGGTTGCTAACACGGACACTCATCACAGTTTGAAATTGTCTGTATTGGATATCTGCATAGTACAACACATCCTGTGGGATGTATGACGTTACAACACATACTTTTACAACGCATACCTTTACAATGCATTTTTCACACTGCAACATCCTTTACAACGCATTCCATTACAACGCACACCATTACAACGCATCTTTTAAAACTACCTTTACAACGCATTCCATTAGAACGCATACTACCTTTACAACGCATACCATTACAATGCATACCTGTTTGGTAAGTATTGGATAGTGTAGGGGTAAAATTTACTATTCTAACTCCAGGGGGGTGCAACAGTAGGGTAAGTGTTGGATAGTGTAGGGGTAAAAATTACTATTCTCACTCCAGGGGGTACAACAGTAGGGTAAGTGTTGGACAGTGTTGGACAGTGTAGGGGTAAAAATTACTATTCTAACTCCAGGGGGTCCAACAGTAGGGTAAGTGTTGGATAGTGTAACTATGCGTTGTAATGGTATGCGTTGTAATGACTGCATTGTAATGACATGCGTTGTAGTGGTATGCGTTGTAGTGACATGCGTTGTAATAGTTGCGTTGTAATGGCATGCGTTGTAATGGATGTTGCGGTGTAAAAGTTTTGTTGTAAAGGTAGTGCGTTGTAAAAGTTGCGTTGTAAAGGTTGTTCCCCCATCCTGTGAGTCAGGCATGCTCACTTGTAAATGCATCCTTGGCCACTCCTCATTTTGTGCCAGTGACTCATCTTAATGCCATTCATTGATGTAACCCAGATCATACATTTGCTCGCATGCGCCTACAACACCTGCATATGACCATATCCAATGGACTTGGTACTTATTGAGAGCTCACACTTATTGAGGGGAATGGAGCTATGTGTAGAGCTGAACCCCACATTGTAGTAGTGCTGGAATTGGTGACATATATGTAACCAGGTTTACAACGTAACTGGGCACATCCACCTCAGTCGCCAACCATTGCTGACTACTGCCCTTTGTGGAGGCAGGCTAGTTTTTCATGTCCATTGATAGATTCATATTTCACATCCTCCAACTGAGACATATGTGGCATGGTGGGACAATTTCCTTTCAGAATCCCCCTGGCTCATGCTACATCTTCACCCAGGTCCACATCACATGTAGGATGTTGGACCCCAATGGACTCTTCTCTGTAACTGTTCCCAGCTGCAATAAAAGTGTGACACTGTCAGACACAGCAGCACATGTGTATTAGTTAGGCTACCTTGCCAAACACAGATCCATCCTGACCACCTTGCTATGCAATGTCTCCCCTTTCAGACACAGTGGTAGTTCAACTTACTCAGCTAGCACTTACAATGCACTGCACAACCAAGAGCCTACCAGGGCCATACATCATCTCTGGTTTCAACACACATGGTCCTCTGGTGTGCATCACTTACCCTGATCCAATCAGATTTAGTACATGGCATGAGTTCCAGTAGTCCCTACCATGGCTCCTGATCCCTGTTTGGTCTCACCCCGTACGTCAGGAAAGCTGTGTACTTTGTAGTTCCATGACACATAATGTACTCATAGCTCTTGGCATGTTTCTATGTGTTGATACTTCACATGCCCCAGTCCTGACCCTCCTCTCAGGTGAGCTGTTTCTCCTCTGACAAGCCCATGGCATTTGTTTGCTTTACAATGCAGATTTTTGTGCATGGGCCCAAGTAGCACACAGAGGCCTCATGGTGTAAGGTGAACTGCATTGTCACCATAAGGTTGTGTAGGATTCAAGTGTCTTGTGTTGTTCCAGTTCATGGGGTATATATATTTACATGCAGCAGGTGCTACCGGTACGTCACTGTTTGTGACACACCAGCGAAGCAGGCTGCAGACCCATATCTGCAAGACCACACAAAGCCACACACATGGGTTTTGATGCATTTTCATATTTACAAGGATATGTACATGTTGGAATGCTTTAAAAGCCTATGTTTCTCTAGAATTGGGGTAGTGCTTGTTTTTGTGATGGAAGGTGCCCCTTACTACACAAATAAAACCTGATTTCAATGCAGGTATCCTTACACCATGGTGCAAGAGTTCCTGCATTGGCACTAGGCGCCAGCACAGTGTAAGTGGACAGGAATGCGCCTGCCCCTTTCTTTTGACACAGGTCAGCACAGCAAATTGACGTGTCAAATTGGAGTATATAAGCCCCCCATTTGTGCAATCAATTTAGCGTAACACTATAAAAAGGTGGACCAAGACTGGTGCTGCACTTAACACTTTTGCAGCAGAAGTTTTAGATTTCATGTCATTTTCTTTAAGCACAGAGATCCTGGTGTGCTGTGTTGTAAATACAATGCATCCATGGTGTAGGATTCTGTTGACCAAAGTGCAGGTTAGTTTGATGAATTGCTGATGCAATGCAGCGATGTGTCATTTTTAGGGCTCGCCTGCTGATGCGCTTGCGCATAGCCAGCGAGCTATATTGTGGCTTAAACAGAGTGTAACCATCTCGGCGATTTGTTGCAGTGCCCGAGAAAAACAAGCTCAATGCGCAGGCGCATTGGCAAAAAGCGCGTGCACATCAAAGCCACCAGCCTCCTCAGGCATCTCAAGCTTCCCCCAGCCGGCATTTCTCCTCACCTAATTATTCACTGCACGGCTGGCCGGCACATCAAAGGCTGCTGCTGCCGTGACTCGCATTTCTCCTCCCTCCTCCCCTTTCACTGCCCAGGCCAGCTGTACGTTCACTTTACACGGCCGCCAGGCCGTGTCTCGCGTTTATTTTAACATGGCATCTTTTTTTTCCCTTCCTTTTCTGGCTCAAAAGGCTATATTTCTGATTCTTTTATGCTTTACAAATATTAGTGAGACCTGTTTTATTACTTTTATTTTTCGTCTGGTCTCTACCACAGTTTGTTTAATTCTATATGCATCCTGTTTTCGCACAGCGCCCTGCATTCTCTTGTTCTCTTCCTACAATGGATGTGATTTAGTCATGCTATGAACTCGGGGAATTCACATTTACAGTTTTTCTGAGTTTTGTATTGGCATTTCCTCAGAGCGGAATTGAACGCACATCCCCCATCGGTGCATGTGATTAACTTCAGCGTCATATTTTAATGATTTTAATGTGAATTTATGGGGAAGAACATGAAGAATTAACATTTTAATCTCGAATAAAGACGCATCTGTGCGGCATTTAACTTTTCAATGGTCTTTGTTTCCGTGTGCATCGGTGAGTGTATTTAGCGTCACAGGGGGCCTCAGACGCATTCTTCTGATCCGAAATAAAGCACCTTTCATTAGACACTCCCCGAACAGTCTATGAAAGCAGACGCCGTCGGTTCCCTGCATATGCAGAAGGCAGATGAAGGCTTTCCTGCACTAATCCGCCCCTCCACCCCACACCCTCCAAATGGTAGTTTAGTGTGCTACTTAAGCAGTAGATCTTCATATATATTTATTTCTCGTTGTTCTTAAGCATCCTTTGCCATCGCAAGTGAAGGTGAACACACATTTCCAACTTTTATTGCAGCAAACCCCCCTGTGAATCTCAAGTGGGGGCCCGCATGGTACTGTTTTGCAGGTGAATGCACGCCAATCTTGTACATAAACATTACGTCTGACTAACGACCTGTGGTGGCGGAAGGGGGGAAAGCTATTTGCTCCTTCACTCTTAATACACATTTACAGTTTTTCTGCGTTTTGTATTGTCATTTCCTCAGAGCGGAATTGAACGCACATTCCCCATCCGTGCATGTGATTAACTTCAGCGTCATATTTTAATGATTTTAATGGGAGATGATACAAGGTAAGGGTAGCGGAATTTGCAAGCATTAGATGACTTTTAGTGAATGTTAGCAGTCGTAAATCCTGCTCTTTATGCATGTAAACGTGTGATACGAGCGCAAATGGCTTTATGAATTGGGTACTTAGAAACAAGAGGATTTTTTGTGAGTAAGCCCACTGCCATGGACGGGGAGTGAGCGTTTCGGGACAGGAATACCATGAACGTTTGTAGACATACCCAAAGTAACTTGTTTCCGGTTATTCACAAACACCACCCATTTCCACTCGGATGGAGTTGTACTGCAAGTTCAAGGCTGAATTAAATCACCTTTCCCGGTGAAATGGGCAGGAAATACCCCCACATCGGCGCATGTATAAGGGTAGAAGTTTCTCCAAAGGCGTAAAATCTTCTGCGCAGAAACGCTTCTAATATTCTCACCAAACAATAGTGAGTAAAGGTACTCCACTGCCCACAACAGAAGAACTGAAATGAGGGATTCGCGGCCCCTCTTATCTCTGCTCTCCTTACTCTCACCACTCTCCCCTCACTCTCTCACCTCCCTCTCACCTCAATCTCACCCTCTCCTCACTATCCTCACTATCCCCACTCTCCCCTCTCTCCCCCTCACTCCCCTCTCCCATCCCTCTCCCCTCTCCTCACTCTCCCCTCTCCTCACTCTCCAATCCCTCTCTCCCCTCCCTCTCTTTCCCCTCTCTACCCACTCCCCTCTCTCCTCACTACCCTCTCTCTTCACTCCCCTCTCTCCTCACTCCCCTCTCTCCTCTCCATCTCTCCTCTCTATCTCCCCTCTCCTCACTCAACCCTCTCCTCACTCAACCCTCTCCTCACTCTCCCCTCTCCTTACTCTCCTCTCTCCCCTCTCTTATTCTCTCTCACCTCTCTTCTCCTATCTACTCTTTACCCTCTTACCTCTCTACTCTCGTCCTTCTCCCCTCAGCACCACCACAGCATCACTCAGCGCAACCACAGCATCACTCAGCGCAACCACAGCATCACTCAGCGCAACCACAGCATCACTGGTTCAAATATGTTCTTTCAATGTTTCAAGCTGTTTTCAAGCTTTCACGCTTTATTACAAATCACAAAAAGATGTTAATATTTTACTTCTGTTCTTGGATTTTCGTCACAATAAAAAACACTGAACATAATCTTCACAAAAGTTATTTACAAAAGTTTAAGCTATTGCCATTACAAATTAAATAAATTATTTAAGTATTAATTATTTAAAAAAATTAAAAGCCATTGTTATTTGTAATATCAATACATCTAAGTCACGTAAATACAAAACATGTTGCATTACAAATGCTATAGGTGTCACATTTGCGAAAGTTATAACTATTGCCATTGTAAATGACAAAGCTATTAATTTAGTCATTTTAAAAAATAACACATAAATTAAAAAAAAATCATTTATAAGACCAATAGCTCAAACTTTCCTAATGCGAGCCCTATTGCATTTCCAAAGCTTGTTTTAAATATGCCCCATTGTTCCTACTCCATCTAATTCCTATCCGAGCAATGCCTGCTCCCAAAATGACTAAGCACATACTCCAGACGTCAGTGCTGCTAATAACGAGCATGATCGGTCAGTCTTGGAAGGTGTTTAAAGAGCACAAATAACGCAGAATTTCTTGGTCTGGGCGAAATTTAAATTACGCTTGCATAATTCTTGTAATTTTGGGATTTTCACATTAGGCTTGGTACTCAAAATACCTGAAATTTTGCCATGACAGCACTTTGCATAATTACGCATCATTCTCTGTAAAAAGTTGACACAAAAGTAAACATGCCATTTGCTGTAAAAATTTACGGTGAGCACACAGGGACAACAGAATGCAAGCCGTTGTTGTTCACGGTGCTTGTTTAAATGTGTACTCGTGCCATTTTGCACTAAAACATTGAGCAAAATGATGTAGTTGCATTTCATATATTAACATGTAGATTTGCATAATTGTGCCGAAATTTCACATGACTTTGCAAAAGCAAATTATAGAAATTTCGCACATCCCTAGTGAAATCATCGGCTGCTTGAAACGGTGTGTCACGGCTTGGAAACCAAACCTAGCTAGTCTCCCAATTCAATAATTGTTTCACGAATGTGCTAGCAGGGTTGGGCTGGTTTTTTTCACAAACCATTTCTAAGTACAGAGATGGCCTGTATGATTTAAATGCAATCTCTGTGATGGTTAAATTCTCTTGTAGTAACACGCCTTATACATTTATCTCAAAAGAGTGTTTTATGTGTCTGAAGAAGTGTATTCACAAGCCGGTTTAAGAGTCTGACGCACTGTTTTTCTCACCAGAATAACCATTTAGCTGGGTGAAAGGCTTGCTGATTTAGTCAATGTAATCCTGTTAGAGGAGATATTCAGGCATCACAAATCATGGGACCAGCCCTGAAACGCCAGCTCAGCCTAGCATCCCTTCAAGGCCAGAACACTGATTTTCATTACATTGCAAATGGTTATTTACAGTACTTAGAAATAGCAGAAGTGTGGTACGAAGTAATAAATCAAATACTTTTTTTTATCAAAAGCCTAATAAAATAATGTAATCCTAAATTATAACCTTGTGCTGCAAACGGCATGGATCAGGTCCAGAAGCTGTTTGAAGGGTGTAAGTCAAGGAGGAGTAATTAACTACAGCTCCTCTCTGCTGAGCCTCTCGGTTCTGTCAAGGACCCTGAGCCGCACTGATACCTCGAGGAGCAGGAAGAGTTTAGAAAGATAACTGGCCTTTTGTGCTCCGCCCCATCATCAAAACTCGCGTTCTCCAGGTGGGTCTGTGGCATGTGCGAGTCAATACACTTCTTTTGTTCTTCTCACTGTGTGCTACCGACCAGGAGACCCAGGTAGCTCTCTGAGGCCTCTACGCATGCTGTCTGGTGTCTGAAGCTCTACTGTCCGCTTACTAAAAACGTAGGGGCAAATTTACAAGAAAGTGACTCAGTGGGGCATTGCAAGCCACTTGGCTGAGCCGCACTGAATCACTTTCAAATGCGTCATATTTACAATAATATGCTGCATCCCTGTGCTTTTTCCTGCACTGGCGTACAAGTGGCTGCCATGTGCCAATGCAGGCACCCTTGCACCTCAGTGCAAGGATGCCTGCCTTGCAGGGAGAATGTTTTTGTGCAGGAAGGAACACCTTCCTGCACAAAAACAATTCCCTCTTTCTATGTGTGCAGCAGAATGCAGCACGCATAGAAAGAGGAAAAAACGAGGAGAAATTAAACATCTCTCCTCGTTGTGCCTCCCTCCCCATGGGAGGCGTAGGTTTCTGGCACATTCCAAGGTTTACCACAGGCTGTAACTCATGGAATGTTCCAAAATACATGGGTGTTGCGTGGAAACAACCACAGCAACACCCATGGAATGCCCCTTTCACACAAAGTGCTACGTGATATGGGGCGGTATTAACCAAGGACATGAAAAGCAACGCAAGGTGTCTTTATGTGACCTTGTAAGTATGGGGCAGCAAAATGTGCCGCGGTGCATCAAGGGGCTTGTAAATATGCTCCTTACAGTTCACTTAACCCGTTGCATGCTCATGACGGAGCCGCTCCGTCATGAGCCGCGGTTGCGCAGTGCTCATGACCGTCCTGACGCTTGCTGAAGGTGGTCGCTCCCCTCGCACCCAGCTCCTGCCTGGTATCGTTATCTGCGCTGCTGCACAATTTGATATCGCTTTCTGCTGCCTCCTACACAGCATAGCGCTGTAGTGCGAGGGCCTGTTTGCAACATTTAGAAAATCGTTATTTACTTGTTTGCGCTTTTGGGATCATTTAATATGGCGCTTTAAGTCACGCTTTCATTACTGTAGCGTGAATTGTACCGCTAGGCTGACTGTGCATTGCCTAGACTGCTGTATTAAAGATTAAAGCCTTACTGACTGTCTGTGCCCCAGCCTACCTCCAGTTTCGCTTCATTTCGCTGCCGCCATCTTCCTTGTTGTTGTGGTGCCTCGGAGCCCATCCCCCACAGCCCGGCCCGCCTCCCAGCTGACCCTCCTTCGCCCCTCCCCCGCCACTATCCATATATGACAGATGCTTTTGCGTGCAGCGTTCACGCGCAGCGGTCGCGCCCCATGCGCGCATAGGGTGCGCCAGGGGTGGGCCCGTCTGCGCCCGTCCGCGCCCGGACCGCGCCCGGCACCAGACCCCCTGGCCCCCGCCGTACCCAGCCCACTAGATTCACATATGATGCCGCAAATCTCCTCGCCCTCAACCCCGGACGCACACCACAATTTTGCAAAGCCACCCCAGGACATACCCACGGCCCATCGCCTGCCACATCTGCAAGTTCACATGCTTCAGGACCCTCACCAAATCCACTACCTCCAAACATAGCTCCGACTCAAACCACCGAAAGTGCATCCTGCTGAACACCCGCTCGGTCCACAGACACGCCACTGAACTCTGGGACCTACTCGACACTGTGTCACCGGACATCGCCTTCCTTACAGAAACATGGATGAACACATCATCAGCACCCGACATCGCTATAGCCATACCGGACGCTTACAAGATCATCCGTAAAGACCGCACCAACCAAACAGGAGGAGGCATCGCCATCATCCACAGGAACTCCATCAAAATCACGACCAGCTTCGACGATAATCTTGCAACCGCCGAACATCTCCACTTCCAGATCCACACCGACCCTAGGACCACACTTAGAGGCACCCTCATCTACAGGCCTCCGGGAACCCGCACTCAATTCAGCGATGACATCACTGACTTCGTCAGCCCACATGCCCTCGCCTCCGAGAACTACATTCTATTAGGAGACCTCAACTTCCACCTTGAAAACAAACACGACAGCAACACCAACTCCCTTCTGGACAACCTGGCCAATCTCGGACTCAAACAACTTGTTGACACCCCCACCCAGGTAGCCGGACACACGCTTGACCCTATCTTCACCTCAAGCAAGCACATTTCCTTCGACCGTACTACAGCTCTCCATTGGACGGACCACAGCTGTGTTCACTTCAGCTACAAAACCACCTTGACCCACAACCGCCCACAACCTATTCCTCGGAAAAACTGGAACAAAATCACCTCCGACCAACTCCTCACATCACTCAACCAAAACCCTCCCACCCTCTCATTGGACCCAAACCAAGCGGCCACCAAACTCAAGCAATGGATCACCCACAGCGCTGACGAATTAGCACCCCTGAAAAAGCACCAGATCAATTCAGGCAAAAAAAAGGCTCCCTGGTTCAATGATAACCTTAAAAAATCCAAGAAGCTATGCCGCACCCTAGAGAAAACATGGAGAAAAAACCCAACCACCGACAACATGGCTACCCTCAAGGCAGCCACCCGCAAACACCACCAACTGATTCGATCCACCAAGAAATCAGCATTCAAGGATCGTCTCGACAACAACGTCCACAACAGCAAGGAACTTTTCAACATCGTCAAAGAATTCACCAACCCCGCCGCAGCATCTAACAACATCACTCCCTCCCAAGACCTCTGCGATGCGCTATCCTCCTTCTTCTACAACAAAATTGTCGACATTCACAGCAGCTTCGAGAACACTCCCCGCGAACAACCCTCCCCACCCCCCTAAGATCCTACACCGCCAACTAACAACCTCAGCGCCTGGAACCCAATCACCACCGAAGACACCATCCGCCTAATGAACTCAATCCACTCTGGATCGCCAACCGACCCCTGCCCCCACCACATCTTCAACAAAGCTGACTCCATCATCGCACCCCATCTCCTTGATGTCATCAACTGCTCGTTCAACTCTGCCACCTTCCCAGAAAGCTGGAAACACGCCGAACTCAGCGCCCTCTTGAAGAAACCCACAGCAGACCCCTCTGAACTTAAAAACTACCGACCCATATCCCTCCTCCCCTTCCCCGCCAAAGTCATTGAGAAAGCCATCAACAGCCAGCTCGCCGCCTTCCTTGAATCCAACAACTCCCTCGATCCCTCTCAGTCCAGATTTCCAGGCAAACACAGCACCGAAACCGCCCTCATTGCAGCGACAGACGACATCCGAACACTACTGGATAACGGAGAAACAGTGGCCCTCATTCTACTCGACCTCTCCGCCGCTTTCGACACAGTCTGCCACAGCACCCTTATACAACGCCTCAGCAACATCGGCATACAAGGAAAAGCCTTGGACTGGATCATCTCATTCCTCGCTGGGAGAACTCAAAGAGTCTGACTTCCCCCATTCAACTCAGAGGCCACTGAAGTCATCTGTGGAGTACCACAAGGATCATCACTCAGTCCCACCCTCTTCAACGTTTACATGAGTCCACTCGCCTCCATCGCGCGTCAACACAACCTTAACATCATATCTTACGCCGACGACACCCAGTTAATCCTTTCCCTCACCAAAGACCCAAACACCGCCAAAACCAATCTTCACGAAGGCATGAAAGAAGTAGCCGAATGGATGAAACATAGCCGCCTAAAACTCAACTCAGACAAAACAGAGGTGCTCATCCTAGGATCCTCCCCCTCTGCCTGGGACGACTCCTGGTGGCCTTCCGCTCTGGGCACAGCACCCACACCCACAGACCAAGCACGCAACCTGGGCTTCATCCTAGACTCCTCTCTCTCGATGTCCAGACAAGTCAACGCAGTCTAATCCTCCTGCTTCAACGTACTTCGTATTCTCAAAAAGATCTTCCGCTGGATCCCCCTCGAAACAAGAAAGACTGTCACCCACGCACTGGTCACGAGTCGACTGGATTATGGTAACACACTATACGCCGGAATCACAGCAAAATTACAGAAAAAACTCCAACGCATCCAAAACGCATCAGCGAGACTCATACTGGACATCCCTCGTCAAGATCACATCACCGGACACCTAAAAAACCTCCACTGGCTTCCCGTCAACAAGAGAATTACATTCTGTCTTCTCACCCATGCACACAAGGCCCTCTACAAACTAGGACCCGAATGCCTCAACACTCGACTGTCCTTCTACACACCCACCCGCCAACTCAGATCGTCCAATCAAGCCCTCGCCGCAGTCCCGCGCATCCGAAAATCCACCATGGGTGGCAGATCCTTCTCCTTCCTGGCGGCCAAGACCTGGAACTCACTCCCCACCCACCTCCGCCTTACTCAAAATCACATCTCCTTCAGAAAAGAACTTAAAACCTAGCTATTCGACAAAAATTGAACCCCCCTTCCCCAAGCGCCTTGAGACCCTCTGGGTGAGTAGTGCGCTATACAAATCCTTGAACATGAACTTGAACATGACGGAACTGCTCCGTCATGAGCACAGCGCAACCGCGGCTCGTGACGGAGCAGCTCCGTCACGAGCATGCGAGCGCCGCTCGGCCCCCCCCCAGCGCTGCGGCGGAATTGCCGCCGCTGCGAAGGGGTTAAAGATGTATTAAATGATGCATCTCGGATCAGTATGCTTTCCCATCTCACACAGTCGGCAGCTCTGGGCCATGTCACATCCTCTTTCCCCTCTATTTTATCCTCTACAGTGGAAATGTATGCTGACCAGTTACAAACAGTTTCCGCAAGGTCATATTATCTGCTCAAGTAAAAGGTGGCAATTGAGAAGCCAAGCTATAGCAATATGTGCCGTTTAACATAATTGTTGCCAATGTACCTGCGTGTGAGGAGCAAGAGGGCATGTAAACACACCGGCTAAGGAAAAATACAGAAACCTTGGTTAACGTGCTGCATTTGTATTGGACCATTATCTGTAGCAAGTAGAGAACTTTTCCTCAGCATCCTTTAAAAACGCTCTGATGCCGCTGCCAACTGCGTGTAATGCTTTACAAAAGTGTATTGACATAGGCGCTTATAATGGACATTGCAATGTATGAGCTCTTACCGGTACCCTCCTCTCAGAAATGGAAAAGTACCCCACAGGAAGTGTGCAAGGAATCTATGGCTACTCCAGGCATTTATAAGCAGAAGTGCAAAGGAACTCACCCACTGCATACTACATACTCTTAAACGCGATGCTGAAATATAATGTATAGAACAGTGTAAAATGTTTTGCTATATTGCAATCTGAACATATTACGATTATACCCACTCTACAGAGCTTCGAAGCTTGCTGAGATTAAGTTTGCGATTTGTCAAAGAAGTTTCTATTAAATAATGCAACTTGAGTTTTCTATTTTTTTTTTTACAGATTGCTAACTAGTGCACCATTGGTCCCATACATGTTTTCTTTAAGTAGTTAAGAATCCAACAAGGATCAGTACCCATTAATTTGGTCTGGAGCAGCTACTAGAGAGTGACTTTAGGAGCTATGCTGCAACAGCACTGTAATGTTCGGCTGAGCGAGCGGCTCACATAAGGAAAGAAAAGTGACAGTTTCACCAAAGAAACAGGATATCAAAGATTTGGTATAATGACTGTCACCCACTGCCGGGTTGCTAGCCCCACAATGCCACTTTTTTGATTTATAATTGTCAGTCTTTGTGTGAGAGTCTGTGTCAAACCACCCTTTTTAATTCTGCAGAGGACTTCTATTGAAGCAGTGGGAGCCCTAAACAGCTACGTCACGTTGAGTATTTCTTTCCCAGTTAAATCTTTACTAGCAAGATCTCCTTCTGTGAAACACTATTGACCCGATTACGAAGCGGGCAGGAAGGGCTCTAACCGTCAGTCGGAGCCCTCCTGCCCACATCGTAATCACCGATTCGGATTCCCTTCTGGCCAAGCCATTTCGATGGGCTCAGTCACAACGGAATCCAAATCATTCCTCCGGATGGCTTACGACAGAATCGGAGAGCCCGCCCGCCATTCGGAAGTCCAACAGTAATCCTGGCCTGGCTCTTTCAGACCAATGGATTACCGGACAAAAACAGAGGGGCTCATTATGATCGCGGACGGACTTGAGTCCGTCCGCGACCATAGAGGAGGAGGGAACCTCTGCATGGCCTGCGGAGTTCCCTCCTGTAAAATTAGGATGTGACCGCCACCCTGGCGGTCACATCCTCTATTTTTACCATTGCTGCGGGTGCGGCTTCAAGCTGCACCAGCCGCAATGGTAAAAATGCATACATTTCATTTGTATGCAGAAAGCGGCAGGCACCGTGCGGTGCCTGCCGATTACTGCATACAAATGCAGGGGGGTACCATAGGTACCCCCAATGTGCGCCCCCCACCCCCCCTTCACCCAGGGGGCCCGGAATGGGCCCCCGCAGTGAAGTTACACATGCTTTTCCACGGCGGAAAAGCCGCCGTGGAAAGGCATCTGTTTTACACCATCCTAATGTGGCTGGCGGTGTCTGATAGACACCGCCAGCCACGTTACAGCTTTTCCGCCGCGGTTGTAAGTCAACCACGGCGGAAAATCGGCGGACTGAAACCAGGACCCACTAGCCATCCTAATGTGGCGGTGGGTCTTTGGTGGGTCCGCAGAGGATTTTCCGCATCCTCCGGGCCGGCGGTGTGGTTGTGTGGTTGTGTGTGGTTGAGTGCTGTGTGTGGTTGTGTGTGCGTGTGGTTGTGTGTGTGTGTTGTTGTGTGCATGTGGTTGTATGTGTGTGGTTGTGTGGGGTTGTGTGTGTGTGGGGTTGTGTGTATGGGGTTGTGTGTGTGTGGTTGGTTGTGTGTGGGGGGCGTTTGGGGGGTTGTGTGTGGGGGGTTGTGTTTGTGGGGTTGTGTGTGTGTGGAGTTGTGTGTATGGGGTTGTGTGTGTGGGTGTGTGTGTGGGGGGTGTGGGTGGGTTGTGTGTGTGGGGGGTTGTGTGTGTGTGGGGTTGTGTGTGGGGTGTGTGTGGGGTTGTGTGTGTGGGGTGTGTGTGGGGTTGTGTGTGGGTGTGTGTGGGGTGTGTGTGTGGGGTTGCGTGTGGGTGTGTGTGTGGGGTGCTTGTGTGTGGTGTGTGGGGGTGATGTGTGGGGGGGTTGTGTGTGGGGGGTTGTGTGTGTGGGGTGTTGTGTGTGTGTGGGGGGGTTGTGTATGTGTGGGGGGGTTGTGTGTATGGGGGGGTGTGTGTGGGGTGGTTTGTGTGTGTGTGCCCCTAAATCTTTTGGGGTTGCTGATATATCTACCCAACTGTATAAAATTTGCGCTGAAGAAAGCTTCCATTCACTTCTGTATCCGAAATAATGGGAATACTCAAAGGTTTATTATATGAAAAGCATGTATTTTTATAACCAATTATAAAACGAAATGATAACCCTTTTTGAACAATTACTAACAAAGGGGCAGGGTTTTAATTCTCAGGGACTACTTGCGCTCCGCTATGTTCCTGACTGTTGCCAGTCGGGCTGAATAGTTTCAGGTGGTGGTGCCACAGGAAAGGGGAGACCCTCCCAACCCCTCAAGAGATGTTGCGACACAACACCTATACTTTGAAAACAATTTCCTATGCACACACATTTTCAATTTAAACACTGTGTAATGTAGTTGTTAGTCCGGTCAATACATACATATAAATTATTGTCCACTTCTTCTTGTATGAGCAATTTTTTCTTTATTGGTCGAGCTACACCGGGCCAGCCGACATGTGTTTCGTCTCTCTTTGTGTACTGTGTAACTTGAGATCTTCACTTATGTCTGTATGAAAAAATTAAAACATGTTCCGTGCGCCGTATCAGTTAGCTTAGTGGAACAATCCTTTTGTTTAAATGAATAATGCTGGCCAAATTTCTGCGTAATAATCGTCGTGATATAGATAATTCTCTGTGATTTCACAAAAAATGTCTGAATGTCCCTGGACCTTCTGTTCCGCCTGGCTGTGAATCCGACGTCTCCCAGCAATGGTGTTTCCGAATGCATTCGGAAACACCATTGCTGGGAGATGCCGGATTCACGGCTAGGCGAAACAGAAGCTCCGGGGACATTCGGACGTTTGTTGGTGAAATCACGGAGAATTATCTATATCACGACGACTATTACGCAGAAATTTGGCCAGCTTAACAGCATTAATCATTTAAACAAAAGGATTGTTCCTGTTCCGCTAAGCTAACTGATACGGCGCACGGAACATGATTTAATTTTTTCTTACAGACATAATGTGAAGATCTCAAGTTACACAGTACACAAAGATACCCTTACCGGGTTGGAATTATCACCGGTCAAGTGGAAATACAACACACGCCCTTAATAGAAGAGATCCCTGAAGAGTCAGAGCGACGTATACTCTGACGAAACACGTGTCGGCTGGCGCGGTGTAGCTCGAGCAATAAAGAAAAAATTGCTCATACAAGAAGAAGTGGACAATAATTTATATGGATGTATTGACCGGACTAACAACTACATTACACAGTGTTTAAATTGAAATTGTGTGTGCATAGGAAATTGTTTTCAAACCCTTTTTGAACACCTCTTTTTGAAGAAGCCATGTGATAGTGATACCTTAGCAAGGTCTTTACACACAGCACGATGCACAGCCCTGTAAAACAGAATTACCTGAGTAAAAACAGAATAACTAAACACCATTCGGCAGGGACATCTTAATACGTTTCACCACAAAATAAGATTGACAATTATGTATTAAATGAAAGCGCACATTGCTGGTTGAAATGTAGATAAGTAGTGCTAGATACGATTATACCCTCCAACCATGATATTGAAGACCCGTTTTAAAATATGCAGGGCTCTGCAATAGAACATACTGCGCAACATCGGCATCGTTTTTTGTGACGACTGCCCCCAACAAATATGAATCGGTAATGCAGCTATTAGGGAAGGCGAAGACATAACGACCACCAGAAATGGGGCAAAAACACTCATCTGTGCACGTGACAACACTGCCAATAGTTCTGAAGAAGCTTAAATTGTCCCCTCGGTGTGAACGAAGAGAGCATTGTAAGTGTTTGTGGCATTGTCTGTAAAAATATGTCTGTGAACTGTGTTTAACCTCTCTCCAGTTGTTTCGGAAAGTCTGTGGTGGGGAGCCTGGCAGTCAGGGTGATTCATTTTCAAAACTTTGGCAGCAGGCTTCTCAGCTGCTCTTAAAATCCGGACTTAATCCTGTTCAAGGCATCCGCAGGCCTGGAGCAAAGAAAGGGTGTCCCCGGGGCCTGTGTGAGGGAGTATTGATGCACAAAGGCACTTTGACAACTGAAAGAGGAGCTAGAGGAGGAGAGAGACTGGAAAATAACCCCCTACGTCGGACCGTTCAAGACCCCCACATTTTACCAATCAATGCAAGCGCCAACAATTGCACCTAACAACTTAGTTTAAAAAAATCTGAATGTGAAGGAAATACCCTGGGAAGTATACACGAGTGGGAATTTACACAGGCCTAAAAATCAACCGGGAATAACCTAGAGATGGAAATGCCAAGCTGTCATTTTGAGCCCCATTAGAAACCGAGAGTCCTTCAAGTTTGACCGCCTCAAATTCTCCCCCCCGTGACACCTTTCCTAATGAGTTGGCTAATAGACATCAGGTTTAAAACCATACAACAATCCTGCTCAAGAAACAACCCGATACTTTCAAGTCAGCCGTGACAATGTCAAGGTTCCTACCTTTCCTAGAACTAGAGGTAAACATTGCATATACCATTTGAATTCCTGTAGTACATGAAAGTAACACCCATACATTAATTTTTGCAATATTGAAGTACTGAAAGTCTGTGTGCGTTGGCATATAGTACACACACGTGCCCGGCTGCCTAGCAACAGTGTCTGTGTAGGAATGTGGGGTTTGAAGAAGATCTGAGTACATCATGTGGAGTTTTACAAATCTGAACCACACATTTTCAAATTGCACATAATCACAGTTGGTGCCCCACAAGAGATGACGTGATTTGCTCAAAACTGCACAATTTTAGTTAAGTGACGAAGCCGCAATTGGAAACTAGAACTCCAGTCCACGAGACCGCATCACCTCTCCTGCCCTTGTGCTTAGAATAAAAGGCGCACTCCTTTTATTCCAACTGCATTTCACGTTATTCATAATGGAAATGCTACTTTTACGTCAAACCATCTCGTGCAGGACACAAGATGGCAGTGATGATACTGGCTATGAAACTGGACTCTACTCTCGGCTCCCCCGTTTGACCAGTTGTGTTACTTTTGACACACCGTTTCCTCTTCCTGCTGCTCTGTTTCCACATCAGCCTAGATTGGGGCCCTTTCAAGCAAGGTGGTAAGTACAGCTCCTGAAATGACTGGCTTTTTCAGCAGAAACTTCCGATGCCCCTTTTCACTGTTTCACCTTAACCGAGCCCGGCAATGCCAATAGCAAAAGCCTCGTTGATTATGCTCCAGTTCCCAGGGATGCCCGCCTGCTGTGATCACCATGGCAACAGAGATGAAACAGCCTCTCCTTACTGCGAGTGTCCCCACAGCCTCCCCTGGGGCGGGACTTCCGCCTTCTGCGGGAAGCCCGCGCCCACAAAGTGACTGGACGAGAAGGGCAGAAGGCGGAAGTCCCGCCCCAGGGGAGGCTACGAAACGCTGTAAGCACGAAGGAGGAGCAGAGGGAAGCCCCGCGTGACGGAGCCTGTAGCCCGGTGAGTGGGGGGGTGGGGCTTAGTTATAGGGAGGGTGGGTTTGTGTGTGTGTGCATGCGTGTGCATGTGTGTGTGCATGCGTGAGTGTGGCTGTGTGTGTGCGCGCACAATTGTGCCTGTGTGTGTGTGTGTGCATGTGGGTGTGCGTCTGTGTGTGTGCATGCATGAGTGTGGCTGTGTATGCGCGCACAATTGCGAGAAGCTGGCTTACGGTGAATGTTGAACAGGAGATGTGCACGGCGCCGGGCTGGGCGTGCGCGCCCACGAGGTGAAATCGCCGAGGGAAAGTGCGTGCCCATTTCCTGTCCAACATTCCCGGCAACTCGGCAACAATAGATCTTTTGCTAGACGCGAGACCTAAAAATGACAAAATAGTGAAGTAATACTATCAGACAATGTGGCACATTATGCTGCATAATTAATAGGCCTTATATATCTTCAAGTGGGTTTTAAAAGACTTAGATGATGTGATTTATTACTTTGACTAATTAATTTGTCAGACTGTAACTGAATCCGATCTATTTAACTTAATATGGTTTTAACTGTATTTTACCTTTTTCTGTACTTTTATGATCTGTAGATAACAAAACAGATCGAATATAGTAATTTCTAGTCTAAGTCTAAGATTAGTGCCTGTTGCATGCACGTCTATGTAACCTGCATCCCTGTGCTCCAATAACAGCAAGGTTGATCACAGACTTTCAGTATCTGCAGTTGAGCTCAGTGTTTAGCTTTCATGTCATGCTCCGACCCAATTGAATTATGCAGCCGGAGAGGGACAAATTATGCTGCAGAGTTGACTAAGTCATGCCGCAAGAAAAGGCAAATTAACAGCTTCATTAATAAAAACAGTATGACAATCAATCATTCACATGTAATCATAAATTAGCCCGTGCATAGTTAGCCATTAAAAATAACTGACTTATCATGCTTCATGTGCAGTGAGAGCCATGTTTTTCCTACTTCTTAGGCAAGCTAGCAAAACAGAGGCTGTTGCAAAACAGATATTGGGATCCTCGAGTTAGCTTTTTTAGGATTGGAAGGATAAATCTGGCTCTTTCCTTCTTATGAAACTCACAAAAAAGAAGGTGTGAAGGTCTGATTGCACCGACTCCCTATCACAGCGCATGCCGAGAGATCACAACTCCTATACCTTCTTGAAGGCTGTCCGAGCATGAAGGTAGTTAAGTTTAAGCGGAATCACAGCAAAATAAATCTATATTGTTTATTTCTGATATTGTATAAATAGGAAACATCCCCCACTATTATAGGTGGTAATTGGAAGAATAGCATTATTGATTTCTTCTGCCTATTTCCTTCCTAGCACTCATATGCCGCCTTTGAGAAGAAGATTTCCTTTAGTTTGTGTTTCTGCTTTAGGTTTAGAGGAACTGTTCACCACTCCCAATGCACACATTGGGAGTGGTGAACAGTTCCTCTAAACCTAAAGCAGCTAGGTTTACCCTCATACACTGAAGCCATGGGAATTTACATGAATTTTTCCATAGCAATACAATTTTTAGTTTTAAGCTGCGTTAAGTCTACGGTGTCTCTGCGCAATACTGAGTGCCACAAATGTATTGGGGCGACCTTAATAATATCTGTTATATAGGGTTGTTCTGCTTCCGTGCGGCAAATATAATTCGAGCACGATCTGAGGAGAGAAAGTACTTTCTTAAAAAAACAGTCTTCTAGATTTTGAAGTTGCGTTACAGGGATCATTCCCCATATACCTGCCCCATATGTGGCTGCAGAGTGTGTCTTTGCCTGGTACATTGACTTTATAACGGCTAGTAGTTTTGTGCCCAGTCTTCTAGTGAAAAAATGTATAGCTTCCATGCTCCTTTCCATCCCCATAGCTCTATTTTCAACCATGTTAGCCCAGGACTGTTTTCTATCAAAATTGACCACTAGATTTGTAATCCATATACTACATAGAGATCTCTGAAGAACCTTCATTCTCTTCTCCCCGCTGAGCTATTTCATATGATTTGAACCTGTAATATGCAGGTTCACACAGCTTCAACAGTGCACTTTCTTTTTGGATACAATACAAAACAACTCCCAGGGTGGTATGCTTGTAAAGTAATCATCAGAGTTTTCTTTACAAGTTTGAAAACATTTCATATGAAGACAAAATGTTAGTGCTCATGAAGTAATCAACAAATCATTTTAAAATCATCCTCAGGTCATCAGTAATAATCTAATCTTGTGACGTAATCATATACTCATCCTCAAGTCATTGAGAACAATCTTGTTTTGCAAAGTAATCAGGTACTCATTTTCAAGTTGTCTGCAAGTCATCAGGTACATGTTTCAATGCTTTGCTGATGACTTCAGGAGGTTGATGATGTGTGATGATGAGAAAATTATTTCTAGTAGATGGATGATCAGCAGTGACTCTGGGAGGACATTTAAAGTAATCCTTTTTAACCTGGGCAGGTTCGAGTCTCCACGTTTGTTTTACATCCTGTGAGTCTGGGCAAATCACGTCATTTTCCCTTACCCACAAAATATGAATGTGCGTCCTTGTGTAATGAAACTTGTACTTGTGCGCCTCATTACCATCAGAGTGAATTCACACTATATAAAACTGTAAAAAAAAAGCTATTTTCCCAAGATCACAATGCGATGAAGCAAGGAGACTGGGATTAGAATTCTGTTTGCCCCCGAAACAGTGCCATGTTGCACAGTGTGCACTATGTGTCCTAACCTTGGTAAGCCTACATGTAGCCCCACCATGTGGTATCCTTAGCAATGAAGAAGACATTTGGTCACTTCCATACCTGGGTATTCTGTCAGGTTACAGTCACAGCACCTTGTTGTAACTTTTTCAGTGGGTGGAAGGTTAAGTGTAACTACACCGACAAGTCAACAAAGGATGTTGTAGAAAATATTGCCTATGGAGTCAAGGACCGGGTTGTTGTGATTATAATGATATGAGTGGAGGGTACCTGTGTCCAAAGTTTCCCCTCTGAGCTCCTACTTTGAGAGGTTACAGTCAAAGCCTGATGGGAAAGGAGTGTGTTCATGTGTAAATCTGTGAGTTCCCTGAAGTAAAATGCTAATTAAACTTGGTGTTGAAAGCCGCAAACCGTTCAATAATTCATATTAGTAAAATATGTGAGGTTTAATTAAACTATATATGTACTTAAAGCACTTGATTTTCACTGATACATATGTATTAAACCTCAACATAAGTGTTATAATTATCATACACACATCATGGCATATTAAAAAAAAATCTATTGTATAGTTATGAAGTAGATAAGGTCTCTATTGCAGGCTCCGAGCTTATAATCTTTTTAATGATAGTTACATTATTGCTATGTTTGCGTATTTTCTCGTTAATCTCACGTTTCCATTAAAGATTGTTGAATAGAAATGGGCAAGGGATCTCCTACAACCAACTTTTGTGCCTGACTCCTAGTCGATTTGGCAATCAGCGAGGGGATTGTTGTCAGCCGCGGCCCATGCAGATAATAGTGGTGGGGCGGAGGGGCCGTGTTGGGGGGGGGGGATTTCGATGGATGATGACGAGTGAAAATTAATTGTTTATTTATTTTCACTCATCATCGTCCATCGAAATCCCCCCTCATCCGGCCCTACTGCCCCACCGCTCTTAACTGCGGCTGATTGTTGTGTCCAGACCAGAAATCAGATTCCTCGACCTTAACTTGTGCAACTCTTTGTCAGTGTTGCCAGATTGGTCTATTTCCCGCACAAATGGGTGACATTTTTCCCTTTGGTGTGGGGAAAACCAACACCTGGCTAGTGGCTACTATTTGGGGGGTTATTAGCCCATTGGGCGCAAAAATACTTGCTGGGGCGGCGCCGACGAGTCCACACCTATCACAGTGGCGCACTGGCAAAGACAGTCACAGCATTGGCAATCGGCATGCAAAGCGTGCTGCTGGCTGGGAGATGATTGGACTGTGCTGATGATTGATCATTAATACCACCCCCACACGCGCTGCTGTCAGCAGCACAAGTGTGTGTGTGTGTGTGTGTGTAAGTGCAAGTGCACATGCTGGCTGCTGCAACTCAAGTGTGTGCTTGCAATGCTACTGCGGCACGTAGGTGTATGTGGGTAACAGGGCAGTCTATCTTGTAGCACGAGAAAGCGCTACCAATGACGGCCCTGGCATAATTTTGGGCCAACCCCCACGCTGTCCTGTAAATACTGGTGGTCATGCGCACCACGCTCTCTCAGTGCAGAGATGGGCGGCGGTGGCACTTAGTGACTGCAGTCCAGGAGTCTGTCGGTATCATCACCACCAACATAGTAGGTGGCAATGAGTCACGCTCCCGAGACCCCCGACCGGGCCGTCGCCCGTGACTTCTGTGTCATTGACTCACTCCGGCTTTCTCAGAGTGAGCCACACAATACTCACTCACTCTGACAGAGTCTCGGGCTGGCCTCCGCCCTGTGCTACTGTGGCCCTGTTCTCCGCCTCGAGTCGTCTTGAGTCGTGTGATAGGTGTGTGCCCACCCATAGCGAAAAGAAGCACACCCCATTAATTCAAGTTTATTTTATTTGCATAGTTTGTTAAAACCATTGCAACACAGAAATATTTCATTACAGTCCATTTTATGTATATAAAAGCTCCTTAGTTATAAAGGGGTAAAAGGTTTCTGTTAGATAACTGTACAATAAAATTCAAATGTTAAAAATCACTTATTCAGGCACATTGTAACCAGGAGTGCATGTCCCATTATTTCCCCCACAATAATTAATGGGTATGATACTTTGTTTGTAATTGCTCTGATAAATTAAAAAAAATTTAAAGTTAGATTACAGCCAATGATTTGATTTCCGGTAATTTCTTTTGGCATGCTGTCAGAAATTTTACCAAAGCACAGTTTAGTTGAGGGTCACTTGGGGCAAGGCAAGCCAGAACTGCCTGCCTCCTAGTCCTAATTCCACGCTGATTGAATTTTGCTTTCAATATTTGTAGCCGTTCTTGTGAAAGTTGTTTGCAGGAGCATAATAGATGCAGTAGATCTTCCGATGCTGTCCCGCAAAGGCGACACCTAGGGTCCACCTTCTCCTTCAGCCAGGGTGGAGAGTGCTGAGAGCCTGGTAACAAGCCCAATCTGAACCTCATAAAGCTAATTTATGTGTGCTTGGCATAACCCATGTTGAAAAACTTCTGGGCCGTTTTCTGACAGTATGTGTTCAAAGTCATCCAGCCGTGAGACCTTTCGGCGAGTGAAGCTTTGTCCTCCAGCCATGATAGATATTTGACTGATTTCCAGACTAGTTTCTTAACTACGCCAGAGCTGGTGGGTGTTTCCCACAGTTGGTTCAGTCCCAATTCTTGTAAACCTTCTTTAAGGTATCTCGCTGCAGGTGATGAAGTATGTCTACTTATCTCTTTCCATAACTGTGCGTTAAGCGTCCCTGGAGCGGCTTTACGTATTTTATCCCACGTTATGATGTAAGCCCCATGTCTAGCAAGAGACTGCTTCTGGATGCCAAACTCAAGCCTTATTTGCGAGGGGAAGTATATTTGGGTAACCCAAATATAATCCTAAAGGTGCTTGTAACTGTGGAGTCCAGTAGTTTGGCATCTCTTCCTCTCTGGGCTTCGCTACCATAAGTTATTGTTGGCAGTAACTTGGCACGAATCACCTCGACAATGGGAAGAATCGACGGGACGGTTAATTTGGAATTCAAAGATTTTAGGGAGATTGCCAGAGCGATTCCTTTATGCCTAATGCTGTTTCTTTGTGCAAGGAATTGACCTCTTTTGTCGATTTTTACACCCAGGTATTTATATTCCGGTCTGCTCTCTATTCGGGTGTTGCCCCAAAACCATATTGTGGGGTTTTCCCTTTTTTTGCTCACGGTGATGGTTTTTGTTTTGTCAAGATTTATCGTTAGACCGTTTTCTTTTGAGAAGTCTTGTGTGGCATTCAAAAGATGTTGGAGGCCTACTCTCGTTTTACTGATCAAGACTATATCGTCTGCATATAGGAGACATGGCACTAAGATGTCTCCCAATTTTGGGGCATGCGAGTTGCAGGTGTTTAATATTGGTACAAGGTCAGCTACAAACAGGTTGAAGAGTGTGGGAGCCAGTACGCAGCCTTGTTTAAGCCCTTTGTCCGTTGGAATGCATCGCGACAAGTGTGTTCCGTCACCCAGCTTGATCTGTACCCAGGTGTTAGTATGTAGGTTAATCAGGAGGTTTAGGAGGGGTTGGGGGAGTCCCCAGGTATGTAATTTGGTCCATAGTCTGTTTCGTTTTACATGATCGAAAGCTGCTTTATAATCTATAAAGCACAAATGCAAGGAGCTCCCAGTCGTTTCCACCTTGTCGAAGAGCGTTGACATCGTTATTATATTTGTGGTCCTCCCCACGTTCTTTGCAAAGCCAGTCTGGTTCAGCGGGATGATAGATTTTGCTTCTGCCCAGGTCTGGAGCTCTTCCAGGAGCATTCCAGCGAAAATGTTTGCCTCATTGTCCAGTAATGCGACTAGCCGATAGTTCTGAGGCTCTGACCTATCCCCTGACTTATGAATTGGCTCAATGATGGATTCTCTCCATTATTCCGGCAGGATATTTGTCATCCTGATTTCCCAAAACAGTGGTTCTAGTGCTTCAGCCCAGAATGATGTTTCTTGCTTGTATAGCGCAGGTGGTATGCCTTTTGGGCCTGGGGCCCCTTCCCTCCTTCCCTTACCTATTCGCCTTTTTATGATCGTAATTCGACTGGTTGGTGAATCAACAGATAAAGTGTCATTTTCAATTTTGCCTTGTATGGTCTGATTGGTCCTTGCATATGCGGCACTGTTTTTAAAACCTTCCGAAACGCCAGGGTGGTTTTCCCCAATCATTGTGGACTCTGTGTCTTCTTGGAAATGAGACCCTAGATATTTTGTCCAGACTGCCTCCGAGATATTGGAGTTGATTCCCTCATTATTAGGATGAACAAATTTATTTATGGTTCTCCAGAAGTTAGCGTTGTTGTTTTGCTTAATGTCAGCGTGTAATTTGGCCCACAAGGAGTTCTCTTTGTCCCTTTTTGCATCCTTTTTTTGTTTTTTCAACAGAGCCTTTTGCTTTCGCAGTGAATTTAGTGATGTTGTGTCTTGAGAGTTCCACCGTAGCTCTCTCAGAGTGCGACCCCCACGCTGTCCTGTAAATACTGGTGGTCATGCGCACCACGCTCTCTCAGTGCAGAGATGGGCGGCGGTGGCACTTAGTGACTGCAGTCCAGGAGTCTGTCGGTATCATCACCACCAACATAGTAGGTGGCAACGAGTCACGCTCCCAAGACCCCCGACCGGGCCGTCGCCCGTGACTTCTGTGTCATTGACTCACTCCGGCCTTCTCAGAGTAAGACACACAATATGCACTCACTTTGACAGAGTCTCGGGCTGGCCTCAGCCCTGTGCTACTGTGGCCCTGTTCTCCGCCTCGAGTCGTCTTGAGTCGTGTGATAGGTGTGTGCCCACCCATAGCGAAAAGAAGCACACCCCATTCATTAAAGTATGAGAATTAAGTTAATAAGGTTACTTACACAGCAGTAGGAACTGTCTGGAAGGTAAATATGTGCTGCCACAGAGGATGGTGCGGTCAGCACAGTCTTACCTACCTGGGTGCTCCAACCAAGGCGTTCGGCCACGTGCACCCTGATATTTTTTTAATCAACTTAAGAGTGACTCCTTAAGGTATCTAGTCCTATTTTGTGCCAGATATGGGTGAAAGTTGGAAGGACCGCTAGTTTGTGACCTGTGGCCAGTGGTGCTTTTCAAAGGAGTCTTGTTTGACTGCAGTACTCAAGACATTCCGTCATGTTTTGGCCAGTAAATAAGTCTTGTTGATTGTCGCATCACCACGTGAAGTTACCTGGAGGCACTAAGCAGCCCTATGGAATGCATGTGGATGAAAACATGAAACTGCCTGCTGTACTGTGTATTTTACGGTGCCTTTTTCCATGGGACATGTGTTTCCATTTGCAGATGCATTAAAGGGAAAAATATGTATTTGTATTTTTTTTATGTTGAAAGTAATGGGGGATAGTTTTTAGAAAAAGTTGGCAAAGCAGTTTTCATTATTGGGTAAATTATTCCTTCCTAAAAATGAAACTCCTTGAAGCTATGGAGTTTCTTGCAGCTCCAACACATGGTGGGATAACTAAGTCAGTATGCAAGTGACATCATAGTGTGTGACATCACAGCCCATGATGTCACAATGCATGATATCAAACGTGGCATCACAGTAAGTGACTTCACAAGAAGTGACATCAGATATTGAGATCTTACAATGTGTTTTTATTAGGTATACCATGAGTACATTTAAGAGCAGTATGAGATTTAACAAATTAGATTTAGTTTTGCCGTTTGTGCCAAAAAGAGTGGCACAATCCTGACGCAAAATCTTGGCATCAAGTAATTTTTTTATTTTCTAAAACCCTGCCACAAAGAAACTGGCAATAAGGAGAAGCATGGTAGTAGATCTGTTATGTTCAATAGGTTGCAAATTCTGCGTTTTCCAATATTTTATCGGGTTAAGACATCTGCTGCAGAGGAGCCAAGTAAATATCGGGGAAAATATTAATGGTGAGATAACTCTGGAGTTTAAAGTATTTGTTGGAGAGATCTGTGCTTTTCTGTAATCCCAGATCTGAATCAAAGTAGTATAGAAGGTTAATGTATCGCCTGCAAAGCACATCATGTAATATGCAGATGACAGATTTTATTTTTTAATGTAGCTAGGTAAGTGGGTTACTGCTTTGAGCACAGAGATCATTTTGTTACTTGCAGTTCATAAATTGTAAGCTTTTTACTATAGCACAGTGAGCTATGTTGAATATGTGACTGCTTTGCCTTTTATAACCCTCATTGACTCATGCAAAGCATCGCATGCATGATTTATTGTCAATGTGTATGTTATGTAAAGCGCTCAGACACCCTGCATTGGGATGAGTAGCGCTAGAAATAAATAAAATAGTGCTATTTAAATTATGTGTGTAAATACTGGGACAGACCAACACTTCGCACATTCTTAAAGTGCATGCAGTTACAGAAAGGGACTGAATGAAGTAAAAAACATGCCTCTCTTGAGTGGCTGTGAAGAGATAACAAGCTGTGTGCTTTTGTTTCCCCTCTGTCACATTTGCATTCAAGTGTGAGGTTCAAGGCCATGTCCAGCTAGGATACTCGATTCAAAGTAGGCCTGATAGCCCCTTAACTTGGCCTTTATCTTTGGCCCAGCTGGGGGTTAAAATAACCTGCTTGTATGTTGCTGATGGGAATGAAAAGCAGACAACGTGCAGGTGCTGCTGAAACGTGTCCCGGTGTTGGAAATGACACCGGGACAAGTTCAGCATATTTCTGTGGGGCCCAACTTCTTGGCAGGGTGGATGGCGTTCACCCCGTGAAAATAGTGGGTGGACGCTGTGTATCCGCCTGTACCATAAAATTGTGCCCTGGTTGGTGTCTTCCAGTACCTGCATGTTTGTTTCAGTGCAAGTCCTGGAAATTCACAAATAGAAACTAACCTAGACTTTTGCGGGCACATCTGCTTATGTAACAGACAACCTGAAACCCTGAGTAGGAAACCGAATAACTATATGTACATCATCCTGAGTAGTAGTTCTTGCAAAATGTATTCACACAACCTTTTGGATTTTGGAATGTATTTTTAGTCCAAGGCTAGGGGTTAGTAGACCTGTGGCTCTGACAATTTCTTTTGGTCATAGAAGTCGAGGTGTATGAAAGGACAAGGTCTCTGGTTATTATTTTACTTCATATCATTTTGATTCTTTCATGTAGAGATTTCTGCATTGAGACAAGTAATTTATAATATAAAAATTGCTGATTTTCTTTAATCAGTACATATACTCTAACCAGTGTCATTAAGACAGGTGCCCAGTTAACCCTCTCCCAATCTCTGTATATTGAATAGACTTTATATTCATCCTTTAAATGGTTTCTGATGACTATCTCTGCATTATTTGAGAGTTGCTACTTTGGGCTGGTTTTTGCGCTGACACTGGTCTGGTTTGGGCTAAATTTGGACTTATACCCCAGCCACTTTGGGCTTGGGACGGGTCTCAAAATATGGTAACACTGCTCTTTGTCCACATGCTGATGCATGCCGAGCTGCATGTAGATCAGCGCATAGACGCAGTTAAATCCGAGGAGTTGCACCAGCAGTTCTTTGTGTCTCTTTTTAAATAAAGCCGAAGGAAGGTACTGGATGTTAAACCGAGTGCAGCGTTCTTGGCAGGAGAAAGTTTAGGGCCGGGAAAAACGATCTGGCGAAGGTGAGTGAGGCATTAGACCTATGCACCTCCTAGGTGGGAAAGTTATTAGTTTGGTATTAGTTTGAGGAGTAGAATGAGGTGGAAATCCATCTACTCTGCTCTTTCAGCATGCCTTCCTTCTTTCCTATCCAATTATTCTTTTCTTTGGTTTCTACACAATATTCCTCTCCAGCGTGTTGGATTTATATCCATTTTCTACATCTACACCCTGATATTCCTCATTCATTTGCACCTTGTAGGTCCACTCTCCACTTCTGCTCTCTATAGTGCATCAGCTTTTTACCCTACCTCCACTCCTCTGTCCAACTTGGCACTATGTACATCCACTTTCTACATACTTCACCAGATACATACAATCGCTACATTTATTCTCAGCCCCCATGTTCACCATCCACTTGTTTTTTCCACCTTGGATAGATGCTTTTCTTCATTGTAAAATTTGCTGTGCAAACTATACATCTGCTGTCCAGCATGTTAACCAGTCCCCACCCCATGGGCTATACCCTCGCCAAATGCACCCTCAACTCACATATATTCTAAAACCCTCCACATGCGCTTTATTCTCTGAACATTCCATTCACAACAGAATAAATACACCCTACATACTCGACATCTGCTCTCAACCCTACATATTCTCTCCACATCTACTTTCCAAAATCCACATTCTCTTTCTACTGCTGCTCTCTGCCATGCACATCTCTCCACCCCAGAAATCTTGTCCACACTCGCAACACTCTATCGTCTGTTGGCAATCTCCACCCTATTCATCCTTTCTTTACACATTTTCACTTCTCCCTGTTCAGGTGTTTTCCACCCTCACCACCCTCACTCCAGCTCAGCTATCTAATATATTACTCCCCACCCTCCACATGCACTCTCCAGCCTCCACATGCTCTCTATTCTGCACACCAACATTCCACACTCCAAGGTCCACACCCACTCTCAACAACACTTTTCTACATCTGCTACACAAACTTTATATATTCTTCACCATGTACATAAGCATTCCAGGTTGCACAACCACTGGATAGCAGACTTTACAACAAATGCATTTAAAATGCATAACTATATAATGCATGTAATACAGTGCGTTGGACATTACAGAACGTTCTTTTACACCATTGACCCTTTACAACTCATTTGTCTCTGTAGAGACTGTTATCATTATATGTGTACACTCAATCTTATGTATATATGTGCACTAACACACACACATGCCCCTCTAAACATTCAGTGCAACACAGGGAAGATACCTCCTGTTTTTTGTGTCGGACCTTAAGCAATTAGTGTCTCGTGGCCAGCGCTCGTATGCATCTAGGTATTTCCCCAAGCGTCCAGGACAGTGTATGCGTCGTTAGAGACTATATGGTGGCTGACGCTAACTAGAAATTCTGTCAGAATATTAACTTTTGAGCCCTGAAGAAGTCACGGATGTGACGAAACGCGTTGGCAGCAAGCAATTCTGTAAATTTTAACTAAGAACTTGAATAAAGAAAATTGAAAAATCTACAATCAACTCTTTTTTGAAATTCTTATGTGTGGGAAGTTTCTGTCTGAATATCTATTATTACTCTGAAATATAAAAATTGGATAAATCAAATACCTGTGCACAAACCTTGGTGCGGGTCAACGTTCCGTGAAATATATATATATATATATATATATATATATATATATATATATATATATATATATATATATATATATATATATATATATATATATATATATATATATATCACCACAGCTTCTTCTTTTCTACGGGTTCGTAGACAAAGACACGGCACAGCAACAGATGGTTTCTTCATGTTTTTTATTTACACACCATATGCAAAAGAAAGTGCATCAAATGGACGGTCTACGCGTTTCGGCTCCTGCCTTCAACTGGACCATAGAGTCCTTTGGTCTAGACCTTACTTAAATATAGTGATATGTGTAAGTACCCTCTACTGTTTCTACGGTCATCTAGACCACCACCCCTGCATAGTGAATAAATGGCCGGTACATACTCGTGGACATTTTGCATGAATATTTACAATTTGCGTGAAGTACAAAAAGTAACCCTGAACCGATAAAATTAAGTATTTACAATCAGATCAAATTCCTTCTATATACCGTGATTAATTGCTGAATTTAGGTTATTTCAGTAAAGTACTCTCAATGACCTGTATGAGGAAAACAAGATAGAAGACGGAGGGGGGGGAGGAAGTGGGGGACAACGGATGATTCCCAAAAACAATATTTATAGATGATAATTTCCTATAAAGTAATAACTAAGGACAATGATGTCTGCTGCATTTTGAATTATAAAGTATAAGACAACAAATTGGATGTGTTCTAGATAATGCATAGTATATCAATTTGTGATTCGTATTTAACCTATTATTTACAATTATATACATCTCTAATTCATCCATCACCATTAGCAGCAAGAACATGTATATATATATATATATATATCAACAATTCCGTGACTTCCTTCGAGATTCCTCTCAAACGGGAACGGACAATCAAGTTAGTGCAAATTAGTTTATTCAAATGCAGCCATTGGATATACATACATGCACATATATATAGGATTTTTGGGGGGGCAGGGACCTGTTAAACTCCCCGTAGATTTTCATTTATTACATTAATATTTATTTACATATACACACACATACATGACATACATATATATATTTTTTCTTGAACCTCCCTCTTTAACTGTACCCTTTGTGAACTCTAAAACACTCCTATCTCCCTTTACTTCTTCTTCTATTCTGCGTTCTACAGAGCTACACTCTTCACCACAGCACTCTATTCCAATGTATTCTTTGTGAGTCCACTCTATTCCACTGCCACTACTGTAGGTGACTTCACCCTATGCACCACACTTCATGAAACTCTGTGCCACTCCACACCCTCCACACAGTGCCACTCTACCCTGTTCCACTCCACAAAATTCAACTCTACTCTATGCCACTCTTGCACCACTGCACTCTACGGTGCACCACTATATGCCACTGTACTGTCTGACACTCAACTACATGTAAGCCACTGTACGCTTCTCTACTCTATGCCAGTGCACTCTGCACCACTGCACTCTTTGCCACTGCACTCTACACCACTCTATGCCAGTGCACTCTACGCCACTCTGTGCCACTGCACTCTATGTTACTGTACTCTACTTCACTGCCCTCTACTCTGCATTACTCTACTCTATGCCACTGGACTCTATGCCATTCTACTCTGCACAACTCAATGCCGCTACTTCAGTGTAAGCCCTGCTATGCCACTCCACTCTACACCACTTCACTCTACCACACTTCACTCCACACTATGGCACTCTACCCTACACCGCTTCACTCTATGCCACTCCAAGACATTATACTCCTCTCTAATCTATGCTACCGTTTCTCTCCACTGTACATCTCTGCCTAACGCCAGTCCACTGTACTCTATGCCACTCCATGCTATGCCAGTTTACTCTATTTTACGCCACTCCGCTCCATTCTAAGCACACAACTCCATTGTACTCCACTCTACACACTTTCCTCCACTCTGTGTTTGGTCACTCCACTCTCACACTTTACTCTACGTCACTCCACTCTATACCACTCTTCGCCACTCCACAACACTCCACTATAAAACACTCCACTATATAAGAAGACACTCTACTTCACTCTACAGCCTTCCACACCACGACTCTACACTCTACGACCCTCCACTACACCACACTCTAGTCCACGACACTCCACTTTACGCCTCTCCACTCTAGGACACTCTATGCCACTCCTCTCTACACTATTCCACTCTACACTAATCCGCTTCACACCGATCCACGTCAATCCACTCTACAAAAGTAAACTCTCTAAAATTCTATGCCACACTCCACTCACTCCACAAATAGCTAATTCGCTAATACAGATTCGCTAATTGAAAAACTCAAAATAGGTAATCGCAAATTTTGCAATTACCAGAGACATTCTGCAAATTTACATGATGCATTGCTATTTTGCAATCACAAACGGCCAATTTTTGCAATTCGTAATGTTTGTGATCGCAATATAGCTTGATGCATGTGCCCCTTGGTCATGCTACCTCTCTGCCCTTTGTTCAAGCCGTCTTTGCAGCAAAGCACAATTACAGATCAACATGGTGTTATATAGTATCTTCATAATAGCTGCATTATTAAATGCAATACATCGTGGTAGAAATTCCCAGGTGGCTATATTGCTTCATTCATTACTGAAAAAAGCCTGCAAGCTGGTAATTTATTTTCCTAATAATGGAGCAATCCATAGAAATATATTACTGTGGAAATGTGACTATATTTTAAATACTGTAAAGGGCTCATACAAAATCTTTGGAAGCATCATGATAATCTCTCTCTAACTCACTTTTTTCTCATTCATTTGTCTGTCACTCTTCTTCCCATTTGTCAATCAATCTATCTATCTATCTATCTATCTATCTATCTATCTATCTATCTATCTATCTATCTATCTATCTATCTATCTATCTATCTATCTATCTATCTATCTATCTATCTATCTATCTATTTTTCTATCTAGCTATGCTTCAGTCTGTCTATTTATCTATCTATCTCTCTGCCTGTCTGCCTCTTTGCGCTTCTCGGAATGGGTGAAACATGGTGTAACCGTTTTATCCGACATCCCAAGCTCAAAAACAAAGAATGATGGGTACCCGCACGTTGGGTTACTCTTGCATTTGTCAGTATCAATATTTGGCAGGCTCCCGATAAACACTCAAATTATGCGCCACTCATAATGATCGCCAAAGTACACTAATCAACTAACCCAAAAGGTATCAGCTCATTGTTGACACATGCTGGTAGTACATTGTGGCAAAGCTTTCCACATCTTCAGCATCAATTGTTTACCCGGAACCATTTTACTCCTTTTTAATGATTTTCTGTGATCGGATTTCACATTCTGTTATGTCTTGAAAGTTTATATAACAATATTTCGTTCACTGTAATGCATTCCCAGGAGCACAAGTCAATTAAATTCAGCTTTATAATGGGCTGGGCCATTAGAAAAGTCATAAACAGAAGTGGTTTGCCTTTTAGACCATGTAATAACATCTTGAAAGCAGCATTGTAAGTAAACAATTGAGGTGTAAATGAAAAGGTAGACATAATATTTCCCTATGCTTGAAATCTTTTAACCAGTAATGGATCTAAAGAGGTCCGTGCTAAATTAGGTGCATTAATATTCTGAACAAAGAGTTCTGCCAAAGGAAGACACCAACTAACACAACAAATAACTCAAAACTATCATGACTCAGCACCATCCATTAACAGGACATCCCCACTCCTGTACAGAAGACAAAATCTACCCGAGCAGGGAATGAACCAAGATTGATTGTACAGCTTTAGGCCACATATGAACCCAATCATACCATTAGCCCCAGCTTTCGTTCACACACCACCAAGCCCACACACATCCATAGTAGCAAGTGATTAATCAAAAGGGGCAGGACACAGCCATATGGACTACACTTGCAGTCATTCCACTCCTAGGCCATATTGTTTTATACATATTACACATGCCAACACATCCTACACCTGCAACCTGACATCTGCAGTGCCACCAATAAAAAGACTTCCCAACTGAAGGCAAAGACTGATGCAGAAAATGCGTCAGTGGCATGAAGAAGTAAGGGAAGAAACAAGGAAAAGGAGGGCCATCCAAGAGCTGCAGACGTCCACTACAGGCAGTGATTTCAGCATGCAGGATTACATGTAGTCATCCTTCGATTCATTTTGCTACCTTTCAGGATCCCAGCATACACCACTTACCATCCACGACTTACAGCCTATCAGCAGGCACAAGATACAGAGGACACCACCAGCAACATCAGCCTCACAAGCAATCATCTTTGAAGGGCATGAGAATGAGATTTGTAGGAGCTTCCAAGATGCCCGACTTCACTACAGATAATATGCTTATTGTTGCCCGGGAAATATGGCATCATGGGAAGCTGATGTATTTAGTACCCCTTCGCTGCCCTATCGATGTATAGCTACATATGTAAAGGTATCCTTTGACACTCTTATGCTTTTAGATATGTTAATACGTCAGATGGCTCCTCCACATCTCACAGCTGCGTTTTTTTAAAGATAATTCTTTCCTCCGCGATGAGTGGGGGAAAACCTCCCCTTGATGCTGCAAGTACAGGCAATGAGTTTGCCAATATCCGATCCCTTCTGGACTCTGGCAGACTTTCTAATGAGGGGGCCGACGCTCACTTCTGCGCCTCCTTCTTAACATGTTTGTGATATCACAAGTAATGACACACATGTATTGAATGGGCCTGGTGGGTATTCCCTGGTGGCTTCCAGGCCCATTAAAGTGTCAAGCTACTTTTCAGGCTACAGAAGGGATTCAGGGCAAGTATTACTGCCCTCAAGCCCCTCCCCCCCGAAAGCCTTCCAGCTCAATCCATTTCATTACGTTTCGCCTACACAGTGCTTGTGCTGTGCTTTTGAAATCTATTGTATTTAATATAAATCTTAAAAGGGTATTACATCCAGGCCTTACTTGTCATTGATTTGTGTGCTTGCCACTCGCTTTTTCCCTATTTCTATTGGTTATAGCATGCTGTTTCTGTCGTTTTTTGTCTGTTTCTCTTATCAGTGTCCAGGGGACCATGTACTCCTTTTCATCCGCTTTGGTAGGTGGAACTTTGTTTATTTAGTTTCATCTGCAATGCATTTTCTGTTTACCTAATATCTCTCTCCCTGCCTCCCTGCGTGCATATGACGCATGCTTGTCTGTTGACCTAATCTCTCCCAACCTGCAGGCATTTGGAGTATGTTTGTTTGTTACCCTAATCTCTTCCTGCCTCCACGCATTTGAAAGATGCCTGCCGTCTGCATTTTTTATTTGTTTGTCCAATGTCTTTAATTTAAAGTTTTGTGTTAGCCTTTATTTCAAGCTTAATTGTAGAGGATGTTGAGCTGACGCCGAGACTCGAACCCTGCTCCTCAACTCTAAGGTTGGCAGTTCTGGCTGTTACGCCGCATCCTATGTCCTGCCCCTTTTCTTTTCATTACTCTTGCTTTCTTCCAGCATCACATTCCAGTTTGTGGCATTATGTTTGGGCAAAGACACATTCATTTTTAGCCAAGGAGAGATAAAGTGATTATTCCACAATCAAAGGATATTGAGCCTCCCTCTGAGGCTCAAACCTTGTTTCCCAGATTCAAAGTCGACAACTCTAGCCGTTATGCCTCATCCTCTCTCATCCTCTTCATTGCCTTGTTATCTCCCCTCCTTCTCGGGGTGTTCCCTACTGTAGTTTTTTATGACCCTTTTGGGGTTGTCAGTCTGTATTAACTGTCTTTCTCTTCTAGCTTATTTCCTTTCTGTTTCTGTTCGTCTTTGTCTCTCCATTTTATCTTCCCTTCGTTTTCTTTTCCTGGTTACTTGTCCTGGCTAGTTTTGCAGTTTTGGCTAGTTGGCATGATCTGTTGAGAGACCTGCAAAGGCTGCCGAAGCTTCCAGTCTATTCAACGCTTTGCTGGTCTTCGTGCCAAGGATGGAGGGCTCTCTGAGGAGCACTGATCGCAAGGTGAAGCAAAAGAAGAACTCCATGCTGGAGAGAGCCAGGAACAGCCTATTCCATCAGATACTCTGTGAACCCTTACTTAGACTCCTTAACGAACCACTTGTATTGTCGGCGCTGATCCCTTAATGTCTGTGCACTTTTATGAGCATAGAAGGAGCACGTAAAGTCTATTTTAGCCTAGGAATCTGCCTCAGCTTGACATGCCCAACCACCTTTATTCTATTTTGGCCATGCTTACGCTCGCTCGGAGATTGCCTGCGCATTCTTTGTGGGTGGTTACCATAAAGTGCCCACATATTCAACAGTTACATAGTGTTTTCCTTAGCTTCTGGAAGTTATGTGCTTTGAGCTTATAGTGCTGAGTATCAAGTGAAAACAGTTCACTGAGTCCTGTTGTTTACCATGCCTCCCTTTTGCTGGTAGTTGTACACTACAAGTACCAGAAGAACCCGGGGTAGCATGACAGCTTGGCATATCTTCTTCTTGTGTTTATTACCTAGAACATGTCGACCCAAGTTGCACGTCTGAGCCAGGGAGGCTGCGTAGTTTGGAGAGTTTGACTTCATGTGCCTATTTCTGGTGTTTGGGTCTCTGGTTCCAGTCTTAGGGTTTCTTGTTTTAGAAGGTAGTATCTTTACTGTGTCAGTCCAGTCGAAGCAGTTTTCGACTGCAATTCCCAGAATGCACAGATTTGTTTAAGTGAACCATGGGACCATGATCTGTGGCCAATCTTTAATTTGCTAAGCAAACGATGGATCAGGGAAATTTTCTGTAACTTTGTTGTGTTTGTTTGGCTGCATGTTGTTGTGTTATCCTCGGCCCTTTATTTAATCATGATATATGGAGCTGCAAATTCACAATTTGATGCTATTCATTTTGCTGATTTGTAATTGAAGAATGGCTGAGGGAACCTTAATGGGACACAAACTCCTGCAGTCCGGCAGCCTATTGAGCTAACATGCGGTGTAATAGGGGCTAATACTTCCACAGTGCATGCACCAACAGTAAGAGCACAATATATTGCCTTTCTCAATAAACAAGTTATAACACTTTAACGGAGTTTAGTAACTTATATTGCCCAACTGTTCACCAAGCTAACGCTTACAACAAAAACAATATTAGTAATCACATAGGGGAAACCTATTGCATGTACCAATGCTGGTTTCTTTTTCTAGTAGACAGGACGGTAGGAGAGAGGGGAGCATTAGCAGGCCACCTTCTCTTCCTTAACCCCTCTCACCTCAACAACAGAAAAAATTAATCAGTAGGTAAGGATTGGAAGGGGATTGGCTTGGACTGCTTCTAGTCAACCCCTTCTTTCTCCACTTCCTGATTCAATTTTCAACAGCCCCTTTGTTCTACAATGCTTCCCTATGTTTTGAAATGAAAGCGTTGTTTTCTGTGCCAGCCAAAGAAAAGAGTCAAACCCTATTTGGATATTTATTTAAACTGAAAGAAAATATGAAAACAGTGTCTCTTCGCTTCAGGCACACTGTTCAGTACACAGCAGGGTCCACATGTTGTCTGGGATTTTGGGTAATTCTAAAAGATTATCCACACAGTATCTTGTTCCTAGTTGGGGCACATATACACAGTTCTGTACACCAGCAAGAAGTCAGATATAATGTGGACATTTTCGTAGCCTAAGAAAAAATCGAACCAGTATCCTGATCCTTAATGAGCCCCAGAAAATTGCCAGATGTTTATGCACCAGCACTGAGTCAGACACTCTCTGAATTTTTTCTTCGGCTAATTAAAAAATAAACATCATCTGGCGTCTTGCTTAGCCACAGATACACACATCTGTGTCTCAGTGGCGAGCCGGATGCTGCTTGAATGTTTTCTTAGGCCAAAAAAAAATCCAATCAGCATCTTGCTCCCTGCTTGAGCTGTTTTATGTCAGAATGTATTGTGGTGCACACATATTGATGTAAAACTATTGAAATCAATGATATTGCCTTAACATACATGTAATGTAAAATACCAAAATATTGACTAATAAAATATTGTGGTCCAAAATAGTGATATCATGTTAATACATCTATATCTGTATTTGTAAATAATATTCTTTCAATTTAAAGGTAAATTAGCATTAATAAATTATATATTTCAAAAAATGTATATAGAATTTAAAAAACATACATATAAAGTAAAACATAAAAAAAAGTTAGGCTTGGTTTTTTTTTTATAATGTGCTATGTTCACTCGGAGGGAATGTTGGTGCTTAGAGAAAGACAAGAACCAATGTTCAAAGAAAGAAGATCTACAAATCCAGGCTAGAAGAACAGGCAAAGTGTGGTGTTTTTAGGCTCTTTCTATACTTCAATTTTTGTTTGATTTTCGATGTAAGGCAGATGGTAGTAAGTTCCACTTAGAGCAGCAGCCACAGAGAAAGCTTTCCACCCAAAGACTGCAGGGAAATTTGGTTATCTCACAAAGATATAACTTTGTAACTTAAACTGCCACTGGGTTTATACCTTTAACACTGGGGCAGGGGAGATTGTCTTTTGTCAATCGTCATCTAAAAAATGTATGTACCAAACAGAGGGATATGAACAATTCCGTCCTTTTACAGGAAGCCAATGTAGAGAGGCAGAGCAGGGAAACATGATATCTCTTTTTTAGTCCCAGCTCTAGGATGTCAACATAGTTTTGTAACAATTAGAGTTTATTTACTGCACGCTCTGGTAATTCTAAATAGACAGTGTTACAAAAGTCCACGCAAAAAAGATATAAAAGTCAAATTTGACACCACAAGTTTTCATGCATATATATGCTCCGATTTTTGGTCTGGAAAAGAAATCCAGAAAGGAGAAGACTTAGTGGGCTGTAAAATTGCGGTCTTATTATTCTCATAAATATTTCGAATTTGAATGCTTTGTAACAATTTATGAAGAAATTCGTGTAGGCTTCATACATAAATTACATTAATTTTTTATTACACACAATGTTTAAATTAAACAAATTGTAACATTAAATTGAATTGAAAAAATTAATAATTTAGACATATATATCAAAAAGTCCATGTGTTACAATAGAAGAACATCTGAGACTCAGATGCAGGTGACAACATCTGGTAAGTTTTATTGGGGTACGGACCCAACACATTTCGGCGTGTGTGCGCAAGCCAAAACAGGTTTAGGAGTGTACCCTGATTAACCTTCCTATTTGTTGTCACCTGCATCCAAATATCAGATGTTCTCATATGGTAGCACATGGACGTTTTTTACAACTATTTTTACAGGATCCCTACACCTGACATCTGAGCAATCTCGCTATATATTGATACACTTATTAATAATTTAAAATAAAAACATAAGCACTTATTAAATCAAAATAAAATATAGGAAACATTAGTTATTCTTAAAGGAATTTTAACAAACAACTACCAATTTTAAAAAATACAATAGAAAATGTTTGTATGAACCTACATATCTCCATATATTTGAATTGTACATGCTGAAAATATATTTAAAAAAATAGCATCTAATATTCTAACTCCATTCCCAAATGTATAATAAGACAAAATACCAAAATCCATGTACATGAAAAAAATGCACTACTCTAACTTCAGCCTAACGTATGTTAAGAAAAATACATACCTGGGGGGTTATATTTATTACTCTAACTTCAGTTCTACTAACATTGAGAAATGCCCATATAATAGGAAACAGAGGGAGTCAGATTTATAGTTCTAACTCAAGTCCAAGAAACATTTGGTAATGTGCATATATTTGGGAGGGTTGGTTAGGATTCAGATGTACTATTGTAAATGTGGTCCAACTGACGTTTGGGAAGGTGCATATATTTGGGGGGGTCAATCACAGTTACTATTATAACTCCAGTTCAGCAAACATTTGGGAAAATTCTAACTCCACTCCAACAAATAATGATGAAAGTAAAATTATTTAGTAGGCCATATTTAATATTCTAACTGAATTCTAATAAACACTGATGAAATTGCAAACATGTTTGTGGATAGGAGTTTTGGTTACTAATCTGCTGTCGGTCCAACAAACATTTCGGAAAGTGCATACCTTGGGGAAGGAGTAGTATTTACTATTCTAGCTTCAGTCCACCAAACATTGGGGCAAGTGCATATATTTTGGGGACATAATCAATATTCAGACTGCTAATCCTCAAACATATATGAAAGTGTGTATATTTAAAACGATCTAATAAACTAATAATTGAAATATATAAATTAGTTACCCAAATTGTAATATTGAAATATTATTTAAAAACTATACATATTTACTGGAATTATTTATTTTTGTTTATTAAATAATCATTTTACTTTTAATTTACTATTAATTTAAATTGATTATTAAAAAGAATCCCACACTTTATACAATTTGAAATACATTTTTAAAAGTACACGCTAACAATACACACAACAAATAAAAATATCTATTAACCCATTGAGTGCTGATGACGGAACCGCTCCGTCATCAGCTACGGGTGACCTGTGCTGATGACGGAGCGGTTCCGTCATGGCCCGCTTGGCGCGCCTGCGCGGCGCGAATTTCGCGCCTGCGCTGACGTTCTATTGAGCGGGGCGGGCCATGACGGAACCGCTCCGTCACACGCACAGGTCAACCGACGCTGGTGACGGAGCGGTTCCGTCACCAGCATGCGGCCGCCGCGCGGCCGCCCCGCCCCCTTAGCACTGCGGCGGAATAGCCGCCGCAGTGAAGGGGTTAAAAAGAGTTAAAAAAACAAATGATGAAATAAAAAAATAATACAACACACCAAAACATCACAATAACAACAATATTACAGTAAACAATATTTTAGGTGGAGGTGAAAAGCACAGCTAGGGACAATCTGTGCTGACCTCGAAGGACCCACAATGTGCTGAGGTACCAATGAATTGCAATGCCAATTCAACTGAGTTGCTGACTTGTCGGTGGCCCCTGCACAATGGCGTTCTGCAAGGAAGCTGCACAATCCAAATAACTCAGTCTCTCATATGGAGCCCTCTCCTATCACCTATGGTAAAGACAGGAGGCCGAGCCAAGGTGTGATAGTGATATGTAAACCTTCAGCAAAATGAACAAAGTGTGTGTAGTTTCATGTCATTTTGCTATTTTGGGCATTATATTCAGAAACCTTAAAGGACATTTTCACGGTTGTTTCCACAATTATCTTATTTTACTCGCAAAATACATCCATTCACACAGACATGTGAAAGCATTTCTGCAGATTTTAACATACTGAAGTTCCTCAGACTATGGTGCTTACATTATTACAGGAAGACTTAAGAGGCGGCAGTGACACATTGCATTGATAAACTATAAAAAACATTGTGCATGCATCAAAGAGGATCTATTGAAAGCCTCAAGGTATCCCGTTGAGCCTGGTGATCAGAGAAACTATTCTCGTAAGAACTCAGTGAGCAAAAGTGTTTGAACTACGAAAAGATTAGCAGCCAACAGTCTCATTTTATCAAGCTCCTTTCTGCTGTCCACAATAGCAGCAACAAGTTATAAAATATTTTAAAAATATGTGGCATCTTATCCTATTTTCTTTAACCTCACAATATTTATATATTTTTTTACATAACATTCCCCATATTTTTCACCTCCACTCATTTCAATGTAGCCCAGAAATGTGTGGTACCAGATATGAAAGTCCCAAGAATGATGCTTGAAGCTTGGTTGATTAGTAGGACATGGTTGCTACGGTACTAGTTACCTTGGCTCATCTGGCTCCCTTGAATTCTGCCAACCACTAGACACCTGGAAAAATATTTTCATGAACTTAATGAACTTACCTAGAATTGCATGCACATGTCAACCATAATTAAAAAATTGCATTTCTTCACATTTGTGTGAATGGAAGTTTTGAAATGTGTGATGCACAAAATTTCTAGGACTGGTAGTTTTCCCTGAGTACCAGCCAAGCCTATGGCCACATACTGCAGATATCTTCTATGCAATTCTAGCCCCTTCCTCATCAAAAAGATTCCTTGGTCTTAAAGTGTCTAATGTTGAAACCCACACATGTGATATAGGCCCACACTCAGAAATCGTCGGGAAACACAGATTGGAGTCACTTGTATATAGGTATATGTTTCTGTGTGAGGAAGAGTGAAGGCCACTACCTTGCTCTGAGGACAATTATATTGAAAATCTATCAAATATCCTGTTTAGACCACTGTCCTGGTCAGTCAATTAGTGTGAGGGTGGTCCGGCAACCAGCACTAGAAGCTTTATGACATGTAGATGATGTAACTATATAGTTGTAGTAGGTTTCCATACCATCCAGGGGAGATTCTTGCGACAAAATGACAGATAGCATACTCCAGCATTTCTTTTAAGTTGCTTCCATATTCCCAAATGCTCTGCAGCTAGGTGTTCAGCTGTGGGCATACACACCTATAACAAGTCCATAAATGTATGGTACCCCAATGCTCAAGAATAAAGATGTGGGTCAAGCCTTCACATGGATATGTTCCTTCGTGAAGAAGACTTGGGTGAATTACCACTGTTTGGGAAAAATGCAAAACATCTGACAAAGTCCAATTTCTGTGCAATATCCCAGCCTGTAGATCATAGTAAGGGAGGTTTGGTATTGATCAAAATAAACTTTAGGATGTGTAACTGTTAATAATATTTGGTTATGACATGTTTCCATATAGCCCAGGAACGATATTTTCAAGAAAATATAGGTAGCATTTTCTGGCATTTCATTCACAGTTGCTTCCCAAATTTCCAAAATGCATGGCTCCCAGTGTATTGCCAGTGACCCCCCTGAATCCAAAGGAAACCTGCATACATGTCTGGCATCCCCATGCTCAGGAAATGTAAAGGATCAAACCTGCGGGTCAGGATTAGGTGGAAGAAATTACCACGTTTTGGAAAAAACTGTTAAAAATCTAAAAAACAAACATGATCTACTACTAGCGAAGGTTAGAGCAAGGGAGGTTTGGATTACATCAGTAGATTCCTTATTTCACAATTATGCTGGTTATATACTTTCCATAGTGTAGTCAGTTTGATATCTGTCTTCAGATCAACAGTGCACAGTAAAATGCGACTCTGCCACAATTTTGTGATCTGCTCTAATATCATATCATTATTGTGCAGACCACGTTCTTTAAGAACACCACACATATTCAGTATTGCAGGACTTCTGACATTCAGGGAACCCTTTCCTTGGTTAGTGTTTGCCTATTTGAGAAATGCAACAAAATATTGAACATATTTGTTTAAAAAATGCACATATCGTAGTCCAGTGAGATATTGAAACTGGGTTTGCACTAAGACAAAGCACTGAATGTGCTGGAAAACATATAGTTTGTATGGGTGCACAAAGACATATATATCATTTGACAACCTAACATTGATGTTTTGAAAAAAGCTCCAGCACATGAGTGTGCAAATATCCCAACAGTATAAGGGTTAAAGCTAAAAGTAGAGAGACCTCTAGAAAAACACTTGGGATAACATCTGACAGCAATTCTGTGTACTAGCACAAAACAGTTGCATGGTGATAAGACAATAGATCCAAATACCATCAAATGACGCTTCCTCTTAAGAGGTGCCTAGTACAGAGAGAGGCTTGAGAACTATTCATGTCTTCAAGTGACATGAGAAAACAAACTAGAGGAATCCCAACATGAATCCACAAGACGAGTAGACACACTGCTTGGTAACATGTAACTCTGAACAATTTGATGGAGCTTGAGGGTAAAGAAGTGAGTGGTAGGAAATCTAATATATGCCTTACACTTACACATTATGGAAAAATGAGCACTGTTTTTTACTGGCTGTAGTGGACAGGAAAAAGAAAAGCATCACACAGTCCACCCAAATAGGGCAGACAGTGTAACATCCTACCTACGATGGCCCCTACTCAATTGGCCCATCAGAGGAAGCATTGGTTAGAGCGGCAGACCCTGATGCAGAGGTCTAGCCCAGGACCAGGGTTCAATTCCCCGCATCGGCGGGTCTTGGGCTCAAAATTCCACGGACCTGATAATTCTCGCCTCGGTCGTATTCCAATCATGGAGTCCCACTCTGCAACTCTGGGCAATAGCTTGCTTAATCTCCACAACGGCCCCCACAACGCTAAGGATGTCTGGCCTCCACCTTGGGGGTACCCAGGAGTGGACGCCTCACAGGGAAAGCCAGGATGGGTTCCACAGCGGTATTCATACAAGCGCCTTGAGACCCTTGCGGGTGAGTAGTGCGCTATACAAGTATCAATTTACATTTACATTTACATTTTACGTCAGGGCTCCATCAATAATTAAAGTTCTCCCTTATGTAATTAAGGCAGGCAGGCCTAGGGTTTGGCAGACAGGGCGCTCCCTAACACCTGCTACTTAGTACCCTGTCCACCAAACTCTCAATATAAACCTTTACTTCTAAATATATCCAAAAAGTCCAATTGTTATATGGTTCCAACGAATTTAGTGGGACTTCATATTAGATCAACAAAACGTCATAATACAGAGACTGAGTGTTCTTATATTGTCAGTAAATGTTGGTTCGGCTAGCTCACAGTACTGCATCTAAACTTCTAAACCTCAGAGTTGTAGATATTGTCGGTAACCTCAAACATAACCACTCTCATTTCCAAGGAATTTGTGGAAAAGAGAGCTAAACCTTTCTTTTGCATGCCCAAGGTGTCACAAAGAAAAGACAACAATAATACATTTGAAATGTTCATTGAAAATATCTAATCTGTGTAAATACAACATGAACTGTGATTATTTCACAGATGTGTTATAAGCATTATTAAAACCATGAAATATAATTTCACCCACGTTAATTGTTCCTAATGTTATTCCTACCTATCACTAATACTCCTAATCTAGTGAGAGCGAGGTGGGTATTCCCTTTTGCCAGACCCTGATAGAATGATCTAACTCCGTACCTTGGCTTAATGTTTCGGTAAGCCAGCCTCAGTGTATCAACAAATGCACTCCATCTGATTGTGCAAGCCTGCACACATCTGCTTGCACAACTATCTTCCTTCTCAGTCACAGTTCACAGCAGCTACTGTGATAACTCCAGTGTGAAGTGCCCCTTACCGAATTCAAAACGGATGCGGTTTAAATAATAAAACACACACCGATTTCTGCTAGAGACGCAGATTAACATATTTAGTTAGTCTGGGGATAAGAGTTGCCTCCTACAAGCATATAATAAAGCAAGAACATTGCGTTCTAGTATGTGTGTCCCTGGAACTAACTGAACAACAATGTCTACCAAAAAGAAATACGTGTATGGCATTTTGTTGTGTTAGTGAAAAACATGTTCAAACCACTATCTGAAAAAGATGCTATGACAAAAGGGAAAACTGAAATGGAAGCTAAATATATCCTAAAAACACAATAGTATTACTTCAATGCCACAGAAAATAATTGTATTTGAGGCCCTATTAAAGAATTTCAATCTGCTTCTGACAAAGTAAGTGACTTTTTCCAGCGTATATGATTTTTTTTAAACGGTCCACAATTGTAATATTTTACTTATTCCTTCAAAATGAAGATTTGTTTTCTTTTGTAACCCTTACTGCTTTTTGTACCATATTCTTCTGAAACAATTCTGTGATGGTATATTAGAAACAACACAAAAATAATCATCTTATTAGTTAGTTGCACATGCTTTTTGTTATTGTGCTCTAAAAAAGGAAGATTGTCGCAAGACACTAACATGTATCAGTATCTGCCATCTGGCACTCCTGCATCCCCAAAGTTAGCCAACTGTATTGATTTCACTTTTTCTATATTTTCAAGGTTCTAATGCATTTGGACACATAGTCCACCTGCACTTTGGATATTATTATCAAACCACCAGTCCACTCTGTTTCCGAAAGCACTTCTGGCTGAACGCAGTGAATTTAAACTAGGCCGCATCACTTTTAAAGCACTGGCCGGCCTTGGTCCAGCCTTTATTTCTTCCTTGCTTCACCGCTATCTTCCTTCTCGTAATCTTCGTTCCTCCCACCTGGCTCTACTCACAACCCCTACTTTTATCCGTAAGAAACACGGTGGCCTCAGATTCTCTTTTCTTGCCCCCTCCTGTTGGAACTCACTTCCTTTGGAACTAAGATCAACCACTTCCTATACCCACTTTAGATCCAGCCTGAAAACTCTATTGTTTTGCCAGGCCTATGAGTAACACATTATCTGTCCATTAACCTTCACTGCTGACTTTCTGCTTCTCCCCCGCTCACAGTGCCATGAAACCGTTGGTGTAAGTGCGCTTTAGAAGTAATTTTAACATAACATAACATAACACTTCCTCCAGCTATTCTGATCAATAATTCAGACACTTGGAAGAGTATTGTCCTAAAATGGTCATATAGAAATTAAAGAGAACATAGGATTATAAAGTCTTGAAAAGTCCCGTCTACTGCAAAATGTATCTAATGAATATTCAAATCAGTCCATCTCAATATTAAAAAAACTTCAAAACCTCTTTTAATGTCCTGCAGGTGTTGAACTCAGAAAGCTCAAAGACCAAGGGCCTAATTATGACTAGGGCTCCCGGTTTTATGGTATTTATTTTTTTATCATTTCCGTCTGTATTTATCCATAGTTATTTTTGGGCCATTTCATCTGTATTTACCCATATTTATTTTTTGGTTTGTGTAAAAATTAAGTTGTAAAATTGTATATTTCCATATTTACTTAACATTTTCGACGAGCACTCATACTTTGATGTCTGTCATGTAATCACTAGTTAAGATACCAAATATTACATACCAATACATCCACTAGTAAATATTTGCATTATACTACAAATGCATGTTGACATATGCCATCAGTTAAAGAAATTTTATCCTGTTCTTTCATTTACCATGCTGTCCAACTGCTCAGCTGGTGGGCTACAAATTATGAAAGACAGCACGAAGGTTCACTTAAAGAAGCACAATTTTCTGAATTTATCCGCCTTTAAAAATAAATGCAGACAGAAAACCCATTGTTTTCTGTCTGTATTTATCTGTAAAAATCTGTAAAAACGGAAAACAGGGAGCCTTAATTATGACTTTGCCGGTCTTGGAACAGGACGCCACGCCAGCACCCGCTGCAAGACTGCCAAAGTTCACCGCGTCCTGCCAGGTTCCGAGTTAATTCGTGGTCTGGTGGGTGAGCACCATGGTGGTCCCTCAGCAGTGCAGTACAAAATCTCATATGTGAGCCTTAGAACTGCACTGCCCCGGGACCGCCAATGAATGTTCCTGTACGGCATGGTCTGTGAAGTTCATGCCGTGCAGGAATAGGGGTGCGTGCACAAAGGGGACAAAACATGTGCCTCCCTGCATGCACCCCATGCACAGAGGCAGGAGGGGGCCCCTTTGTTTCCTCACCACCAGCAGTTTCAGGGCGTGAGAACGGCAATGAGACTGCGGGCGTTGAGCAAACTTGTAATATGCTTGGCGGTGCTGCAGCGTTCTCACCGATTATACTGTGACCTGAAGACCGCCACCCGAAATCCAGGGAATCACATCCCCCGGGCAGTTGCGACAGTCCCACGGAGGTCCGACCGCTGTACTTGTAAGTACAGTGGTCAGACTGCTGGTGCTGCGATCCCAGACCATCACCTCATCTCCACCCCAAGTTTGGCGGTCCTATGGCCCACCAAACTTGCAATTAGGCCCATGGTTTCTATGAAGCTTCATGAAACATTTAACTGGCATACCATTTTGAAGATGACCCAGTTTCAATCGAGTTCAACAAACACATCTTGTGAAGTATTCTAATGTCAGTTCACTCTGAGGAAAAAATTAATTTGTGTTGTGAAATATTAATTAAGCAGAAACTCAAAGGATCACTAACTTACTACATTTTATACCATGCAAGCAAAACATTTTAATCATTCGCTAAACCTATTTTGTAAATTTTATTTCAGGGGCAGCAGAAGGGCACCACAGTGGACTGAAAGTGAAAAAGGGTCACCATGTTCCAGAGACAAAATTTCAACTATACGAACATTCTGGAGAAGAAGACTTTTGTCAGATTATGACGTACCAGTTACACACTCTAGACAAATGCAATTTTAATACTTCTATTCCACTGATTATAATAGTACATGGATGGTCGGTACGGACATTGCATTTACTTTTTATTTACAATTGTACACTGAACAAATGCTCTCATTTGCTTTAAGCAATTGAATCAGTGCCATTCCAGTGAAGGATTGTGCTCTTTTTGTGAGACATCTAATGAGACTTGTACACAATTAGATTCTTAAACCAATATAAGGTTCATCACAGCAGACTGTGCTTCTTTTTGAAAGAATAAAAGATCTCAGAATATTTGAAAGTGTTAAATATATGCACTGTTCTCTAATAACACCCCCTTAGCACCTCCTCTTTACTCAACCACACGGATCCAGACCTTTGCTAGGACTGCCAAAGACTCTGAGTGTTAAATTTAATGCCTCCACGATATCTGTAACATGCCAGCCACACTGATTGTTAGGCCCTGTGACACTTGTCTTTAGAAACCACCATTGTTTAACTATCAGAGCAAGAATGTAAATTTTCCTAGCTATCGTAACGGAAAGTTTCAATTCTATTAAGGACTCGGAGGCGAGAATTATGCTATCCTTTCTTCACTTTATTGAATGGCAGCCATTCAAAGAACTTAACAAAACCACTATTCCCATGAACCATAGGGAATAACAAGATTCAAACAATAGAGTATCCTAACTCAGATTGTCCACATAAGTCCACCAATCACAGGGCCCCATGTCCTCTGTCATCTTCCGTTCCCCCTCTTTCGTCGCTCGAGGTCAGCCCAATGAAACGTCTCAGGAATCCTGTTTAGCGGAATCTCCTGTCAAAACAAACAACATAAATAGGCACTAGCCAAGGCTAAGGTTCTACCCTGTAGGGGAAAAACAGAGTGAGTCATAGCAATGACAAACACTAAAACAGAATATCAAAATCACGTGGAACATTTTACTTGTTCACAGCAGCACATCAGACTCAAGTGAAAGATTTACTTACTCAAATACGAGGGAGGGAAAGAACAAGATTTGTACCCTGGGTGGGATAATCCTCGCCTCTGAGTCCTTAATAGAATTGAAACTTTCCGTACCGATAGCTAGGAAATTTTACATTCTATTTCAGGACTGGAGGCGAGGATTATGCTTCTTTAAAGCTTATTGACCACCAAATGAGCCATATCAATCACCAGTTTGAAGTAAAACTGTTTGAAAGTAGAGTCGAAATTGCAGTCTGCTGCATTCAGAAAGTCTTCCAGGCGAGCTCCCATGGTACAAGCTTTAGAGGCCATGCCCTCCTGTAGAATGAGCCCCAAAGGATCTGAGATCAATACCAGCCTCCTGCCTCATCCACCTCACCCACCGGGCGATAGTTGGGGAAGAAACCGCTCAGTGGGGTTTGCGCAGCGCAATACGCAACTGTCTCTTCCCTGGAGGACAAAACTCTTCTGACATTTCTTTGTAAGCCTTGAGGCACAAGACCACGCAAAGCTTGGGGAAATCCAGAAAGGCTGGATAGGAGATAGATGTCGTGCCACACTTGGTTCGGCGGCGAACATTGAAGGTGACCCCCGAGGGGGAGAAAATCCTGCTGGTAATATTCAGGGCCCTAACATCCGAGACCCTCCGGCAAGAGATAAGACAAAGAAGCATGGCCAACTTGGCCGACAGCTCCTTTCAAGAGAGGAATCTGTTCAGCTGCCAAGACAAAAAGCGGTTCAAAACCAGATTGACATCCCAGAGACGAGAATAACAAAGCTCCGGAGGAAGAGAAAGGCGGATACCCCGAAAGAGTCAGCAGACCAACGGATGTTCACCCACCGAAGAACCATCCACAGGCATGTGCCAAGCCGAAATGGCAGAGCGGAAGGTGTTTATGGTCCTGTACGCCAGACCACCAAAGAAGTCAGAAAATTCAGAATAGATGTTACATCTGTTGCCATGGGATTGAGATCCGGTCGCACACACCAGCGGCACCACTGTCTCCAGGTAAATCTGTAACGTTTCACTGTACTGTCCGCACAGGCCTTGGACATGAAACTCTCAGCCACTCCCGAAAGGCCTGGGACCCTCCATCATCCTCTTTAATCCTCCACGCCATTAAAGTCAAGGAACCTTGAGCTATTAGAGGATGAGGAACATTGTCCGGACTGAGAAGAAGGTTGGGATTGGAGAATCCCAAGAAAGTTCCAGAAGAACCGGAAACCAAACCTGAGACCTTCAGATTGGTGAAATCAGGTCCACATATGCTCTCTGGTGCCAGACTGGAGCCGAGGCCCTCGTTAGCATCGAAAACAGGGGAAATGCATACCCCCTCTCGGACCGCCAGCCCTGAGGAAAAGCGTCCGTCCGCACTGCCAAAGGGTCCGGCCTCAAACTGAAGAACCGGGGAAGTTGGTGGTCCGAACGGGAGGCAAACAGATCTACCGAAAATGGAACCCAGGCCCTCTGGAGGTCCGCGAAAACGCCCGGTTGCAGCTTCCAAAGGCTTCCATCGTGAAAATTGCGAGAGTGGAAGTCCGCTACCAGATTGTCCTGACCTTGGAGATACTCGGCTGTCACCGAAACATGATGATCCAGGCAGTACTGCCAAAAATTTGCTGCCAGATTGGAAAGAGCCCTGGAGCACGTACCCCCTAGATGGTTGATGTAACGGATGGCCGATACATTGTCCGTCTTGAGAAGGACGCAAGACTGGACCGAGTCTTTGGTCCAGCATTGGATCGTAAAAGATCCCCCCAACAGTTTTGACAGTTGATATGCAACTGTTGTTATTGAGGAGACCACACACATCCTGTGGTGAAGTCGCCACACCTGTTGCCCCACCCGGTCCTGCTGGCGTCTGACTCTATGACAATATCCGGCACGGAGCCGAATATCGCACGCCCATGCCAGGCCTCCATATTGGCTAGCGACCACTGGAGTTCTTCTTTGGCCTCCGCCGAGAGGGTTACCTTCTGAGAGTAGGTCAACCCCCTGCGCAGGTGATGGCTCTTGAGCTGTTGCAGAGCCCTGTAATGAAGCGGTGTGAGAAGTTGGCTATGTAGTGTTTCCAATTCTGGAACCACTTGGTATCAGTCCAAACAAACCCCAAAGATGTCTGGTTGTAAGTCAACCTTGTTAGACAAGCTATCCTAGTGGTAGCATGGACTAAGCAGCCTTAAAGGCTTAACTTAAGAGGTCGTGTTAAGCGAGCTGTTTTACCACATACAATCCTGTAATCAAATGAAAGGACACCACACAAGTATATTTTATAAAAATATATGTGTTTATTTCTAAATTAATCCCCAGTACTCTTTATGAGCAAAGGGGCACAAGCGTTAAATCAAAAGCACAGTATAACATACAAAGTTGCACAATTTTGGATGAGGGCCGGTGGCCACTCAAACCATATACTAAAAAAGTGGTATGAGGGATACCAATCAAACAGTGGTTAGGCCTAGGGCCTAGAGAATCGCTGGGAGCAGTCAGGACTAGCAATGCTGAAGTCGGGAGAAGCCCGCGGGATTCGGGTGCAGCATGTAAAGTGCGGCTTGCACCAATGCAATGTCAATGGTGCGTAAAAGTTACACAAAGTTAGTTTAAGGGCACTTCCGCTGAACCTAGAGGAACAAAACTTAAGACACAGACCCTAGAGGTGTGTACCAGTGTGGGAACACCGGCGTTGCAATGTTACCTCACCCACAGGAAGTGGGTGCACAGGGTCGAAGTGGCGTCGGGTTTTGACACGCAGGTTCTTGGCGCTTGAAGCTGAAGATGCTGCAGGCGATGTGAAGGAGAAGTGTCCGGTGGATCCAAGGGTGGATCTGAAGTGGTGAACACCTGAAAGCAGAGGGGACAATGTTCAAAGTCACTGACCAGTGACCACCGTGGAACCAGATTGGAACCAGGCAAAGTCGGGTGCAAACAGGTGATGAGGTGTTGCTTCTCTCTGCAGCCACGTAGACACGAAGAGGTCAAGGACGTCCAGGAGTCGATCACGAGCTGCCCCTTAAAGGCTCTAGCTAATGGCGGTGTCGGCAACTCGATTGAAGCAAACAAGCCTTGGCTAATGCAAGCCATGGGGAAAGTGAAAAAGGCTAATTACTCGGACCAGCAAGGTCAGAGCGGGTACTCCTTTCTACAGGAGCGAGGGCAGGTCTGGAGCAACCAGACCCATGGTGTAAATTGTAGGTTTCGTCGCCAAGATGGCCGCTGACCATGTGACAAGTGGCCGGGATGGCGAGTCGAGTGGCACAAAACAAAAGGGCCCCACGCAGAACGTGGAGATGCTGGAGGGCTGATCTTTGGTGCAAATGCTGCTCGGTTGTGAGGCTTCTCAAACCCCAAAGCACAGAGTCGAGGGTGCCTCGGGTGCTGCGCAGTCAGCGTCTCGGGGGTCTTTCAAGATGTCCGCTCCCACGTCTCTCGGTGCCTCCACGGGTCCCTTCTTTGCAGGGACTGTGGATCGGGCTGTGTGAAGTCTGGGAAGCTGGGTCTTGTCAGGCTCTGCACTCGGGCTCCGGCGGGAGGCGGTAGCAAAGCAGACGTCGAGGTGCTGGGTGGTGCCTGTTTTCACAGGGTGGCCCCTCCTAGGCCACAAGGGAGATGCTCTTCAGTCTTCTATTCATCGGAAAGTTGAAGTCCAGTCGTCTTCTTAGTTTGAAGTTGATTTCAGGATAATCTGAGTTGCATTGGCACTGCTCCCACTCTTATTCCAATCTGAGTGGCGGATCTCCAGCTAGGTCCCTCCCTATGGGTGGGACCAGGAAGGAGGACGGTTACACCCCCTTTCCTTTGTCCAGGTCACACTGGAGCTGGGGCTGGGATGCCCCAGAACCGGTTTGACCGGATTATGCAAGGGGAAGCTTTGTGCTCCCCAGGCACTGTCTGGTTTCTTTCAAACCTCCCTGCTACAATCCACTATCTCCTGTCTGGGGTGGTGTGACACCTCCCTGCGACAGGAAAGCCTTTGTCCAGGCCTCCTCTGCTGAGTTTCGGTCAGCAGCAGGAGGTCAGACATGTGTCTGTGGCAGAAGCATCCATTTTGTGGATCTGAGGCTCTTTTAAAAATCAACCGCGTTTTAGAAAAAGTAACATGTCGTCCCCTCTAGAGGGGTGGAATGCTACCCCCGTCGCCAGGACTGGTGAGGGGGTAGTATTCCAATTCGTATGACACCTTACACGACATGTTTTGATAAAGCCAAACCAAAGTTAGCATATAACCGCGAGGATTATAATACACTTAATAGTATATGGTTTGGCATTATCCCGGAACAGCTAAGGGAATTGGTCCCAACAGCTGCAGACAGGCTCAGCTCATGCTAGAGCACCATCTCACATTAAACCACGCACTCTGCCTTCAGGATTGTTAAGGCCTGCCATAGGAGTGGCTCACAGGTTTATATGTGTCCAGATAGGTTTAGATATAGGCATACTATATCTAAGCAAGGGGTGATTACACCACCTTGTCCCAGCTGAGTGATCAGCCAGTTGTGTCAATTTTAGATAGCCAGCCAGGGGTGGCAAAAGATATGCTGCAGCCCCTGGTAGGCCTTGGATGCACCTATGCCCTGGGCACCTATAGTGCTCTATACAGGGGCTGATAAGGTGACCCAAGCCAATCTAGTTATGCACCTAGGGTACATGGAATCCATTTTACAGAGAGAGCAGATAGCCTGGGGCCCTGATTAGCAGGGAACCAGGCCAACTAAGTCGAAAACCAGCTAAACACAAGGCAAAAAATCTGGGGTAACCATAGTCAGGTAGCCACCTTCCTACAAGCGGGCCCGGGAAGATGGCCTGGATCGAGGCTGAGAGTAGCCCCACAATCTGGGCCAACTGTCTCAAGGAGAGCTGGGGCTGAACAACGCCCTCCTGAGCTCATGACGAATCTTCGTCATCTTGCTAGCCGGAAGACTGAGGGTACAATCCATGGAGTTGATGGAAAAATCTAAAAGCACCACCCTCTGGGCCGCTGAGAGGGTTGACTTCTCCTCGTTGATCACGAAGCCCAAGCCCTGAAAGAGATCCACCGCCCTTTGCAAATGGCAAGTTAAGGCACAAGGACACTGTGCCATGAGGAGGATGTCGTCCAGGTAGAAATATAAATCTTACACCCAACGCTTGCAAACACTCGACCACCGGGCGCAGAACCTTGGTAAAGCACCAAGGGGCAGAGGATAGGCCTAAGGGAAGCATTGTGGACTCTTAAACCTTGACCAGCAACCGAAATTGAAGGAAAAGTCAGTGGGGCGGAAAAATAGGGATGGCCAGGTATGCGTCCTTGAGATCGAGATGCGGCATCCAGTTGCCGGGCCGGAGAAGGTCGCGCAGAAGATGGATATCCTCCATCTTGAAATGGCGGTAAACCAGCCATTCATTGAACTTATGCAGATTTTTGATGGGACGCTGACCCCCATCCAGTTTGTCTACCAAGAAAAGGTTGCTGACGAAACCGTTGAGATGAAAAGAGGTCTCCACCACCGCGCCCTTGGTGAGAAGGGAGCATACCTCCTGGTCGACTAAGACAATTTCAGCCTCCGAAAAGGCAAGGGGTCATGGCAGAACCGGCTGCACAGGGTGCCCGTAAATCTCGATGTGGAAACCCTGCATGGTTTGTAGAACCCAGGTGTCCCCCATGACAGAAGTCCACGCCTGGAAAAAATGCGCCAGATGGCTCCCTACTTTTAGAATGGAAGAAGGGAGAACATTCACCAGATGAACCAGAGGTGCCACCACCTCTACCGTCTCTGTTCTTCCCACAACATCCTCTGGTCAGGTAGAAGTTTCCGAAACGGGCTTGGCCCTGGTCCTGCCTGCAGTTGGAGCCTTGTCCTCTATTTTGGTTTGGACGGCCGGACAAGCGGCCCCTGCCTCGCCCATCCCCATGGAAAACCCGAGGGAGAAATACCTTTTTGATGGAGGACTTCGCTTTATCTAACGGCATAAAGGTATTAACAAAACATCAGAGCTCTCTGAGAAAAGGGTCTCAAAAGAGGCCACCTCTGGCAATGGTCCAGCCTCAGAGTCGGCGAGATCCCCAAGCGTGGGATCAACCTTAATAAAAAAGGGCCATCGCTACTCTGTACAGTTAGCGCAATTAGCGTTCCCAAGGAACACTATTACGTGCTGGGCCCATGCGGAGAGAGTGTCCGGGGAAATAAGAGAACCTGAAGACTTAGCCTCCTCCGCCATATCCAAGATCTTCGTGGCTAACCCTAAGGCATCCAACAGCTTGTCTTGACAAGCTCGCAACGACCTGTCAATGCCCTTCTTAGGGTCCTTGATGAGTTTCTGCAAAAAAGTCGCCATGCGAGGGTCAATGTCAGGGGTGGCGGCCACTTTACCCTCCACAGAGGGGCGAGGACACTCCGCCCTAAGGCAGCTCCAAGCTGAAGCCTCTAACAGCCGGCGGATGCGACTAGCCACATACTGGGCTACCTTCTCACATGGCGCCCAGTTCGACGATCTAGGATGGAGAATATCATCAGGTTCCAGCATGTCTGAGCAGATATCCTGGGAAGCCGGCTCAGACACCGGGCGGGACGGACGCCAGGGATGGGAGGGACCAGCATCATCGTCGTCCCCTGGAACAGAATCCCCGCGGGGGTGGGAGCCACAGGCGGAGCCTTAGCTGCCAAGAAGGCTTGTTTAAGGTAGGCAATGGCGTCCAAATCAACCCCAGCCTCCTTAGGGTGCTTGGCAGGGGGATTTAGGATCAGCGGCGGCACCGCTAGGGTCAGAAGAGGCGGCGGAAGCGTTAGGCTCAGGGGTGACCGGGGCGGCGTGGCTGGCCGTGGTGAGTGGGCAACCCTGGCCAGCTTCTCCCAGGCTTGCTCGATGCAGCAGGAGAGGCGGTCCTCTAACGGACCCATAGCCTGCTCCACCACCTTGTAGATGGATTCATCCACCTTATCATAGAAATTTTCGTCCCACTGTAATGCCGTTAGTGGGTCTTCCTCCCACTGATCATCATCATATGCATCATCCTGGTAAGAAGCCATGAGAGGTTCCGAAGAATGAACCAGGTAAGTGGGCAAATTGAAACAGGGGCTACCTCAGGCTATGGGAGGCTGGGCTTCAGCCTACAGGTAAGCTCACTACAGAAGGGGCAAGCCCTGGGCCCAAACAGCCTCAAGCAACAATGTAAGGGAGGCAGCCTGCTTCCTGGGCCTCAGCAGGTAATCCTGCTTGTCAGACTCTCACAGAGCATGAAGTGCATCAAAAAACGGACCCACAGTGTCAGAAGTAAAAACGCCACTCTGTCTAACAACAGATTTATATAGACTCTCAGGAAAGCGTTCATGGGCCGTTGAGCGCATCTGAAACTACAAAGACCCCGCAGGGTGTAAGAAGCAGTCAGGCAGGCAGTCTCCGGCACCGCAGGGAGTACCAAGGTCACATCACGGAATGCGCGTAATCCCAGGAACGGCTGTCATGCTGAGGACGCGATATGCCCTCCAGCGGCCGGAGGAATGCTGCGAGCCGCACTATGTCACCGCCGTTAGGGAGGGGCACTCCCACGGTGGGGCGCGCAAGTCCAAGGCGCTTGGCTGACATGCGCTGAAGTAAACAGTTAAAGTATTCCTGAAAAAACAAACGAGGGCAAAGCCACACGCTGCCAACAAAGAATGGCGGAAATGGCAAAGCAAGGCGCGCTGCAGCTTTTCAGAGCCTACGTGCCTAACAAAACCGCTTGACAAAATAGCAAAAAGAGCGCGATCGAGCCAAAGAAGCGCTCACAAGAACACAATGTAAATCAATATCAGAAACAATGAATATTAAAAAATACAACAGTATAGCAATGCCAGAATCACTGAATACCAATAAACATCAATTACACACTGAGAAAGAGAAACATGGCTTAACTGGCTGCGAGCAGCGAAGAAAGAGGGGGAATGGAAGCTGACAGAGGACTATTAGGGACATGGAGCCCTGTGATTGGTGGACTTATGTGGACGTTCTGTGTTGGGATACTCTATTGTTTGAATCTTGTTATCCCCTAAGGTTCATGGGAATAGTGGTTTTGTTAAGTTCTTTGAATGGCTGTTATTCAATAAAGTGAAGAAAGGATAGCATAATCCTCGCCTCCGGTCCTGACATAGAATTTAATTGCATATTTCATACCTCACATACAAGTGTCATATCAACACTGTTCCCTCTGACTCCTGCACACAAAAAATGCCCATAGACACTGGGCAGGCATCACATGTCGACTACTAGTTTGAAACTCAGCACTCTTACATCAAAGAACATGCATCAAGGAGACAGATGATAGAACCGCCTCACAACCTACACCATGGCTCACAATACTCTCACCACCTTCAGGAAAGGTTTCAAACCTTTCTTTTAACGCCCAACTTTGTAATATTTGAAGAAAAAAAAGTATGCCAAAAGTTCAAATTGTCACTTGCGTAATGAAGTTTCATTTAAAAGAGAGTCACATGAATCAATTCAAAAAGTAAAATAATCCTACTATGAAGCCTACTTTAACTTGTAGCTTTGAAGGGAAGTTCTTACTTAACCTAAAGTCACAGTTTGGAGTAATTAGTGCCTACAAAATAGCCACGAGGTCACCGTATCTTATTTTATGCACCTTTATATAAATATATATATAAATGAATAACGATGGTCACCAAAATAATCCAGAAACCATGTTAGATGTCCTTGATGGAGCGTATCTGTGTTGTTTGTTAAAAAGTTAATGCATGTGCAGAAAACATGGAAATAAAAACAAGAAATTAACTAGTCACAGCTGCATTGTTATAGCCCTATATATTATTTTAAATCTATGTAACTTTAATGCAATTGTATACATAACATTATACCAGTGTAATTCCCATTGTTAAAAGAAATGTTAGTTGGAAAAACTATGAAACCTGGTATAAGAACACATATCTTCAAAATGTTGCTACACCCATCCAGACAGGGTTCATTTTCATTGTAATAAACACAGATAAAATACAGAAATGTACAAACTATAGCAGTGGCCGCAATAAATAATTTACTCTATTTACTTGTATAGATTTAATCTCATGGATTGAAGTAAATGAAAATATTGTCACGTATTTCTGTAATGCTAAAATATAAAAGCTGTAGAGAGACAACTTTTTCATACATTCCTGGCCTATTTGCTGTGAGTTTGCATTTATTCTATTTAGATAGTTCTCCTATCCAAAGTCTATTTTTCATCTGATATCAAGAATTTGCTTCATCTGATCTATTTTGCTCCCCTTGGGGTGAGGTAATATAAATTTTATGGTCATGTTGTGTTCCCTAGCGAGTACCCCACCGACTCCATGTACGAGTTAAAAGTGCATGTAACTTCCCTCCTGTACCAGCTATGAAGACGCAAATACATTTGCGTCCAACGTTAACTTGTCCTCTTTCAGACCCACCATGAATGGGTTTGATGGTCCGTTCCTAAGTATGCTATGCCAACGTCTTTTTGAAGTGTACTCCTACGTTTTTCAGCCTGGCTGAAAGTAGGCCCTGAATCTCTGCCACCGAGCCTCTTTTCTGGCTTCTGACTGCGAGGGCCTCTGCCCAAGCAGCCCCCGTACCCGTGAACTCTGACTTACTTCTAGCGCGGCCCTCCGTGCTCAGCTCAGCCTGCTGCCTGCCAAGATTGACTATAACCTTCGAGTTATCTGTTTTCCTCCCCGAAGATACATTCCAGCCTGCTAGCTTCAGTAAACATCCTTCCTCAGCTACAGGGCTAAAGGGCCGACCTGTCTTTATGCAAGTAATTCATAGCCTCTGTTGCCATGCTTCCATGGAAGGCCCCATGCCCCCACGCTTCTCATACAGACACTCAGGCGCTTATACACGCACTCACAGCAAGTATAGAATAGCTTCTGCTCTAGAGACCTTTCTGCCCAGATAGCTTAGTTCCTAAACATCAGATATCGGATATGATAGAAGCACAAGTTGATCTGACATGCCAGACTTCTGTCTCTTTCCGCCAGTGTAAATGTCAAGTCCCCTGCACCCCGTCTATCACACGTCATGCAGCTGCGCGCGCATCCAAGCTTCCGATTTCCGCTGACATTGCAACATTCTGTTAGCACCACCCCTTGGTGCCACCCACTTGCGTCACCTATCAGTGACGTTTCTAGCACACACGCCTAGTTTACGCCTCTTGATGATGTACTAGCACCACGTGTATACTGTTATCTTGTCTTCTCTCAGCTGTTACGCCTCTTACATTGAACATTATGATGTAAATCAAGTATATAAGCTATGTATTGTCAATAAACGACGGCGCGCTCATCTATCCCTTCTGACACCCTGTGTGGTGGTCAGAACATGATATCCTGATTCCTTTATGAGGAATAAAACCCTTAGAAACTCTTACACCACGGACTCTGTTTTCCTTCTTTCCGATTGAGTTATTATTGATTAAGTACTTACCTGCATAGAAATTAAGAGAGTAAATTAATTATTTACATCATTGTGGCGCCCGAATAGGGACCCCTCCCCCACCTCACGCGCCGGAAGGTGCGTTGCAATCCGTGTCCCCTGCCATCAGTTAGACGGACAACACGTGTACTGGCAGGATTTCCTGCATCCCCCTCTGACACACGGAGGTGACGAAGACTGCGATCAGTGCCCAGACGAGGCGGTGAGGAGTGCGGAGGATCCCGACCAGAGCCCAGCCGAAGGAAGCAAGGTCCGAGGTGTGAAGAGGCCCACCAGTTTTCCGAAGTTTTCCGAAGTTTTCCGAAGTTTTCCGAAGTTTTCCGAAGTTCCGAGTCGAGTCCAGTCGAGTTTTCCGAGGCCTTCTGTTTTCCGTGCTTCCCGGTGAGTACCATTGCTGGGTCGTATCTAGACGGGTTTGGGTACGCAAGTCCGGTCTGCACTGTTTTTAGGCAGTGTATCTGTACTGTTTAGCAGTATATAAAGTATTCCGAATTTCTGCACTGTTACAGCAGTGTATCTGTATCGTTGAGCGGTACATTCAGAGTAGGGGGAAGTTAGCTATGTCTTTAAATGTTTCATGTGATTAATGTCGTGGTATGAATGTGATTGTTCTTGTGTATTATTGTGTTTTTTTTGTTTAAATAGTTACAGGCGAAATTAAGTATTAAGGATCAAGCATTTCAGTATCAAGTAGACACAATGCCGTTTTTTAACAAATTAAAGCAGATAGGAACTAGGAAAGGGATGTTAGAGGAAGAGATTCCAATCCCCCCTAGGGACACTCCAGGTAATTTCATGTATAATAAGCATGGCATAGACGCCATCTTGTATCTAGAGTTATGGACAGATTATACCAAGCACCTAGAGGAAAGATACCGATGGCCAGTTAACGGAACATGGGATGCCGAGTGCATCATAAAGGTAGAAGAAATATTACGGAAAAAGAAAGCTAGACAATCTCAGAAAGACGCCATAGAATTTTGGCGTAAGGAATCACGTAAGCGTGCTGATAGAGCACTCCGTAGAGAAGACAGGCTTAAAGAATCAGAAAAGGCCCAAGAAAACGAATTAGTTACTGAGGGAATTCGAGTAAAAGTAGAACAAATAGATCGTATCCTAAATGGCAAAGTGAACAACATGTATCTTTTGGCCGATGGTACCCCTGACGCCATTTCAGAAATACCGAAAAATTTGCCGTCACCATTAGTTCCAACTAAAGTAATGCATAAGACTACTAAAGACATATTCCTAAATTCATATCTCGAAGATGTAGCGCCAGCTTACACCAATCTGCCTGTTCGTGCCCTGCCTACTGACAGGGCCGGGGGTGGTACTGCCCCCCAAGATCACTCTCAGCCGACACCGAAAAAGACTAGTCCCGTTCCGCCAGCTCCGCCACTTCCCTCACCTAAAACTGATCTGCCGAAACCACTTCAATCAGATCCTACTAAAAGACAAATTCAGATACTGACTACATACAGAGATAATGCCCAAGTTTCCGCTTCAGAAGGTGCGACCGCGGGTCTCCAGACCCCGCCACCGACTCACAGATTAAATCTCAGAGGTATGCAGAGTCCTTTTACGCACAGATCCCCCCGTTCTTCTAATTCATCCCGTCTTGATGCACTAAAAGAAAATATGTCAGTTTGTAGATATGATCCAGAACCTGGACAGGACGACTTAATGATATTAGCGTCTTTACGGTTAAGATCTGCTACTGATAGTTTGCTATGTTATGCAGGAATGAAGGAGCACCTAGATAGAATATATGAGTTCGTTCAAACGGGAAAGGACCCCGACAGTATTAAGGATGCCCTGGAGAAACAGAAAGTTACCATGCAAGCACTGATACTACGATTTTTCATAAATTGTCTAATAAGAGAACGAGACAGGCCCGGAACAGAGCAGAGTGAATTGGATGCATTGAACAAGTGGGGTCAAAATATAGCCGATGGAAAACATGACAGACAAAATTGCATAGAGGCCATGTATAAAAAGATTAAGAAAGCAGTGATAGCAGTACACGAGAAAGAGAAAGAAAAGGCTCCCTCCGAGGAGGAAGAAGAATCTGAAGAACTAGAACCGACTACAAGCACTATAGCATATGTAGGTAAGGGAACTTATCTTAGGAAGGGTATCCGTCCAGAAAGCAAGAGAGTTTTCTTCTCTGCCTTAACGAATCCGAATTCTGCTGAACATCAGTTCCAGGAAACTGATAAACGGCTTCGAGATCGAGTTGGGTACCATGTACTCAATTCTATGGATGAACAAGAATTAGCCCGATCAGCGGTATCATGGGCCGAAAATGCAAACATATATAATGATGACACGGTAGCACAGACATTTCTGAACCTCTCCCCCGACGAACAGAAATTAGCAGGGGTATATATGATTCAGCACCTTCTCATCAAATACAGAAAACATTATTCCGATCCAGGTCCCTTACATGAGACACTAGAAGCACTACTGATGGATAGATGGAGAGGCCTAAGCACTAAATTAGTTCAAATAATTCTAGAACAACGACGCAGATATGACACCTTTGTAAGTCCTGAATATGTTCCCGCCCCACCTCCAGAAAGGAAAATGTACCATATGCAGTGCGGGGGTGGTATTGAAAGTCAGAACCCCTTGCGAGAAGTGCACCCTGTTATGGGTGAGGATAAAATTTTGAAACGCGTGTATGTACACACGCCTCTAACTAAATTAGAACTGTTAGAAATGAAGAAATTAGTACCGTGCCATGATAAAGACCCTGCAGGTTTTCATAGAGAGCTTAAAGACATGTTACTGATGGGGGACTACACATATGATGATATCATGAAAATGTTGAAAGTATTATTGCCTACGGGTATATTCGAGAAATTAAAGGAAAAGGACTGGGAGGTGGGAGACGCAAAGATTGCCTGGGCAGAAATAGAGGATGAAGAAAAGAAACGGGTTCCAGGGTTAGGCCTTGGGGACAAAACTAAAGCATTACCAGGTTTAATAGTACAGGTCCTGCCCAGATTATTGACAACTAGAAAGGAGGATTGGGATGCAATCTCGTCCTGTAAACAGAAACATGATGAAGATACTAGCGACTTTTATTCAAGATTTGAGAAATGTTTTATTATCAATAGTGGCCTCCAGCCAAGTAGCGAGTCGTACCCACATCTTTTTGTATCAAAGTTAGTCGAGAATTCCCTACCGTTAGTTAAAAATAGAGTGTATAAAGTCGAGAGTACATGGCAAGCAAATACGCCATCCCAGATGTTACAAATGTTACAATATCACCAGAATAGAATTAGGGAAGAACAAGATCAGGAACAGAAGCGCATGAAAGACACGAAAATGAAAATGTTAGTAGCCCAGACGGTCCCATCCGACAGTCACAGGAAAGGTACGACCCAGACAAGTCACGCTGCAGCTCCTGTTAAAGGGACATGCAATTATTGCAAGCAGCCAGGTCACTACGTACACGAATGTGCAGTTCTGAAACATAACATAGCGACAGGTAAAACTAAAGAGAGACCGCATCCGCCTAGACAAGACCATAACCAGCATCAGTCTACCCAGAATACACAGCCCATGCATGCATCCGCACAGACAGCACAGACCGTAGCAGTACCACAGCCACAGCCCATTGCTGCAACTCAGCAAGTCTCACAACAGATGTACCAGTATGCCCAGTCTGCTTACCCCGAATATTCCCGATATACATGAAACAGCCTAGAGAGGGAAGGTGGCTTGCCTCTTATCGAGATTCCTGTAGATCAAGAAGGTCCTTATGTACACAGTCAAGTATTGGGGAAAGATAGAAAGTTTTTAATTGACACAGGGGCAAGTCGCACTACAATAAGTCATGACGAAGTTCCAGGGGCACCCCTCTCAGGCTCACAAAATGTTTCCCTTGGTTTTTCAGGACAACCTATTGTAAATGAAGTATCAGAACCAGTTCCCCTGGCTGTGGGTCCATTATCACGCGTTACAGACCTGTTACTAACAAAATCATGTCCGGAAAATCTGTTAGGAATTAAAACACTGAAGGCTCTAGGGGCTATAATATGCTGCTCCCCGGAGGGAGTTAGACTCTTTCTGCGGGATTTCAAGGGTCATTACGTCCTTCGTGAGTTTGACGTCAGATTGAAAAATGTACCTGATTACTTGTGGGCAAAAGGCCCAACTGATGTAGGATGTATGCACATTACACCATACCGCGTTACCCTCAAGGCAGGTGTTGTATTACCCAGAATCAGACAATACAAGTTACCACCCGATGCTGTAGCGGCTTTACTGAAAATCATTGAAGAGCTCATTGCCCAAGGAGTGGTCGTCGAGACCGACTCCAATATCTGTAACTCACCCATCATTCCGATTCTTAAACGTACTGATCCCAATGCACCGCCAGTATATCGGCTGGTGATTGATCTTCGAGAATTGAATAAATGCATTATCCCACAGTATCCTGTGGTCCCCGATATATCATCTCTCTTGACTGCTATTGATTCAGAAGCAACGTTCTTTACTGTAATTGATCTCAAGAACGCCTTCTTCAGCGTGCCTATTGATCCAGAGAGCCAATATCTCTTCGGATTCTGTTTAAATGGACGCAGTTTCAAATTTTCGCGCGCACCTCAAGGATTCACAGAAAGCCCCAGCATCTATAGTCAAGCACTGAAAAGACAACTAGATTGTATTCAAATGCCAGTTAACACCGCTTTACTACAATACGTCGATGATCTGCTGATCACCGCACGAAGTGAGCCCGAATGTGAAAAAGCATCACTGACAGTTTTACATTTCCTGGCCGACAAGGGACACAAGGTGTCTCCTTCGAAGCTACAATTCTGTGTTCAGCAAGTTGTGTACTTGGGTCACTTGCTGTCCAAAGTGGGGAGACAGCTCACTCCCGATCGCATTCAGTTAATTGTGAACATGCCGCAACCCAAGACACAAAAGGAAGTGCGGGCCTTCATAGGCCTCACCTCGTACTGTAGACAATGGATTCCCCAGTATGCATTTCTAGCTAAACCACTCATCCAGTTAACGACACAGGAGGCAGCGACTTCGACTGTCCTCCCTTGGACTCAGGAACACACACAAGCTTTTGAAGAATTAAAGAAAGTTTTATGCCAAGCACCAGTTTTAGCGACACCATGTTACAGCAAACCGTTTACACTTTTTGTTACAGAACGTGATGGCACAGCGTTGTCTGTCCTCACTCAAGACCAAGCAGGTTCACATAAGCCTTGTGCTTATTTTTCTAGTACATTGGATTCAGTAGCTCAAGCACTCCCTGCGTGCTTAAAGTCAGTAGCAGCAACAGCGTTAGCAATAAGACAAAGTGATTCAATTGTTTTAGGTCATCAGTTAACAGTTCAAGTACCACATTCTGTAGAGGTTTTGTTAAACAGAACCCAGACTCAACACTTAACTATAGCACGACTGACAGGTTATGAATTAACACTATTCCAGCCACACATAGAAATCAGACGTTGCAGCATCCTGAACCCCGCAACACTGTTACCTACAGTTATGACAGATCCAGCTCCGCATGATTGTATAGAAATAATTAATGCAGTAACTAAGCCTAGACGAGACTTAACAGATGTCCCATTGACAAATCCAGACCTGACACTTTATGTGGACGGTTCATGCATGAGAACAAGTACAGGAGAATTAGTGGCCGCGTACGCCGTGACCACTGAAACTGAAATTAAAGAAACACATCGTATTGACACACTGTCTGCTCAAGCAGCAGAGCTCATCGCTCTGACCCGAGCCTGTATTCTAGCCAAGAACAGAAATGTTAACATATACACAGATTCCCGCTATGCCTTCGGAGTTGTACACGACTTCGGAGTCCTCTGGCAAGAACGAGGTTTTCTGACTTCCCATGGGGCCAAGATACAACATGGCCCCCTCATTCAAGCACTGTTAGAAGCAATACATTTGCCCTCGGGCATATCAGTCATGAAGTGTAAGGCACATACTAAAGTCACAGATTCTGTTTCCCAGGGTAACGACCTGGCAGACCAGACAGCAAAACATACAGCATTGACTTACACCCAGACTACTGATGTGACAAAGACAATAGTCCAGACACAGTGTATGACAGTTAGAGATCCCGCCCTAGACGTAATTGACATCCAGACACATGCTACTCCAGAGGAGATAAAGAAATGGACTGAACTAGGAGGGATTCAGACAGATCAAGGTTGGGTGACGAAGGGAAAATCTATATGGTTTCTCCCCGACTCAATGGTTCAAGTCATGATAAATACAGCACATAGTCCTGCCCATCTTGGAGAGAAAGCCATGTTAGACAGTTTACAGAATCTCTGGTACAACAAACACTTACGAGCAGCAGCAAAACAGAAAGTGCGTACTTGCATGATCTGTTGTCAGTTCAATCCAGGTAAAAGCGTCCCTGTTGAGCAAGGTGGATTTCATCCTCCCGATCACCCTTTTGAAGTCCTCCAGATGGATTATATCCAGATGAATAGCTGTAGAGGATTTAAGTATGTCCTTGTAATTGTTTGTGCTCTGTCCCGCTGGACCGAAGCATACCCAGTCCCAGACTACACTGCTCCGACCACTGCCAGACAGTTGGTTCGTGAATTCTTCCCACGGTACGGTTTGCCCCGTGTCGTGTACTCAGATAACGGACAGCCGTTCTCGTCCGAGTTGATGAAACAAGTTTCCCTCTTGCTAGGATATCAGTGGAGGTTCCACTGTGTCCGACATCCCGAAGCAGCTGGCCTTGTAGAAAGGCATAATCAGACACTAAAAATCCGCCTTGCCAAGATCTGTCAGGAAAAAGGGGTCGACTGGATAGTCGCCCTGCCCGTGGCACTATTCTACATGAGAATGGTTGCCCACTCGAGATCAGGGCTATCTCCGTACGAAGTGGTCTTTGGAAGACCGCCGAATATGTGGGGGACGCCCGTTCCGAAAAAGATCACTGATATTGATTGTAACATGTTGACAGATTACCTTGCCTCCTTGATGTCTGCACTCCAATCATGTCGTTCACAGGTTGCCGCAGCCTTCCCTGACAACACCGATGTAAAGGCGCATGAGGTCCGCCCAGGTGACCTGGTAGTCGTCCGGAATTTCGACCGGAAAAGTCCGCTGGAGCCCCGCTGGAAGTCTCCAAAGACCGTTCTGCTTACCACTAGGACCGCCGTGAAAATCGAGGGGAGAAAGGGGTGGGTCCACACGAGTCACATCAAACTATGCAATGAACTAAAAAACGGACTGAAACAGGACTCTGACTCGTCCACCCCCACCAAAGACTGTGTTGAAGCACAAGACGTTACTGTGCCTAAAAGAGAAAAGACTCCTCAAGAACTTTACCGAATGAAGCTTCGATCTAGCAAGTCAGACAGTTTAATTGTTTAAGTCCTCCCTTAGGTGAATCGGTTAAATAGTTTCTGACATGTATCCCCTAGATCGAGTTAGAGAGAGAGAGGAAAAGAGAAGAACATATTGCAAATCACTTCGTAGTCACTGCATAGTGACACTAATAATCATGTTTATTCTGAGTATTCTAATTATTATTGCCAGCATTCTGCTTCCTATGTACTGGCCTATTTTCAGGCGTGAACAATCTGCTTACAATGTCTCTGCTGAACACACTTTTAGTGAACTTCCTGCACATGAACTCTCTTACAGACTTGCGCTGCGCAACAATACATTCATTAGTATGTTACACCATTCCCATCAGACAAATAATGCTACAGACTGTTGGATATGTGGCCGACTCCCTCCCTACCAGAATTACAAGGGAGCTCTGCCTCTCTTTCCGTACCCATTCACTCACAATGGCTCCTGTGGAGCATGGTTTAAAATAATTAATTCTTTAGATCCTGATATTGCTGTTTTCGATGGGGGCTGGGTTTGGGGAAACTTGAACTTAGTCCTGCTCAACGTCTGTTATCCGGATAAAGAGGGACTTCCCACTCGAATAGGAACTGATCTAGAAAATGAAGTATATGGATTAGGTAATTACACAATTAGCCTTATGATCCTCACTGTTGAATCTGAAACTGCTCCAGTTTTGCCCCATATGTTAGTATTACCAGTCACAGGTGAATTATGTGTTAGCAAGAAAGGTTCAGTACACGTAGGTCATAGTAAATGCACTACTGTGGTCGAGTTCAGTGACCATGGTAAATCGTCCTTTAAAGCTATCAGTCATTCCTACTTTGTTTGTGGTCATACCGCATACATACGTTTGCCTCCAGATTGGGATGGTACCTGTTACATTGCCTTCCTTCTGCCACCTGTTTTCCTAGCTCCTCCTGATTACCATAGAAATACGAATCTAGCACCGAATAGACCCAAAAGAGATATTCCCCTTGTCGACTACACAGAAACGGCATGGGAACAGTACACTGATTTCAATAAAGGATTCTTTTTCTTCCTAGGACCTGTCCAAAACAGTAAATTAATACGCAGATTAACGAGAACACTTGAAGCAGTAGTGAACGAAACTGCCTCCGCTCTAGGTAACTTAACAGAGGAGCAGTCTGCTATACGGACTGTTGTCCTTCAAAATCGTCTTGTGATTGACGTCATCTTGGCAGATAGAGGTGGAGCTTGTAAGGTCATCGGGTCAAGTTGCTGTGTTTTCATTCCACAAAACGCACCATCTGTCTATCAAGCTATCACCCGTTTACATAAAATTGCAAATCAGATACATCAGAATCCAGGCACCTGGACTTGGTCCGGTTGGTTCTGGACTACGTTAACGGCTTGGGGATGGAAGATCTTATCGTTCCTAGGCATTGGCCTTGTTATAGTATTCAGTTGTTGCCTGTGCCTGCAGTGTGGGCCAGCGATATGTGGACTGTGTGCCACATCCTGCATTGAGCATTCCAGTTGCCTCTCAAACAGTCAAAGAAAGAAAGACGAACATATAATGTTACAAGAACAAACTGATCGATTTATGAGGATCGACATATCATGAAGGGTCCGTAGGGAACAAGGAGGGAATGAGGTAATATAAATTTTATGGTCATGTTGTGTTCCCTAGCGAGTACCCCACCGACTCCATGTACGAGTTAAAAGTGCATGTAACTTCCCTCCTGTACCAGCTATGAAGACGCAAATACATTTGCGTCCAACGTTAACTTGTCCTCTTTCAGACCCACCATGAATGGGTTTGATGGTCCGTTCCTAAGTATGCTATGCCAACGTCTTTTTGAAGTGTACTCCTACGTTTTTCAGCCTGGCTGAAAGTAGGCCCTGAATCTCTGCCACCGAGCCTCTTTTCTGGCTTCTGACTGCGAGGGCCTCTGCCCAAGCAGCCCCCGTACCCGTGAACTCTGACTTACTTCTAGCGCGGCCCTCCGTGCTCAGCTCAGCCTGCTGCCTGCCAAGATTGACTATAACCTTCGAGTTATCTGTTTTCCTCCCCGAAGATACATTCCAGCCTGCTAGCTTCAGTAAACATCCTTCCTCAGCTACAGGGCTAAAGGGCCGACCTGTCTTTATGCAAGTAATTCATAGCCTCTGTTGCCATGCTTCCATGGAAGGCCCCATGCCCCCACGCTTCTCATACAGACACTCAGGCGCTTATACACGCACTCACAGCAAGTATAGAATAGCTTCTGCTCTAGAGACCTTTCTGCCCAGATAGCTTAGTTCCTAAACATCAGATATCGGATATGATAGAAGCACAAGTTGATCTGACATGCCAGACTTCTGTCTCTTTCCGCCAGTGTAAATGTCAAGTCCCCTGCACCCCGTCTATCACACGTCATGCAGCTGCGCGCGCATCCAAGCTTCCGATTTCCGCTGACATTGCAACATTCTGTTAGCACCACCCCTTGGTGCCACCCACTTGCGTCACCTATCAGTGACGTTTCTAGCACACACGCCTAGTTTACGCCTCTTGATGATGTACTAGCACCACGTGTATACTGTTATCTTGTCTTCTCTCAGCTGTTACGCCTCTTACATTGAACATTATGATGTAAATCAAGTATATAAGCTATGTATTGTCAATAAACGACGGCGCGCTCATCTATCCCTTCTGACACCCTGTGTGGTGGTCAGAACATGATATCCTGATTCCTTTATGAGGAATAAAACCCTTAGAAACTCTTACACCACGGACTCTGTTTTCCTTCTTTCCGATTGAGTTATTATTGATTAAGTACTTACCTGCATAGAAATTAAGAGAGTAAATTAATTATTTACATCAGGGGAGCACTGCGTTTTCAGGTTGATGGCATGATGGAGGGCTGGATCTGGAAGATGGCAGCAGCATTGAAATCCCATAACAAGCAATATAATGTGATTATTGCTGACTGGCTCACCCTTGCTCACCAGCACTATGCCATTGCAGTACAGAACACACGCCTCATTGGTCGGGAGCTTGCAGAGTTTGTTGAGTGGCTGGAGGTAAGTAACCATATATGAATTTAAGTAAAAATATATCTACTATCCTCACTTATTTGCGTAGAATTTGCAGATATGAAAATTGTGGATACAAAAGAGAAAGAAAAACTATCATAAATTACAATAATATTTATGTTTAAAATCAATTAGGACATTGGGCAAAGTGCATGTCTATTTTAGAGAAAGACAACTTGACCAAAAAGAATCTTGCCACGTTATATAAACTGGAGTCAGAATAGAAGTCCAGTCAATTTTACACAAGAAGGCCAATTAAGGAAAAAACATCATGGGTAGAGGTAGGTTATAATTTTATCTTGGCCCGTAGATCAGAGCACTGAAAGATGAGGAAATAGTAGGTAAGAGCTAACTATTTTCTTGTTAGATGTTGAACTGAATGCCAGAATCTAGGGTAAGAGAAGGCTATCTGTAGACCCAGCATTAGTTGTCTGCCTGAAGTGCTTTAAAAGTTTTCTCAAGTAAATCTGAGGGAGTTGTATCAAATCAAAGTTGACAGGCATATAACAGACCTAAGACTTGAGTTGCAACCTGAGAAGCACTACAATTGGTGCTAATGTCATTGTGAGAGCTGTAAAGGTTACAAAATTTACCAATGCAAAATGTACTAATGTGTAAAAGAATAATAAGGAGCCAAACCTTTAGGGGGCAAGTAGTTTGAATGCTGCCTGGGGCATGTGGCTGGACAGCTTACTTATGAGCCAATATGCATTTAATGTGTGGCGTTCAATGTGATCAAGAATATGGGCTCAGAGGAGTCGGTGAAAAACAGAGTAGTACGGGGCAAGTAGGCGTATTCATGATGGCCCCTGAGGTGTATTCAGTATTTATCTTACCTGATAAAGTCAAGAACTAGAGTGGCTAGAATTTATCGAGTACAATAAATAGCACCTATTTCAACTTTTTCCCTACATATGGAACATAATATATATATATATTTTGGTGCTTACTGAACCAAAATACGTATGTCCCCATAATTACTGGACCTTTTCCTGCTGTTAAATTGTAGGTTTCCCCTGCTGAAACTTACCAGGGGGATTAATACTTATTAAGTGTGATACATTTTTCACAACTCATAATCTAACACCTGAACTAAAAAGCATTTGCTGAGTGATCATAATTTTCTGGCTCACTGGTAATCAGGGCAATAAATTAGAGGTGCAAGGACTAATATACTGAGTCAATCAAAGCAAATGTTATCACACCAAAACTCATCTAGATGAATGGTGGGGCAAGCATATGGGTTGTAAATATATGTCTTGAGGGTGGCTTAGTGGCAGCCTCTGAGCCTAGTTGGGGTTGTGTCCCTGATTCAATACCAAGGATCACATACACTCAGGAACACCATGACTGTGGGTGGGCACTGATTGGTGTACCACCTAGAATTATAAACTTTATTTTTACCCTGTATTTTAGTCCCCTAATTGTGCTGTCTAATAAGTAGTAATCTCTGATGTCTTGAATTAGAAGGGATTTAAAATGTGGCTGTTCATGAAAGTGACTCTGTAAAAAAGACTTAACTGAGTGATATTGACACCCAGATATTCATCTTCTCAGAACACAAACACAGCCCTTGTATGTGTGGTGTACGTATTTGCTTGTGCGCCATTTTTCTGCTTACCCAATGACAAAAAGAAAAAGAGTTACTGAGGAAAATAGAACACTTTTAACTTATTTCAACAGACTTTTGGGCCTGATTTAGATCTCGGCGGATGGGCTACTCCATCACAACGGTGACGGATATCATGTCTGCCGAAATATAAATCCCGTTAAATCCTATGGGATTTATATTTCAGCAGACAGGATATCCATCACCATTGTGATGGAGTAACCTATCTGCCAAGATCTAAATCAGGCCCTTTGTAAAATATACTAACATATAGGGATTTTCTCCCATGCGGTAAGAATGGATGTTTAACAAGTGCCGATTTGTCAGGGGTTTGTGCTTCAAGCTATTGCAGCTGGCACTGGGATCTGACTCCTGGGAGTCCTCCACCCGAAAAGTAACAATTTATTTATTTAATTATTTCTAAATTTATAAAGCGCGAACAAATACCACAAGTGGTGTCTCGGCGCTAGGCAGAAACAGAGAGGCACATCCTGTGCATTATTGAGTGAATAACCATGTCTTCACTTGCCTTCTGAAGAGCAGCAGTGAGGCGCTGGTTTTTATGTGATGGGGCAAGGAGTTCCAGAGCCTCGAGGCGGCCACCAAGAAGCGTCTGTCTCCCCAAGTGACTGTTCTCACTCGTTGAACGCATAGTGATGCGGAAGAGGCTGATCTTAGCGCTCTATTGGGAACGTACAGCTGCAGTGATTTCCTAAAAAAGTCGGGTCCTTGGTTATTCAGTGCCCTGTATATGATGTACAGAGCCTTGAATTTTGTTCTCTTTTTTATTGGGAGCCAGTGCAGTTGGTAGATGACTGATGAGATCGATGCAAACTTGGGAGTTCTGGTCAGGATTCGCGCCGTGGCGTTCTGCACCATTTGTAGCTTTTTGAGGACCTGCTCCTGAGCATTCAGCAGAAGCCCATTACAGTAGTCCACCTTGGAGAGCACCAAGGAGGACATCAGGGTTTTCCCTGCGGATAGTGGAAGGTAGGGTAGTAACTTTTTCACTTTCCGTAGCGTGAAGAAGGAAGAGGAGACTACTGCGTTGGCGTGATTAGTGAAACTCAGTTTGTTGTCAAACAACACTCCTAAGTTTCTGACTTTTGAGACTGGGATAGGTGGGTTGCCCATTTCCGGTGGCCACCAAATCGGGGACCAAGCTGGTTTTAGGTCTCCAAACACCAGTACCTCGGTCTTGTCGGTGTTTAATTTTAGACAATTGTTGTCCATCCAACGACTGATGGCTCTCATGCCAGTCTGAAAGTTGGCTGCCACTTCGATCCCGTTCTTATGTACTGCCAACACCAGCTGGGTGTCGTCGGCGTACGAAGTCACTCCCATTCCATAGGTTTTAATGACCCTCGCCAAGTCCGCCACATAGATGTTGAAAAGTGTCGGACTCAGCGAGGATCCCTGGGGGACTCCGCACGGCAGCACAAATGTTGGTGAATAGAAGTTCCCCATCTTCACTGACTGTTCTCTATTGGCTAGGAAAGATGTCAGAAGTTCCGCAGCCCTGCCCTTTATGCCCAAGGCTTTGACACGGTCGATCAGGATGTTATGATCGACCGTGTCAAAAGCCGCTGATAGATCTAGCAGGATCAGAACAGCCGAACCTCCCTGGTCCATGATCTGTCTGATCTCTTCAGAGGCCTTGATGAGCGCTGTCTCTGTTCCATGTCCTCTTCTGAACCCGAACTGGGTGTTGTCTAACAGGTTGTGTTGGTCAATGTAGTTGGCCAGCTGTTTGTTTATGGCTTTTTCAAGAATTTTAGCTGGATAAGGGAGAGCTGCTATAGGGCGGTAATTTTTTAGTTCCAAGGTGTTAAGGGTTGGTTTTTTTAAAAGTGGTTTTATTATTGCGGTTTTCCAATTTTGGGGATATTTTCCTGTTTCACAGATGGTGCTGCAGATGTTCTCCAGGATTGGTGCTACTACGTCAGATGTTAGTTTGATAATGGTTGGTGGACAAGGGTCGAGAGGGGATCCTGACATGGTGGTTTTGATGAGATCTTTTATTTCTGGTAATGATGGGGGGATAAATTCGTTCAGAGATGAGGACGTGAGTTCTATGTTCCTGAAGTTATCTGACAGTTCCTCATTCGTAATGTTATTGAATTTATCAAAAATTTCAGTTACCTTGGTTCTGAAGAAGTCAGCCATTTTATTGCAAAAGTCTTGGGAGGTTTCGGTGATATTAGCTGTTGGTATCGTTGTTAATGTAGCCACTGTCTGGTATAGTTGCTTACTGGAGTTCTGTGCTCTTTCTATCTGTTCACAGAAGTATTTACTTTTTTCCAGTCTTAGCGTCTTCCTATAGTGTGTTAGCGCTTGTTTGTATCTTTCTTTGTCGTTGTTATCATAATTGATTCGCCAGCGCCTTTCTAAGTTGCGGCATTTCTGTCTTTCTAGTCTTAGCAGTTCAGAAAACCAAGGGGCTGATGGTGTTGCACGATTTGACCGTACTCTTTTTAGAGGTGCTACTTGATTTAAGGTATCTGTAAGCCATTGGTTATAATTGTTTGCCGCTAGTTGAGGGTCTGATACTAAAGGTGGTTTAGTGTTTCCCAGAGTCTCGGATAGTATGTTCTTTTCTATATTTTTCCAATCCCTACTGAGCCTCTGTTGTTTTTTTGCCGAAGGTTGATTTTTGTGTTTCTTGACACAAACGGAGAAAGCCACCACTGCATGGTCTGACCATACAATGGGAATTACAGTAGGGGGGTCAATGGCCGGATTATTCGTGAACAATCCATCCAGAATGTGGCCTGCTTTGTGTGTGGGTGAGGTGACCAACTGGTCTAGGCCAGCTGCCTTGAGGTCCTCAATCAGACTCAGGGTATCTTTGTCCGATGTATTTTCTAAATGAAAGTTGAAGTCTCCGAGTATTGTGAAGTCAGAGACTTCTGGCACTATTTCTAATAAAGTGCTAATGGATTGGAGAAAAGGTGTTCGGGCCGCTGGGGGACGATAGAGCAGAACTCCATTGAACACTTGGGTGGGGGAGAGCGTGATAGAGAAAGATAATGTTTCGGCCGGGATAGTGGCTGAGGTTCCAGTTTTTACTGCTAAGTTTTGCCGTAGGATTATGGCGAGGCCGCCTCCTTTTTTTCCGGCCGGTCTGTCTTGTCTGACAATGTAATAGCCCTCAGGGACGGCTGTTACGAGATCGGGGTCAGAGGCCAAGTCGGCCCATGTTTCTGTTATGAACAGAATATCCAGTTTGTGTGCCGATATTAATTCGGCCACCTCTTCTCTATGTTTACACATAGATCTTGCGTTCACCAGTGCGCACTTGATGCTTATGGTCTCTTTATGTGGAGCCCCAGTGGTTGGGGATGTCTGAGTGAGGGGGTGAATGGGTTTGAGGTTGCATTTGGAGCAGGCTTTATGAATTAGGTCAGAATGCGCGTCTAAGTTAAGAAGTGGGCAGTCCTGGCAGAGCATGCTGTTTCGAATCTCTGTTAGGTTGGAGGAAGAGTATTTCAGAGACTTACTGTGCAGGTATGGAGGCAAGCTAGGAGTTAGGGCTCTGGGCGTGGGTCAGGCGCGGACTGGCGCAGACTGGCACCCCTTTGGCGCGGCTTCGGCGTGCCATCGTCGCGCCCGCTGCGCACGTCCACTGCGCTTCCGGCAGTTGTTCATGATTTTATAGTAGGAGCTTAAGCGTAGGAGGGCGTGGCCACCAGAGATGGACGTGTCTCTAGGCTCCTCGCTGCAAGCAATGGCGGCAGAGAAAGCGAGCGTTTTACCGATTCCAGCAAGTAATCAGCTGATCGGCGTGGTTAAGGTGGGTGTCAAGGATTAGCTAGTAAGTGAAAACAGTTTTAAAAACACAGCATACACTTTTAAAATACGAGGTATCATTCAGTGGCTCCCGGCTTCCGCCTCAGGAGTGACTCTGTCTGCAGGGCAGCGCTAGTGGTCAGCGCGCTCTGTTTATATTAGAAAGGGGGCATGGCCACCAGAGATGGGCGTGTCTCTAGGCTCCTCGCTCCAAGCAATGGCGGCAGAGAAAGCGAGCGTTTTACCGATTCCAGCAAGTAATCAGCTGATCGGCGTGGTTAAGGTGGGTGTCAAGGATTAGCTAGTAAGTGAAAACAGTTTTAAAAACACAGCATACACTTTTAAAATACGAGGTATCATTCAGTGGCTCCCGGCTTCCGCCTCAGGAGTGACTCTGTCTGCAGGGCAGCGCTAGTGGTCAGCGCGCTCTGTTTATATTAGAAAGGGGGCGTGGCCACCAGAGATGGGCGTGTCTCTAGGCTCCTCGCTCCAAGCAATGGCGGCAGAGAAAGCGAGCGTTTTACCGATTCCAGCAAGTAATCAGCTGATCGGCATGGTTAAGGTGGGTGTCAAGGATTAGCTAGTAAGTGAAAACAGTTTTAAAAACACAGCATACACTTTTAAAATACGAGGTATCATTCAGTGGCTCCCGGCTTCCGCCTCAGGAGTGACTCTGTCTGCAGGGCAGCGCTAGTGGTCAGCGCGCTCTGTTTATATTAGAAAGGGGGCGTGGCCACCAGAGATGGGCGTGTCTCTAGGCTCCTCGCTCCAAGCAATGGCGGCAGAGAAAGCGAGCGTTTTACCGATTCCAGCAAGTAATCAGCTGATCGGCGTGGTTAAGGTGGGTGTCAAGGATTAGCTAGTAAGTGAAAACAGTTTTAAAAACACAGCATACACTTTTAAAATACGAGGTATCATTCAGTGGCTCCCGGCTTCCGCCTCAGGAGTGACTCTGTCTGCAGGGCCAATGCATATGTTCTAACTGCTGTGGTGACTAACAAGCTCACCCAGGAGAAGGTGAAAGAAGTGATTGCCCAATTAGGTAGTCTGTTCCTTGCTCGGATATTTGTCGAGTGCTCAAAAGCAATCAATTTAGGATACTATGTAATGAAAACAAATGTTTTAAGTCGCACCGCTTTGAAAAAGGGCTGTCTTATGAAATGGCTTCCTTGGTCTTTCACAATATTGGAACAATTATAGTAACTCAGATGCAAAACTCTGTGATGTGTCTGGCATTTTCCAGTGGCTACTGGCTAGGGAATTAGTTTCAGAGCTTGACAGGCTGTGATGATCAAGCTCTGACGGCCAATGCTTCCTCATCCCACTCTCTGCCTGGACCCACATCTGTGTTCCCCATGATTCAAAGGGGCATCCTTTTCGTTTAAAGCTAAATATTGAAATTCACCAAAAGAAGAAATTACCAAATCAATAATACCAAGTGATGTTACATCTACTGACTACGACATAGGTAGCTATGTAAACGATGCATCTCCAAACTCCACTGTACTCAGTGTAACAACAGTATACTAAAGAACAATAATCCCCTGCCCATACCCATTATCACTCACCTTGCCAGAACCTATTTTTGATCAGAATGGTTAACCCAACAATGGCCGTCCCTCAAATACGTTTTCTTGTATGCCCCGTCCAAGAGCCTATCCTCTCACAAGAATGTAAGTAAAAAACATAAGTTGAAAGACTTGTACTCTATATAGATGCTCTTTGACTGTGTCCAGCCATGTAAGATTCTAAATCAGTGGGCACCAGATGGCCATAAACATGTTGAGGGGACCAAACTGAACAAAATACATGTTTTCATGGGCAGCACCACACATAGGTTATGAAACCATCTTATCATGGTGGGAGGATCCATTTATTTCTAGGCTGCTACTATCAACTGCTTTGTTGCCATAACATTTGTCTCATCAGAATTCTATCAGCTCATGAAATTCTCCAAATCCTAATAAAAGAAAAACACTTAAAGGAGTCCTGAAATAGTGCAACAGGGACAAATGTGCTCCCGCTACTTGCCTCTCTCCTCTCTACCTTACCCCTTGGCCATGCTGACGCTTAAACTAGGTCTGAGAAACCCGCGTTCATCTTTCAATCTCCCCTAACGAAATACCAATTATGATAGCTCCATTGACCTTGCTTTTCTATTATTAGATTTTTCCTAACTAATTAATGTTATCTGGGACCTTGGTGCTACAATGTAAACCTTGCTGACACCTTGGGTAGAGCCACCCTCTAAGTAATATGCAAATCAGTAAATAAATCAAAGGCTTACAGTGAAGAGATCTTCCAGGAACCTTCTTGATCAAATGTGTATCACTATGTATATTATCTTGAGTTTTGCATTCCCTAACAAAGTCAGGCTCGTCCTCAGCTACAAAGCCAGGCAAATATCTATCCAGGTAGATTGCCAGAGCCAAAGCAAAAGCGCTATGCAAGCAAATGATGGACAGAATGCTGAATAATCTGGGTTAAATCCAGTGTTCTTTTGCTCACCATGCCACCCCAAATTAGACCCACTCATATGCAAATCAGTCTTGACCCTGTGCCTCATGGGAACAGTCCGTAACGTACTGCCAAGCCAGGGTCCTTCCTGGACTGGAAACAAGCATCCTTGGACCGGTTTCTGGGTATTACCCTTCAACAACAAGGCTATCTTGAATCCAGTGGCACAGTGAGCAAGTGACCCACGGCTGGGCATATCCATCCCAATTAGGATGAAAAGCGCTACGCAAACAAATGATGGACGGAATGCTGAATAAATTATACATTCACCCTCAGTCAAGAGATCTGGGTTAAATCCATCGTTCTTTTGCTCACCATGCCACCCCAATTTAGACCCACACATATGCAAATCTGTCTTGACCCTGTGTCTCATGGGAACAGTCCATACCGAACTGCCAAGCCAGGTCCTCCCTGGACCGGAAACAAGCATCCTTGGACCGGTTTCTGGGATTTACTCTTAATCATCAAGACTTGCTTGAATCCAGTGGCACAGTGAGCAAGGGACCCACTTCTGTGCATACCCATCCCACTGAAAAGTGCTATGCAAACAAATGATGTACGGAAAGCTTAGCATCAACATGTATTATTGCAATGTTTCAAGATCAATGAATCATGCATTACTACGCAGGATTCCTGAAGTATCTGTAAAAGTATTGAAAATCGCTGTCTAGGGCAATGTAAGGGTCTCATTAAAGAGCTTATAAAACACAATGGAATACCCATCTTGCCCTTGGGACATCTCTATTTAAAGATGGGCTTTGGCATCTTTCAGCTTCGTTGTCTTCATTGTCTTAGTAGGCTGATCCAAGTATCACCTATTGGGCTCCATCCGACATGGAAATTACGGGTGTTCAAATAGTGAACAGCCTCTTCTAAGTTTTCTACTCAAATAAAAGTATGGGAATGCATAAGCCGTCCCTTTCTTCGAATTTAGTACAAATATGTGATTAACTATGTGGAGCTTTAAGATGAGAGGCTAAGAGCCTGTCTGGCTGATTTCCCTTGCAATAACCCTTCTGTCAAATCCATAGGAGAGTCCACTAAGTTTTGTCAGTCTGTAGCTGGGTCAATTCCACCCTTAGCTGGTTATGGTCCCTGGCTCACGATGTTATCTTATGTCCTTTATTAGCTTTTTCTAGTTCTACCAACTTAGTGTGGATATTGTCCTTTTCTTGTCTTCTTTTCCTATTTACTCTAATGCCATTAGAGTGCCTCTAACAGTTGCCTTCTGTGTGTGCTTCACAGTTGGTGACATTTGAGGTGGTACTCTCCCTATGTCTTTCTAGAAAGTTTTACATCGGCATTTGGTCTTCCTACTTGCATTCTGAACCTCTGAGTAAATATTCCCTAAAATGCCACCCACCTAGTGGTTCCATGGGGAAGATGCTCATCATAGCAGCCATATATGGCTATATATCTATAGTGGAGAAGTGTGGCTCAATGGTTAGAGCGGCAGACCCTGATGAAGAGGTCTGGCCCGGGATCAGGGTTCAATTCCCGCCTCGGCGGGTCTTGGGCTCAATTTCCTCAGACCTGATAATTCTCGCCTCGGTGCCTATTCTTATCATGGGTCCCACTCTGTAACTCTGGGCAATAGCTTACTTAATATCCACAACGGCCCCAACAGCGCTGGGATGCCTGGCTTCACCTTGGGGGTGCCCAGGAGTGGACATTTCACAGGGAAAAGCCAGGAAGGGTTCCACAGCGTAATGCGTTACAGTGCCAGGACACCCCAGTTGGGGTATTAGTGCGCTTTACAAGTACAAATTACGTTACATTACATATCTGTGTGTGGTGTCATAAAGTCAGGTCCTACATGTCTGTGTAATGTGCTTTACCTACTACCTCCTTGCTAACAAAGAGAGAAACTATCTGTGTATGTGTCTGGTGCGCTGTAGAGAAGTAAGAGCTGTCCCTGTCAGTGGTGTGAAAGTGCCACTATACATCCATCAGAGCTTTGTGTTTCTGCTCACGGCTCTGCAGGTAGCTTCTTGTGGGTCACATCTATCAAGGTGTGCCTGCCAAATGAGATTCAAGTCATTTTCAAAAATGGCTTTCCTCTTTGTCCAGTGCCAAGGGATTGAATGGCACTGCAAAGAAACAGGTCTTGACCCACAATGTGTGCATACCTAATACACAGTGGAAATAGACTACTAGAGCAAACACAAAGCATTCTTTCAGCCCCTTTTGTGAGAAAGTACCATAAAGGAGAACCCTGAGTATTGACTATGGATAATCACCAGGCTTTTGATGTGTCCAAAATGTAAAACTGAACAGGATAAGTTATATGTTGGTTAAATTCCCACAAATAATTGTTCTGAATGACAATTATATCTGTTCCCTCCTCAAATAATGCCAAACCCTTTGTCACTTATCAGGCGAATTGAGTCCCCTTACATTTAAGGAAATTAGTTGTAATGCAAACATGTTTCCCCTAAGCTGCATCTGCTGCAGTATTTTACCAGTCGAGTGAGCATGACCATAACAGCATGTGAACAGCAACCATTACATATTGGTGTGGGTCCGAATTCAACCACAGAAATACATCTGGACTCCAAAGGATCCCTGATGCTGTGCCAATCGCCAAATCAGTAAACATTGTATAGCATGTAATAACACATGATAAGAAGACCCCCAAAGATGAGTTAATAGAATCCCGATTTAATGTAATGTTGAGGTAGGACATCCTTAATCCTCTGACTTGTAATGGAATGCTGATACTTTAAAATGTGCTTTTTATTTACAGTCAAAGATTTTAGTCTAACCAACTTGCTTGCATCATTTACAAATAAAGTTACTGTATTAGGGCACCCCTAATATCTGTGTGTGGGCACTCTTAGCAGAAGAGCTGCATTCAAGATGGCACTACAGTAGCATTTGCCAAGGCTGCATGGTGGCTCCTTTAGTGATCTGTTGCATTTTAACTGATTCACAGACTGTATGAATATGAGCTTTATTTGAAGTGAGAGAAACCGACACACTCATCCATAGCTAAAATATTGTAATTAATTGAATGGATACAGTTTTATGTGTGCACTGCCCCAGTCACTCATACGGCTAACATCTGGGAGAAATGTATAGCAGAGATATCATTCATTTATTTGTTATTCCCTAGTCACACTGTTCTATTAAAGCTTCTGTCCGAGACATCATCTTAAGTCTTTCACACTCTGAGCGGCCTGTCAGTTTGTTTATTGCAATTCCCTCTGTATTTGTCACAGCTGCTGCGAGGAGCTGGCACATGGAGAGTGGTCATAAACATGCATAGTTTAATTCATCACAATGGACCGATTATAAAAAGAAAATGAGGATGTTTAGGAGCCGTAGACTTGTGCCTACAAGTTTTGCAGCTAAACTCAACAGATGTAGAAAAATCACAATTAAGTACAAATGAAAATCCACAAAATTCATAGATTTCAAATCATACGCTTGTATTCCCTAACACTATCTCAACACACAAAGAGAAGTAAGGTCTTGAAAGTCGCACATATTAAGAAGTACAAAGTGTAGCAAAGTGCAGTGCTTTGTAAAAACTGCCCTCACCCACAACAAGTTGTTGCATGCTTTATCATAGGGCTGCTGCAACGCCTCTGCGCAGACCAACGCTAGAGGCGGAGCAATAGGGGGAGGGGAGACAGTATACACATGTAAAAAAGGAAAAAGGATCCAAAAATATAAGTGCAGAGAGGGAGATTAAAACTAACTAAGGGATATCCTCGTACTACTTTTATTCCCAGATGCCCTTGTAAGGGTTGACACGTAAAAGACTACCAAAGGATGGTGGTGAGGTGAGTGAATTAAGCACCCATCACCCCTCCATTCTGCCTAAAAATCAACATGTTTCTGCCGGGTTGGTTTCTCTCCGGGCTTTTGGCAGGACTGTCAGATCCCTGTGCTATATCCCTTTCTATGAAATACAAATTGTATGCCTTGTTACTCACTTGTAACTAGTAGGAATGGTGGGTACCATAATCCCACTCCTGTAAGGAACCGAGTTTCACTTATTGTACCGCTAGAAATGGCACGAGGGGAGAGGGTGATCCGCTGTTGTCAAACATTCATTAAGGGTGGTACACCTCAGAGCAATTGTCCCTCCTGGTGCCATGTAGCTACCCTTTCCTTAACGCTATGCTGCATAATACGCACAGTCAGACATTCTGTAGGTTTAGGGGTAAAATTGTTTATTCACTTTTTCCAGGTGTACGATTTACTTAGATCCTCTGAAAAATCGGGGGTGTTTGAGGGTGTCTTCTCTCTTCGAAAAAGTTGTGCCTACTCCAGAATTCCTTGAAAGTGTGTTCAAGTGTGCTTTTCAGATGGGTTACATTATATTGAATGGTCATGGATACATCCAAAGTTCCTACTTAGTAGGTATTCCTACCACTCTCAATCTCCATCAGATTCACCCCTCCCTGGGCACATCTGTGTTTCTATCCCATTCCTAAACTCATGGGTGTGGAAAATCTAAACACTTGCCTGCCTGATTTTCCACAATTAACAAAGTGGAAACTGTGTCGGAAGTGGCATGATGCACATTTTGACCTTCAGTGAAGTGTGGCGATTTCTTTGACTCACCCTTCACTCTCTCTATTTTCTATTGGCGGGCTATGGTAAGGTAGCTGTTAAAGTTCTGTTGGTTTGCTGTTACTGCAGCTGCCATCAGGATAACGGAGAAAAAAAGTAGCAAGGGCAATGTTTATATGTGATTTATTAGAAAAACAATTTCATGGAATACCATTACTGAATAACCATTTCACCTAAACTGTATAATTAAAATATGCTTGATGAATGGCATTTAGCATTTCATAGAAACCAAATAGTTAGAATAGGTTTTTAAATTGGCTTTTGCATGCTTATTCTGCACATTGCTAGCACTATCTTGTGAAATCTAATATATTTAATATAAATCTTAAAAGGGGCTTAATGCCCTTACTTCTCATTGGTTCAGTGCTTACCACTTACATTTACTGTTTTTCTACTGGCTGTAGCGTGTGTTTCTCTTATCCGTATCCAACGGCCTAAGTACTGTTTTCACCTGCTTTGGTGGAACTTTTGTTAATGCTTTACCTACACAGTGCTTGTGCTGTGCTTGTTTACATAATCTCCACGTGGCTGCACACATTTCGAGTGTGCTTATTTTCATTTTTTTGGTTCTCCTCCTTCCTTTCCCTAATCTCCCCGTGGCTCCAAGCATTTCAAGCGTGCTTGTTGGCGGTGTTACGGGTCACATAACCATCTTCGGTGGAGCCCCTTCTATGGCAGCAGCTCCTTGCTCTCCGGGACCCAGAGCTGTTTTTTTAATTGTTTTTGCAATTTTAGCACTTGACTCAAAGGCATTGGAGCACTTTGATTTCATTTGCGTGACAACCACAAACAGAACGTTAGGAAGCAGAGTGGTCTATCAGCTTTATTTGCTCGGCCCACAATTGCGCGACAACTGCAACCCTTGGAGAAGACAAGGAAATTAGCAATAAGAGTACTCGACAGGACAGCCTGTGGCTAGGGTTCGAACCTCACTCAATTGCACTCTCTGGAGACAACCCTAGTCTGAACTGCTGTGCTGCTGGCTTCCTCCATTACCACTCCGCACTTCCCTCTTCCTAAACCATTTTCCACACCACATAGAATAGGATGGCATCAGAGAGAACCCCCTGCTTCAAACGGCCTAATGCCTACTCTGACTCAAGTAAGCGACAACTCGGGCAACACTTACATGCCATAGAAACCAATTATTGACTACAGCCAATGTCCATCTTGGAATTCTATGCAATGAAATAGCCCTTTGGCTGCGTCTCGCTGCAGCATTTTCAAAGCCCAGGGATGCTTCATATCTACAAGGAGATGAAGGATCCCTTTGCTCTCCCCTGCCACAGGCGCACAATTTACTGCCATGTGGGGATGCAGGCACCTTTGCAACATGGTGCAAGGATGCTTGCGTCACACGTATGATTGTTTATGCGCAGGAAGGAAAACCTTCCTGGACATAAAAAATAGTGTGCCTACCGGGTGCGAGTCGCCCTCCCCCCATAAAAGACATGAAGCAGGTTGTTGTCGTTCACCCCGTAGTCTTTTATTAAAACTTCAAGCAGTGTCATTAATCCTTCATTCATCTTGATTAAGGTAAATCTTTAACATACTTGGTTATCAACACCACAACATTAAAATAATCTCAAAGTTATACATTGCCAGTATATTTACGCCCCGCTCTCCAAGGGGCCTTTTGCTTGTCCTTCGGGCTGTGCCAGCAGGCCACAACCAGGATAGCCTGCTCTCCTTAAGTTGACCGCCTTCCGGTCAACAGAGCCGCAGGTAAATAATCTGCCACTACTTGTGACAACCATACCGGGGTATACCCCCTCCAATGTTTATAAACATACACGGCATCTTGGGTAGGGCATGAGTGGTCAGGACCACCAGCACGTCAGTCCCCCCTCTCCTGCCAGCCCAGAACCCTACAATGACTGCTTGCCCTTTCCATGGGCAGCCAGTCCATACCAAAAAGGAAGTCCACACCCTTTTCTTGCCTGGGACCTCGCATTCTCTTCCTATCTGCAGGGATGGGTGGGTGGGTAATTCTTTGCTGGTCTGCTGCCGCCGGAGCTGTCGAGAGAGGACAAAGAGGATTAGTTCAGCCTCCCCCGAGGCTTTTGTACCCTAGGGAGAGGGAGGGTTGACCCTGCCTTCCTGATGACGTTAATCTCACGTGGTAGGCTCACGTGATCATACCTCCCTTCTATCTTGCTGGCTCTTCCCGGTCCTGTTATCTGCCTCGAGGACGTCTCTGCTGGCTCCCGCCCCGGATGCCCCTAAGGGCGCCACGCCCCTAGGAGCGGGTGGCGCCGTTCATAATGTGCCTACCGGGTGCGAATCGCCCTCCCCCATAAAAGACATGAAGCAGGTTGTTGTCGTTCACCGCGTAGTCTTTTATTAAAACTTCAAGCAGTGTCATTAATCCTTCATTCATCTTGATTAAGGTAAATCTTTAACATACTTGGTTATCAACACCACAACATTAACCCCTTCGCTGCGGCGGCAATTCCGCCGCAGCGCTAGGGGGGGGGCGAGCGGCGCTCGCATGCTCGTGACGGAGCAGCTCCGTCACGAGCCGCGGTTGCGCTGTGCTCATGACGGAGTGGTTCCGTCATGGCCCCGCCCACTTAATAGAACGCGCTGCGCAGGAGCAAAATCAGCGCCGCGCAGGTGCGGCGGCAGGGCCATGACAGAACCGCTCGTCATGAGCACAGCGCAACCGCGGCTCGTGACTGAGCGGCTCCGTCATGAGCATACAAGGGGTTAAAATAATCTCAAAGTTATACATTGCCATTATATTTATGCCCCGCTCTCCAAGGGGCCTTTTGCTTGTCCTTCGGGCTGTGCCAGCAGGCCACAACCAGGATAGCCTGCTCTCCTTAAGTTGACCACCCTCCGGTCAACATAGCCGCAGGTAAATAATCTGCCACTACTTGTGACAACCATACCGGGGTATACCCCCTCCAATGTTTATAAACATACACGGCATCTTGGGTAGGGCATGAGTGGTCAGGACCACCAGCAGGTCAGTCCCCCCTCTCCCGCCAGTCCAGAGCCCTACAATGACTGCTTGCCCTTTCCATGGGCAGCCAGTCCATACCAAAAAGGAAGTCCACACCCTTTTCTTGCCTGGGACCCCGCCACAGGGCGAGTAGCTTACTGGCGTGCTCGCCCTCCCCCCGACCTAACAGATTTCACTGCTGGGTGCCACCTCAGCTACCACTGCCTGTCAATTCACAACGGATGGCACACTGGGCCCCCCATCGGTAACCCACTATCTATCTTGCTGCTTATGTTGAGGCCTGATCACGACAACTGCACCGTAGTAAGCTGAATGGGACTAACCCAGGAAAACCCACCTCTGGCACCTTGGAATCCTCCCTTTAATTCCGGGGTGGCTTCCTCACTTGCTGCTTTTCAAACCTTTCTATCCAACTGACCTGAGGCTGCCAGTCCTACCGTAGAAGGTAGACAGTTAATAAATCGATTTCTCGGCTGACTGCAATTACTTGTAGTGACATGCATTCCTTGTCAAACTACAAGGCATCAATGATGCACTGATAAAATACGCATTGACAATTGCCAGCCTGTGACGCAGCTGGAGATTCTATGTTCTTGAAGACTTCCTCACCCATTGTAAATATGATGCCGGACAAAGCGAAGCCCGAGGAAATATTATGCAGAGAATATACAATACGAAGTATTCACCGCGGCTGATGGAGCCTCATCTTAGCTAATGAAGTGTTGCAGTAATATATACAATATGACCCTTAAAGTACCTACAGGCGGTCACGATAAGGACGACTTCATATATTACATGAATTCAAACTTCATACCCGTACAATGGGAAATGTGAACGCATTAAAATGAACCTATAAACTGGAACACTGTTTTATGGCTACATTTGTACGCATTCACGGACTGCTCTGATAAAATGGCAAATTAACACAAAATATTCATGATAATGACATAGCTATGCAAGGTTCCAACATATTTTGCTTTTGTGCCAAATTCCACAGTTATGAGAGAAAGTTAGAATGAACATTACACGTCCCGAATATATACTAGGAGCAAACATATGTTGTCTTGCCATATTGATCCTCCTACTGTAGGGATTGCATTAAAGAAGGGACAGCATTGACCTACCAAATATATCTGCTTTTAATTAAAATGTAATTGGTTCTTCATTAATTGTCAAATTTCACTTATTTGGTTCTTCAAATGAGTGAGCAAGTGAGTGTGAAAAGGCGTCCACAAGAAAACCATCCATAGTCATGTGACGTGGATACTTCCAGAAAGGCACATTAGATTAGGCAGAAAAATGCAAACTTTCTAAATGTTACGCTTTCAGTATTGTAACTTAAATTCCCCCTTTACTATTAACGGGCAGTTTACAATACAACACAAAAGAGCGGGAAACAAATCATCTATCTCTTCACAGGCGACTTTTGGAGCTTTTCACTGTTAGGACATATAAAACATAATCACATAATTCCTGCGTTTGAAATACCAAATACCAAGCCAACTGCCCTATTAGTGGTTAGGGCCTGCCCTATGGGTAAATAGCAGATTAAACTGCGCCACAGGTTGCAGTGCAGGCTTGAGATATGTTTTACTATGCTACTCCAGGGAGTGGCACAACGAGTGCTGCGGCCCACTTTGTGGCATTTGATAAACATGTCCTGGGATCCTGTTAAACCATCTTATAGGGACTAGTAAGTATAAAAATGAGACAGTTGCATGTATGCCAATTTTTTATCTGTTTAAAGGGGGAGTGCACAACACTTTACCACGTATTAGTTGTCCTCATAAAGGGTGGGCGTAAAATCCATTTCGCGGGCGAATTTGCGGATTTTCCGCGATTTTGCGATCCGTGAATCTCGCGAAATCGCGGTAAAATCCGCGAATCAGCGGGGACGAATTTTCAGCCAAGCAAGGGTTGCAGCAGCAGGTGCAAAAGTTGAACCTAATTTCTTTGTAACCTTTTACAAAAGGGTTACAAACAAATTATCTTCAACTTGGACACCTGCTGCTAATTGCTTCTAATAAATAGGCAGGCTTGGTGAGAGAGAGGAAAAGAAAATAACTTGAGCACTAACCCCTCTAATCTGATGGCACGATAAGCGGCCGCTGGAGGTGCACTGTTCCCCCCCCCCCCTCAAACAGTACTCAGGCTAAGCAAAGATACTGTCCCACAGTGAAATTCCCAAATGGCACCATGGTCTCGAATAAATAGGCGTCCTGGGAGTGATAAAGAGGCAATGTAAGTAACTGATGCGATAACCGCTTTAATCTGGTGGCACAATAAGAAGGCCGCCGGAAGTGCACTGTTTTCCCTTCCCGTCTCTGAGAACGAGGGTAGAATGACTAGATATACATTTTTGTGCGTCTGTGCGGGCCATGCGTTCCAGCCCCCGGTTCACATATCACCTTTTGTAACTTGCCCACATGTCACTTTTTCCTCCTGTAATGTGCCGTATGCAACTATTTTATTTGCTCACAATTGTCCCTTTTGCCTCATGTGACGTAACATTTGTTTTTGTAAATTTGTTCACTTGTAAAGGGATTCAGGGACGGGTAAAGGACCATCAATCCATTTTAATGCTCTGTCAGAGCAGCTGAGACGCTTTCGTTCCTTCTAAATCATTATGTAACGGCATGTTTACGCAACTCTTTTTATTTCGAGTAATGCTACTGCATTTCCGACTATTTTCTTCACGTACCTCCTAGAAGTCCAAATGGAGCACTAACCCAAATGTAAAATGAAATAAATGCTTTTAAATTCGCTATCAGCCCGAGAGTCATGGGTATGCAAGTATGCAGGGCCCATGGTCGCCCCGGTACATCTTTGCACTCTGGCAAATATTTTGAAGAGTTATTGTTAATGGTTCTTGAACAGCAGCTTCAGCAGGCAAGCGGTTTTCAGCTAACGATTCATAAAATGTGTGAACCAACTGTTTACATTTAATGGATGAATATATAACACTGTTGGGCTTTGTCTATATACCGATATTTACATGTATTGTTATGAATCAATATGGGGCAGGATAGCTTTCCCTATGAAGTCCCCTCCATTCCGGATACGTGAATGTGTAGTTTCTGTTTTGTAACCGTAAGTATTAGAATACAAATAACAATTAATTCAGAGCTCGCTAGTTTATCAGGTCCACATGCATGAGTAGTTCACCCAGTCCGGCTTTTTAACTCTCGGAAGGTGTAGCATAATGCAAAGAAAGCTGCCCGGCCTGACGAGCGTCTCAATCATGAACCCGTGAAGCTTGAGCAATCTGTTGCTCGCATTGGGCAGCTCAGTCGCTGTTTTTCAATGTGCCTTGATACACGCTTAGAATATAAACACATTCTTTCGTAAAAATGTTTGCGGACAGGCACGTCTCCCCCTCACATAAAAATAAACTAACTGGCGTTCTGCATGAGTGCAGGGGAGGCTCTGTGCCGAAAAAGTAAACGTTCCTGAATTTCGAAACAGTAAGTACAGTTTTCAATCAGACTTGTGCTCGCTTTTCCTATTATGTTACTGAGCTCTGAGGTTACCATAGCCCCCCCTCTATCTCCGCCTCAGAGGCCCCCCTGAACGCATGTTATTTCATCAAACTTTACTTGTAAATTACCCATGGGACACTGCAGGCTGGAGGTTACCCGGCTGATTACCTGAACTGTGTATCGAACATCATTAGTTAGTCAACAAGCATTGCTTTTTCACCGCCAGGAATGGCTAACATTCACATTGAACTCCGATAGATGCGTGACGTATGAAGCCGCTTTTCGGTTGAATATTGCACTTCTGATCATAGCTCTACCAAAATTGACAAAGATCGATTGGCCTTTGTGTTATAATACAACGGGAAATGTGATTGTTTAGCGATCCCTGTATTTAAACCCTGGCAGAAACAGCCAATCCCAGTTTACATACTGTTCCATGCACGAGCCCTGAGGCCTCCGCCATTGCTGCCAGCGCTGCGACATCTTCCGATATTACTGGGCTAGGCTGCCGCTTTCCGAGCGTGGTGGCGGACCAGGAACTTCCTCCATCGCTGCGTGCCAACCAAAGCATTTCCTCGAAGTGAAACAACAGAAGAATAGTTTAGAGCTAACGTTATCACCCCTCTGAACATGTACCACTGCTGGAGTTCGGTGAATTATTTCGTAACAAACAGACAGAAATATACCATCACTCACCAAGAGACTACGCTGTGAGGCCCTCTCCCTTTTTTCCATGTGCAGCGACCCAGCTACAGCTGTAATTCGTTGCTGGTCTGCTGCCGCCGAAGCTGTTGAGAGAGGACAAAGAGGATTAGTTCAGCCTCCCCCGAGGCTTTTGTACCCACGGGAGAGGGAGGGTTGACCCTGCCTTCCTGATGACGTTAATCTCACGTGGTAGGCTCACGTGATCATGCCTCCCTTGTATCTTGCTGGCTCTTCCCGGTCATGTTATCTGCCTCGAGGACGTCTCTGCTGGCTCCCGCCCCGGATGCCCCTAAGGGTGCCACGCCCCTAGGAGCGGGTGGCGCCGTTTGTTATCAGAGGTGATTTCCTTGTTCTATGTGTGCTGCAGAATTCAGCACGCATAGAAAGAGGAAAAAACGAGGAGAAATGAATACATTTCTCCTACTTGCGCCTCCCTACATTTTTCCCTGGGTAGGTGTAGCATTCAGAAGAATTTCCAGGTTTACAATTTCTCGTAAATCTGGAAATGTGTTTGGTTCCATGAGTGTAACCTGGGAACACCCACAGCAACACCCTTTGAAAGCCCCTTTCACACAAAGTGCTGCTTGTATAGGGGTGGCTTTTCCTGTCCTTGTAAATATGGGGCAGCAAAATGCCCCTAGGTGTGTCTCAGACTAGCTTGCACATTACGGGACTTTCTCTAACCCTTAGATGTATTCAGCTTTGTGATTGGCTGTTTGTGACCCAGAAGTACTGCAAGACAAAATGTCGTCATTGGGGAGAAAAATCGACATCAAAAGTGAGTTTAAACCGCATGCGACAGGAATGTGCTAGAGGTTGGTTGATTTGAGTCTGTGGATGATAAGAGTGTCTAACATTTCTGTGTCAAATGACAGGATTGAGGATTATTAATGAAGCCCTAAAATTATTTTAGTACCTACTTTTCAGCTTGAGAGGTACTTGTTTGGCTTTGAGACACGCATTATCAATGTACAGTATAATAAGCAACATCTTTAAATAGTTTGCTTTGTTCATCTGAGAATTGTGAGTTACTTTTCTCTCAAAGAGAAGTACATGAGAACAATCGATTGCTGCCAGAGGGCGGGACTTGAAATGTTCAAAGTGCCAATTAAGGTTAATTTAATTTTAAAGTAAATCCACTAAAAGCAATCATGGAGTTGTTTAATCTTATTTTCCCAATACATCAGTTAATTCTGCCTGTAGATCATCCCTGTGCCAGGGAGAAATGTAACCTAAAATCCCTCATTCTGCGATTTAGTCAGAATAAGGAACATGTTGTTGGGCTACATTTCCATCACAGAAATTGCTGCGGTACGGCAAACCAGAGCTAGATATTTGTGCTCACATACAGTTGCATTTGTAAAATAGGATGCAGGGATTAGCTAATCCTGAGGTGACAGTTTTCCTTAATGCGAGGAAGATTCTCTACTTTTGCTCTGTTGTTTGTACCAGTCTGGGGTTATGAATATTAAACTAGGACTTGGGGCATATTATCAGGAAAGGGGATAAAATTATCACCGCTTTAGCGGCAGAAAACTGCCACTAAAACGGCGATAATGGGCTTGATAATATGCTAAATGAAATTCCAATTGAAGCCCATGTCAGATGTGAAGGACATCTAACCTGAGTTTCAATTGGAATACCATAGAGCATGAATGAAGCCCATTATCGCCGTTTTAGCTGCAGTTTTCTGCCGCTAAAGAGGCGATAATTTTATCGCCTGTCTTGATAATATGCCCCTTGGTTTTTGGACTAAAACACTACTGGAATGCGCCAATAACAATTTCATTAATTCTTAGCAGATCATAGAAAGCGGTTTATTTCCTCATAGCATTGTTACACTGTTAGCATTCCCACCCACCCTACCATTTATGCAATTAGGGAGGGTGAACTATATGCTTTTGTGCAATTAAGCATATTAAAGTAAAAAAACAAAGCACTACAATGCAGCCATTGACCACATCATTGTACTTTTTTCTATACTTTAAGAAAACTTGCACAGCAGCTTATGCTGCTGTGCAACATGTAAAAAAACATTGACAAACCCAGTAGATTTCGCACAGGCGAACCTTTTGACTTTGCCAATGCTTGTTTAAGATGTAAATGCAACAGTTACAGGTTTTATTTTCAGCAACATTTTTATCAGAGATATTTATTTCAGTGCTTTACTTCAGGGGACATTACTTCAGATTTATATCTTTGACATGGTCAACCAATTACTTTGGATGTCTTTAATTTGGTGACCCCCCCTCATCACCACTAAACACACTCCATCCCAGCCTCCTAAAATCCCTCAGCACCCCTTAGTGAAACCCATCCCAGACCCCTAAGCTACACATATCCCTGACCCCTAAAAGCCCTTTCTTCCCCCTAAACTTCATCAATTCCTCTACCCTAAAAACCCTTCACCACACCTACACTACACCCATCTCAGAACCCTTAAAACCACTCACCCCCTAAAATTCACCCATTTCTAAACTTTATACCACTTTCTACCCATAAACTCCACTCATCCCCCACTACTCCCAAACCCCACCCATTCCTGAACCCAAAAAACCCTTCACCACCCCTAAACTCTACCCATCACTGATACTTAAAAGCCCTCACCATGCGCTAAAGGCCCACAGAACAATCACAGCCTCAGCTCAGCTCCGCCTGGTCCAAATATACTAAATACACACCGCTTATCTTACACTGCTACGCTTCCACTGTGCTGGGCTTCACCCCGGTGCATCCTGTCCAGGCTGTAACCACCCACAGGCCAACTTCTTCCATATGGTATGGCTTTGCCCAGCGATCACACGCGTCTGGGAATTAGTGATCGGGGAACTTAATGAAGTCCTGGGCTGGGAAGTGCCTCTGAACCCAACGAATGTACTCTTGGGAATCACTGAAGGTCTAGACGGCTCTAGAGCCGAAAAACTTTTTCTGAATACAGCACTGATGGTGGCCAAGAGAGACATTGCGGCATACTGGCTAAACGTCACTGCCCACGCCATATCAAGGTGGTGCAGGGGGGTGGACTGGTGCGCGGCACAGGACGAGCCCTGTATGAGGCCAGAGGATGCCTGAAAAAGTATCGCAAGGTGTGGGGCAAGAGGATGGGGGTGATTGAGGACTAATGCACTCTTTGATCACTTGCGTGTTGTGATGGGTGTTACGCTGCTTCTTCTTGTTCCTCAAAGTCATGTATAATGCCGTATGGACACTACGGGGCAGATGTATCAACATCCGTGTTCTTGATTCTCAAATAGCGATTTTTTGAGAATCGCTATTTGAGAATTGCAAAATGGGATGTATGTAGAAAATCGCTATTTTTTTGCGATTTCTTAATATTCCTTAATTGCGATTAGCAAATTGCGAATCACAATTAAGGAATACTTTCCCATTCATTTCTATGGGCCTGGAGGCCTATAGGAATGAATGGGAAGTTATTCTCAATTTGCGATTCACAATTTGCGAATCGCAAATTGAGAATAATTTCAAGGGTGCAAGGGTGTCATAAGGACACCCTGATGCACCCCTCAAATGTACATGTGTGCACATACATGTCCTAAGGGCATGTATTTGCTCCACATGGCACCTTCACAAATCGCAAAAAGTGCATTTGTGAAAGAAATCGCAAAATACCACCAACTTCAAGTTAGTGGTAATTTGCAATTTCTTAATTAGAAATCGCACAACTTGGGTGCTTCATACATAGCATTTAAGGAATCGCAATTTGCGAATTCTTAAATGCTGACGCAAAATTAAGGAATCGCAAATTTTGCTATTCCTTAATTTTACAATGCGATTTCAATAATATATGATATTTTCCAATTTATTTGTCGCAAACGCTGCTTTTTTGCAAATAGCCGCGTTTGCGACAAAAAAACCAGATGATACATATGCCCCTATGTCTCTCATGTGTGCTTAGATCTGCACCTGCTGTAGGTCTTTTGTCTTGTTGCAAATGCTTCTTACAAAATCAATAAAATTGGTTTTAAAAAAAAGCCCTCACCAGCTCTAAACTCCACCCATTCATGATCTCTAAAAACCCTCACCACCCATAAACTAAACCTATCTCTGAACCCGAAAAACCTCAGTCTATGCTTGAACTCCACCCTTGGCTGACCCCTAAAAACTCCTTAGCATCCCAAAACATCAGCATCCCTGAAACCAAAAACCCCTCACTACCCCTAAACACCAGCCAAGTTTAATGCCATTTTGGATTTTTCTGTAAAATGATCTTTCCTTTAAAATGTTTAATTTACTTTTTGATTTAATCGTAGTTCCTTAAAATTGGCTTTCCTTCTTGTTTTTCCATCCCTTCACATGCATCAAATGGCAGTACAAAGGACAAGACATGGGATGCATCTCCAACTCTAATTGACATCTGGGAATTCAAATTTCCACTTGTTCTCATTTTATGAATAAGTATGTGTCATTTCCAGCTGGTTGATGATGCTGTTATGTCCCTGCGTGAAAACTACTAATGGAAATCACTTGTGGATTGGGCACATTATGTTCTCCAGTTTTCCTTTCCGTTAGCTCCCATCTGACACATATGTCAACTTTAAGACAATCTAGTCAGGGAAGAAATGTGGCCTAACAGTCAGGGATGCTGACTGTGGAAACAGCTACGACCCGTGCAGGTAAGAGCTGTGTGTCCCAGTGGGGATAGAGAGATTTCGACAAAAAATGACGACGGAAAATTAATTAATTATTTAATTTCCCCTGGTCATCCTTCGTCAAAATCTCCCCCTACCGGGAACCACCACCCCAACTCTCTTCCTGGATGGGCCAGGGCTGTGTGGGAATTGGGAACCATGCTGGAATCCCAGCCTCGGCTCAACATTTCGTGATTGTGGGCCTGATTTATACTTTGGTGAACAGTTGTATATCTATTAGGGCACCTGAGTAAAATATTCTGTCGCCCTGTCGGAAATGCCATCTATCAAAGTTGGAACTATCTACTGGCTGTCACAGCTGTTCCTATCAATTTTGTAAAAGTTTGAGGAAGGCTCCATCTAACATGATGGCCATCCATCAAACTTTCACAACATAATACATTTTTCAAAAACAAACTCCCAAAGAGAGAGACTGTTATTCAAAGATGAAAAACTAACGCCCCCCACACTATGGGAATTTTCCCTTAACTCTTTGAGTGCTCATGACGGAGTCACTGGCGGCGTGTGCTCATGACGGCGTGGTGCCGTCATGCCTATGCCGCTCCGCCCACGTGTGACAAATTCACCACCTGTGCGGACGAATTATTGAGCGGGTGAGTCATGACAGCACCACCCAGTCATGAGTACACGCCGCCAGTAACTCATGACGGCGTGGTGCCGTCATAAGCACCGAAGTACCGCACTCGTCCCCTAGCCCCCCGCGCTAGGGCGGAATTTACGCCGCGGTGAAGGGGTTAATGCGTGACAGTCATTATTTCTTTTTTACTGTGATGTGGATGTACAGCAAAAAAACTGCCCCCTCTGGTCGGATGGATAATTTCCAAAGGCACATAGTCCTTCTGGCTGTCAAAGGAGTATGTCAGCAACTGAGCTGCAGTCGGCACCATTGTCAACATACTTTCTCTCTGCTCTCTTCTAAATGAGGGAGGTGGACTGAAAGTTTGGCAGAGAGGTTGCTCTGATGAAAGTACCCTGTACGCCAAACTATCGATCAAGGCCTTAATCTCCTTCTGCTTAAAATAAATGTGTAATGTAATCTGATATTCATGTTAGGCTCTCTAACACACATGAATCAACGCGCTATATACAAATAAAAAATACAGACTTGATTCACAGTGGGGTATAATTACAAGCCCATATTGCCAATACAAAGTCACTTTTTTCTGACTTTGTGGTGGCGAGAAGGGCTTCGCCTTATTCACAAGGCTGGATTAAGCCTTGTGAACAAGGCTCTCTTTTACTCTATACTTAGCATGAAAGGGGTGGGCAGTGGGTGTTGAGTTGGGCACCGCAACACCCATTGATTTCAACGATGCCCCATATTTACAAGGGATGCGTAAATATGGGGCACCGCCAAAATTAAGACCAGGGAAAACCTGCATTTTGCAGCACACATAAAAACAGCAAAAGGCCGTTGATTGTTTATGTGTAGGAAGATGCCCTTTCCTGCACATAAACAATCAATAAAAAAATTATTACGTTTTGCAGTTTCTATCAGCTGCGGCTGCTGCAGGAGGGGCCGGGTGGAGAGGATTTCGAGAGACGACCACAAGGGTAAAAATAATTATTTATTTAATTTTTGATTTAATTCTAATTTAATTTTAATGTTATGTGTGCTGCATTAAGCAGCACACATAGAAGTTACAAAATGTCTTTTCAGAATCATAAATCTCTACCCATGCGAGACCATTTGCTGGTTTCCTTGTGAATAGGCCCATACTGCAGCATAGTGTGCACTAGTAAAATGTGAACCAGTGTGAATGTGTCATATTGAAGTGACTGCCACTCTGAACTACTCACTTATGATTAATCCTTTGCATCTGGCAATTACACTTGTGAGAGATTGAAGCCTGCCCAGTGCCTGGTTAAGGCTTCTGTAGCAGTTTCACAAATGCTGTCTCTCCACAGGACATTGCCTTTTCTACAAAATGTTGCATAAATCATCTATCTGATGCTCGTATTTTCAGAGCAGATCACGGTGGACAATCTATGCTACTAAACTAAGAATGCATTGCCTTTCCGCTGAACATCATTATCTGTCCTCCTCATAAAGTATAACCTTTATGTTCCCAAAGCAGTACATTCTTCTCTTTGAACATATCTTTAGGTAATGGCCTGTCTGTTGCAGATTGAGAATGACACCAGCATCTCTCGCGTTCTGACAGCTCTTTCCATCTACAGAAGTTTGTGAAGAACTGTTGAATTTCCCAGATAGCTTTTAAATTGATCTTTTTTAAGGTGCTTATTCGATCCAGAGCCTGTCTGATCAACGTCCCAGAGAATGGATGAAGGGCTCGTATATGCTATCTGGCATCATATACTGTAACATGCCTGATACCATAAAATGAAGTGCACATTATTTTCGGGATTGTAGCAACGACTGCTGTCCTTGACTATTTGTTTAACATTATTGTTTAAAAATATATCCCTTCCAAATATGTTCTGGGACAAAATCTAGCTTAGTGACCCACACAAAGTTCTGAAGTAAAAAAAGTCTTTAAAACCCTACTAAAATATGTTTTTGTATGAAAAAAAGACTGAAACCCCAGCTTTAGGAGGAACATTTGTATGCATAAAGGGGCTTTGCTTTGCAGGAGTATTCACCTCTAAATACTTTTTCGCTGGAAAATCCTTTGTCTAACTTAGTACTAAATTATTTCTTTACAATGGGATTTTCTACAGTTTAAGAGTTTTATGCTATCAACTTTTTCCTGGCTGAAGCTTAGGAAATTGCTGCATTCCTCTATAGTTGATCAAATAGCAGAGCTTGTACCTCGCACTTGTAAAGCACCGTACGTATGTACACCTCAGATGTTTATCTGTTTGTTCTCTAGCTCTTGTTTTCAGTTCCCCATCATCATTCAACTAATTTGTATTATTATTGTTATTGCCATTTGAAAAGCACACAATCTGCCATTGTATTAGCATCAACGCACTTTCAGGTGACCAGGGATGACCTCTGAAATGATGCCCACTTCCCCATCGCACACCGGAAGCAGATTCGGTGTTGTGGAGTTGAGCCGTTAGTAGAGTGAGTGAGGATGCACAGTGTTAGATGAATGCGTCAGCTTGATTGAGTTGTGAGTTTCTTACAGGTGACACCGGAGGGTTGTACCCAATCACTTAAACAGCTTCTCACCCAGGGCACATGCTCAGTTCCCATATACATGGGTGGAAACAAGTGCTGATGGGTGCCTTAATGGCTTGTAAATTCCATATGGTATGTATGTTCACAATAATGTGTGGTGTCTCTTAGTCAACAGGAGTGCCGGACTGAGATTGAAAATAGACCCTGGCACCAAATTGAAAGTGGCCCCCATGATCAAATCAGATAGCTAAAAAGAAGTCCCACATTTGCAAATAGGGCAGTTTTAAAGTTGTAAAGACAAACTGTCAGAGGCGGCTGGTAACACTTGTAAGTGGTGGGGGTGTAAAATTATTGTTATACTCCACTTTGGCGAGCAACCCCAAGGAGTTCGGGGGGATTCTTTTTTTTAAAAAAAACAGTGGACAAATGGTGCATTTTCAAGCAAATTTGAGGACGCAGGAAGGTTAATAAAGTGATTAGTCCTTGGCCTAATAAACATAGATCGGTCATTGCACCTCCCCTCCCCTCACTTCACACAGCTTTGCTCTTGTACCTTTACCCAACTCCACAGAGACCCATGCTCACACAGGGCTGTGGCCAAAGTGCTTCCATCCTGCCCAGCATCAAACTCAACTGTCCCACCTTAACTCAAAGGAAAACCAGACTCAAACCTGGCTGCTTCCCATGACACGTGCACACACTCTACAAAGGAAATAAACACTAAAGTACAAAGTTATTGTATATGTAATAATAAATAATAAGAATACCCTTGAATTTGTTAAGCGCACAGCTATCTCCGAAGTGGTTTCCCGGCACTGGGGCCCCTCGGGAAGATTAAGCGAGCTATTGCCCAGAGCCATATGGTAATGGGCTGATCTGCCGCCGGCGATTGAACTGTGAACCTCATGGTCTGGAGTCAGGTACCATGGCCGCTGCGCCACACCTCTTTCACTATCTGCCCTTTTACTACAAACACCTGTTCCCTAATAGGGCTTTGGGGGGGGGGGGGGGGGGGGCGGCCGACCAGCGGGAGGCCTGCCACCCCCAGGGGTTTTGGGGCCGGGGGAGGGGGGGGTAGAGCCAGCACCGTATGTGGGCTGGTTTTGGGCTAGGTGGTAGCCTTGGGCTGGGGTGGGCTAGTTTTGGGCTGCTTTTGGGCTGGGCCCCTTTAAAACCGGACATTTTGCGTTATAGGCCACCATTTTGGTGGCTGGTGAAACCGCAGCCGGGTGGGGGTGTGGCAGAGGTCATTATTTTCCCACCCTCCCTCCCTGTGTTTTCTAGCAGTTGATGGGGGAAGTTTCAAGTTGTGGGGCCTGGAGGGCAGGGGGAGGGGTGATTGCCTTTCTTCAGGGTGTAGCAGGGTGTAGTAGGGGTTTTTGTGGTGTGCAGTGGTTTATGGAAGGAGTTTTCTTGGGGGCCGGTGTTCGATGGTTGTGGGGTTGGTCGTGTCGCTGGAGCAGGTGTGGGGTGATTTTCTGACTTTGGGCCGGTTCTTCCTAATATATGGGGAAGTGTAGGAGATCTGTTGTTGGATTATCGGGGGGTAGGTCAAGCATAATAAAGGATTTAGCCAGGTGTAGAGACGTTTCTGCTAATTGTTATTGTTTGTGGATTGGGGAACTAGTGAGGGGAGGGTGTGGGGGTTTGTCAGGAAATTGCATATTTAGTGAGGTGTAGTTTTGTACGGCGCAGGCCAAGGGTTTTCATTGTGTAAGGTGCACCTGCTTCCAATAAAGCGGCCTTTATCACACCTAATTTTGAGTCTCTGGTCGGTGCTGTTTTCCCCCTCCCCCCCCTCTCCCCAGTTGGGCCCCAAATTCCGTCTAATGCCCCGTCATACCCTGCAATGACGCAACTAGCTGGTGGAGCAGGCGGGATTTAAAAATAAAAGACAGAAGTCTGGGATACACATTCTAGAAGAAACCCCCCTCCCGGCACAACTATAACCTTAATACCGTAATCTCCACTATTAAAATGCATAAAGCAACTACAAGCGGAGACAGACCCCCGTAAATTCTTCTGTAAAAGCAGAAATGTTCTTTGCGAATGGCTCCCCTAACGCTAATAACAGGCTGTCCTCTCATGTGTACTTGACTCTCTTTTACCTTTTTCTGATGCTTTTTAAGTTATCCAAGTCAGCTACTAATATGGATGTAATGTGAAGTTTATATCTCCCTGTCTGACAGTCAGGGAGAGCCCTGCACATGATCATAATCAAACAAGCGCTTCACATCCACTATACCTAGTTGTTTCGTTCATGCACCAGCTATAATACAAAAATACAAACGTAATGCTCACAAACAGGAATTTAAGTTACACAAAGGGGAAAAAAATAAGAAAAGCTACTGGAGGTTGCGCAGTTGGCAAACAATCATTGCGGGTGGCGAAAATGACAAAGTGTAAACTGCATATTAAGACAAATTTAGAATTTACACAAAGTGTTCCGTCTTGTTTTGAATGTGTACTTTCAAACCTCAGGAACTGTTTTCTGTAGATGTCACAGCTTTTAACTGGAAGAAAGAGGCTCACAAATAAGTGCGCAATTGTCTCTCCAATATGTAAACCACACCTTGGGCCGCTGTCTCCAGCGCGCCTTTGAAGTTTTCCTGAACACTGCCACAGCCATCTCACTCGCAGCCCTGGCAACGCATTGCAGGGCCTGCTAGTTTCACTGCCAACTACGGCAGCTTTTGGCCGAGCTGCGTTTTATTTTGGGATCCACAATCTTTGGAAATCCCGCCGATTCCGTTCATTGTGCCGAAGGTTTTTCATGCATCTAGCACTCAACATGTAGCGCAGTGAAGCCGATTCAGGGCGCTACATATTTGCTCTGGTTCAGCATCGATCTTGATTCCTATTGATTACGACTGATGCACAAAAACGCGATCTGCCCAATGGCATAACTGATTATTTTACTTTATTAACCAAAAATTGACCACTTAAAATGGGATTTGTGTGAAGAAATGATGCAGTTGCGGCTGGCATGATGGGCAGGGGGGTCGCGGGTTTGAGGGGGAGGCGGGGTGAAGCAGAACGGTAATTCAAATTTATAAAACTTACCTTCCGCTGGGTCACGTGCCGCCACCTCAGCTCATGCTGCTCCTGGCCGGGTCTGCGTTTTCCACATGCAACCTCCCTCCCCTAAGCCACTCACAATGCTGCAATGGCAGCGTTGTGATTGGTGCGGAAGGCGCCCAGCCGGGCGCCTGTAAGGAGGCCATTTTCTCTCTGTAGGCTGCAGAGCCAACATAGAGAAAAAGGGAGAGTGCGGATGGGTGGTTTAGTCGACAGACCAAACAGTCAGGGTGCACAACATTGGACAAGCCACTCCCCCCTGCCCTCGAGCAGGACTGCCCACCCGCCCATCCCCCACCAGGCACTTCTGCTTTCTTGCAATGCGAGAAGCAGAAACATAAAATGGTAGTTTTACCATTTTATGTTTCTGCTTACCGCACTGCAAGAGAGCAGTTGGGCAACGCCCCCTTGCCCCAATGGAGGAGCCCCCGCTGCAAGCCGTTTAGGTGTATTGCACGGTAAGGGAGACTACATGCGTTTGTGCTTGCTGCAGGTAATGCTTGTGGTAATATCAGAAAACTGAATAGTAAAAAACAGCCCCACAGACAACGGAAAAACATTCCACACTCTGCTTTGTTCAACCAGCCCTTCGGGCACTGTCAGATTGCCCAATATACCAGTCCGACACCGGCAACAGTGCTGTTATGAGCACGGTGTTATCAGTGCTTAATTTGTTAAAATATAAGTGCCAGAACCCTCATCAGGAGTTCACTGCCGCTTGCACCACCCATTGACTGTGCCAAATTGACAGTACCATTATAACTACTAAACATCACACTCCTACAAGTGTGACAATTCAGACTATTCCATGCCCCAAAAACTATAATAATGGGTTTGGTGGCAGGTATTAGTCATTTTTAGCATATATTGAAATAATAACAATGTTAAAAGTGTTGGTGCTTACAATTAATGCTGCTGCTGAGCACCGAAAACCACAGGCACAAGTTAGGCACTGGGTGTTACCCAGCTAAGAGCCCTATTGCAAGTTTTGAGAACTCGTGTGTGGAAATTCCTGTTTTTGTCCAGATCATGATCATGAGTGTTCCAGTAATTCCCTATGCAGTATAAGCTCATCATATCATGCCAGGTAAAACCTGGTGAAAGATCCACTGGAAGAACTTTTAAAGACCATAAGACCATTTAGGTGACAGGAAGAAGTTTATTTATAAGCATGACAACCCCCGAGGCACTGAGGTATTTCTCCCTCAGCAACTGCCTGCTGTCTGTCCCCTGATTTCTACACTCCAGAATCCAGTGGAGATGGCAACCAGATGCTGGGTTAACTAGGATACCATTGCCTAGATGCATTGCTAAGATACAACAAGAAGTTCTTGGAATGTTGGTAAAGGAGGCGGAAATCAGAGCATAGTTCTTCCTCTTTACAAGCATGAGAACATGTAATAATATTGTTATACCACACCGGGGGGGGGGGTATATCACTTAGGAATTACCATGTGGTATTAGTAATACCGGTGCAGTATTAACTGATTGTTTTTCAGCCAATTTGTAATGTTGGCCTATGATGAGCAATGCATATTCATGTCAGCATGGTGATACCCAACTATATGGCAAATCTTTGCTAAAAAACATGATAAGACAAACCCTTAAACTGTTCAATGATTACACTTCCACTTAATAATCCATGATGGTCCTTTTTTGAAGTACCAAAATTACCTGGTATGGTAGAACTCTGTCCACAGAGAATGTAGAATCCATCAGGTTATCTCCTCGCAGAGTTATTAAGCCTTGCCTCCGCCTATTATCACAGGTGCAGGAGGGGCTAGAGAGAAGAAACTAGTTTAATTTTCATAATCTGATTTAGGAAGGAGACAACAGTGGTTTTGCAAGGGTGCCTTGTACCATAACAAGTCCCTTAGTGGATTGTGAAAGAGTGACCTAACTAGGTTACAGTGGTTCTTTCAAACTCCTGTGCTGATCCCAGTGCAACTACTGCACTAATGGCAGTTGGGCTCCTGCGTGTCAGCAGTAATACAAACCCATATTCTTTTGCTTTCCCTACAAGAATGTGACACTTGGGAGGGACTTCAGATTCTCGAAACCCATCCATCAAAATCAAAGTCAACCACAACCCAGTGTCACATAAATAGACCCTTGTGTTCCTCAAAGTAGTCAAAATAGTCAGTGTAGGTCAGATTTCAATAAACTTCTTTTTTTTAACCTGAGTTTGCAAAATGTGGGTATAGGTCAGTAGAGGCTGTTCTCACAGCAGAGTGCTAATAGAATGTGGTGAGATAATACTACTCTGTGTTGAGCCAAAGTGCACAATAAAACGGACTGACCAAAAACAAACAAAATAAAATTGTGCGTTAAAATATCTGTTCAACATGAATATCCCTTTACAAAAAGGTCCAACAGCACTCAAACCAGATATCTAGCGTGTCTCACCAAACATGGCAGTACTATCGTTAGAAGAGCAGGTAAACTCACAAGAAAAACAAAACGATAACTAACAAGTTCTTCAAAGCAAAAATACATACCTACAATATTAGAAAACATAAATCCGAGAAATTCAGTTTATAATGTATTTTCTTCAATATAAACATATTAATAACTTACAATAGATAATTTTATCATAGATATATGCACACATTGTTTTTTAGCTCAACACAGGTTCAAAACGAAAACAGAAAAAGAAAGGAGAAAACAGCAACATAACCTATTACTTCAAAAATACTCACCCACTCATACTATGACAAAGCATATAATTCAAACATTAAAAACAGAGGTGTCACATTGTTATATCAATTGCTCCATTACATCATTGAAATGCAAAGAAAAGGCTATTGTGTACAGATTTTTTTTTTACTTTTTCTTGATTATAGAACAGAATGTAACAGAACAGGGTTGCGCTGCTTCATGTTTCGGGAATCATATTACACTACAAATTATGCAACCTTCATTGGGATGCTGTCTGAACTCTATATATAGTGGCCGATGCCATCCATCCCAACTTTGCAAAGATGAAGAGAGTTCACATCTGATCTCATAAAGGGTCTGAAATATGAACATTTGCACAGTTTCCTGTATAATGAGACAATATATGAATATATAAAAAAACGCACTAGTGGAAAGCAATTATTTAACAACAGACTGGTGGAGATCTATCAAACCCAGATATTTTGAAGTAATAGGTCATGGTGCTGTTTTCTCCTTTCTTTTTCTGTTTTAGTTTTTAACCTGTGTTTAGCTCACAAAATATGTGAATATATCTATGATAGAATTATCTATTGTAAGTTATAAATATGTTCATATAGAAGAAAATAAATTATAAACTGAATTGGTCCAGTTTATGGTTCCTAACATTGTAGGTATGCAATTTTGCTTTGAATAATTCGGGGAAGTTAAAGTTTTGGGGCCTCATTTATGAGAAATGACGCATCGCTGCGTGAAAGCAGCGATGCGCCACTTCTCAGTGCGCACTCCTTACGACATTCCTGATGCGTCATATTTAATGTATTACGCATCATGTCGCAAGGAGTTACAGATACGTCAGTATTTCTGACGTATCTGTAAGCGCAAAAGTGACGCATTGCTGGAGTGTGTCACAAAAGTGACGCAACTCCAGCAATGCGTCCTTTCACATGGGGCAAGCCCCATGTGAAAGGGCCTGCATCAGTCTTACGCCTGCTGTGAGGCAGGCGCAAGATTTTGACGCAACGGTGTCCTAAAAGTGACGCAGTGAAATCTCATAGATTTCACTGCGTCATTTCTACGACCCTTCCTTGCGTCAATACGCCCCCCTTGCATACATTATACCTGGCGCAAGTATAATGTGGCGCAGGGGTTTACAAAGTGACGCATCTACCTAGATGCGTCACTTTGTAAATATGGCACAACAAGGTGCATTTTTTACGCCACTGGTGCGTCACAAAAAGTGACGCACCGGCGGCGTAAAAGTGACGCACATCCTCATAAATGAGGCCCCTGGTCTTCTTGTGAATTTCCTTCCTTGGGTTTCTTCTCCATATTTATATTTCAGGGGCCCTCGTTTGTTCTAGAATAGTACATTGAGCCTGTCCTGCAAAAGATAGATTAGAAATTGTGTATAGAGAACACTTTGTGTGGTTGGCATGTGTTTTCGAATCTTTGCACTATTGAGCTATTTTTTCAGGAGTGTATGACAGAGGCACGCATGGCTAAACTACGAGTGTGTTTACTACGCTGTCTAAACAACGGATGCGTCTGAACAACCCCTGAGCCCTAAAAACGACCCTTACCCCCTCCTGAAATTTACCCTGACCCCACCCTGAGTCCTAAAAATTACCCCTACCCGAGCCCTAAAAACTACCACAAACCCCCTCAAGCCCTAAAAGAACCCCAACCCCAGCCCTGAAAACAACAACGCCCCCAGCCCCGAAAATAACCCTGAATCCTCAACCTTGAGCCCTAACTACCCCACCTTTAAAAACTACCCGCTCCCTCCAAAACCCAGCCCCACTGACCAGTCCATGTCCTCTCCCAATCCTTCCTGCTCTTGTGCCCATCCACCTCAGCTTCTCAGCCGCTCACTGCCTTAACCACACATATCCGTTGGTAAGGCGTATGCGTGGTTAAGGCACGCTTAGTTCCATTTGCGGGGCAACCGCACACATGGCTCAGCCCACGTTGTTAAGGTTGTTTCCCTTTTTCAGGTTATGTTGGGCCATCCGAATGTGTTCAACCATGCACTGCTCTCGAATTTAAATCAGCCAATGCAGAAGAAACATTTTCCTGATGATCTGCTTTCATATCATACCTATTACAGATGCAGAAAGTATCCCTGCTTACCATTCCATTTACCTAAATCCCAAAGTTTGGGGATTAAGATTGAGTAGCACAAGACTCACTAATATTGAAGAAAAATAGTCTTGCCTTCAAGTTTAATAAATGGATGCAATGGAGCTCAATGTCATCAAGGTCAATAAAAGAAATAGGGATATTTAGTTGTATGTCCTTTATTTGGGGTGTGGCTCAATGGTTGGAGCGGCAGACCCTGATGCAGAGGTCTGGCCCGGGACCAGGGTTCAATTCCCGCCTCGGGGGTCTTGGGCTCAATTTCCTCAGACCTGATAATTCTCGCCTCGGTGCCTATTCTAATCATGGGTCCCACTCTGCAACTCTAGGCAATAGCTTGCTTAATCTCCACAACGGCCCCAACAGCGCTGGGATACCTGTCTTCACCTTGGGGTTGCCCTGGCTTTCACAGGTAAAAGCCAGGAAGGGTTCCACAGCGGTATGCATACAGCGCCAGGAAACCCCGGTTGGGGTATAATTGTGCTTTACAAGTACAAATTCATTTCATTTTACAAGTACATGGTGGGAAAGATGGCTGCTTAGTTATTAGATATGCAGGTCTGAGGAGAACATGGAAGACAACATTTGCCTCTGGGACTGTGACATGAAATTCAAATATATGGTCAGAAATGTTGAAATGTGCGTACTCTGTACAGAACGCATCAGGCAGCAGGACCTGGATTAATATGATCTGAAGAAAGATTTGAGATTTTACAGGCTTCAATAAACAGTGAATTTAAACTGTAACAAACTAAGTTGGGTGCCACACATGCAGGCCAGACCTAAATGTACACTGTTTTTCTCTTTGTCAGGCTATTGACTGACCTGAAAACATCAGCAATAATTGGCTGTGTCTTGCGGATTGCTTCTTTCAGTTCCAGACAAAAGGTTTTTTGTGAGGATGTTCATAAAAAGAGACAATATGTTGCTTTTCGCACGTCCATAATTTAAAAATTACCTAGATTGGTTTAGCCATAATCGAATGTGGTCAAATCATTGTTTTCATATCTTTGAACTATGAAATAATTCTCTTAGAGAAAAGCAGCAATATTAACTGTGGGCAATCACAAACCATATAAATAATGTAAATTAAGAAAGACTATAAAAACAATCCATCAAGATGAATTAAGTTAAGAAGTTTTGATGTTCAAATTTCCTCTAACAGAGAGTGAATCAAAGTTACTATCTCATAGCTGCCAAAGCTGTGATTTCATCTGGGGTATCAAATGCGTGACACTTTGAGTGACATTTTTATATTAGTAGGTCAAAGCAATGATCAGTATTTGAGTGATTTTCTGTGATGTTTCCGTTATACTATCCAGACATACCATACAGCAATGAACAAATACCTAAGCTCGACATATTGGTGGGTGCTTGTTAGCAGTAACAGATCAATGATTAAAAATAATCATCTTCTTGTGATGAATTCAAATTGAAAATGTTTAAATTGACAAAATATTAGTCTGGGAACTGATCAATACTAGTTCTGTGGGAAGATGTAGTCGTTTTATATTGCTTAAATATACTCAGAACAAAGTAACTAATTTGCCTATTTTATGGCCAGTTTGCGTCGCTTTTGCATCACGCAACATGGTGCAAGAGCGACGCAAACTTTAAGTCAGATTTTTGAAGCCATGCAAAGCCGCTTTGCACTGTGTTGGTTTACTCTGCCCTAGGATGGCATTCCCTGAGTTTTGCACGGGTGTTCGCATGTAACTCCTGTGGATTTTGACACCCCCCCACTTTGAAGAAGAACTTGTAAACTTATAAACTTGGAAATGCGCCAAAATCTTACACCTTCCCAGGGAAGGCGTAATGAGGAGAAATATCTTGATTGCTCCCCATTCCTGTTTCTATGTGTGCTGCATTATTCAGCACATATAGAACGAGGTAAATGCCTCTCAGGACTGTTTTTGTGCAGGATAGTGTCTCTTCTGTCACAAAAGCGATCCTACATGCAATGCATGCTTCCTTGCACCCTTGGTGCCTGCGTTCGTGTTAGTCAATCTATTGTGCACCAACGCTTGAGAAAGGATAGGAATGGACCGTATTCCATTATTATTATTATTATTATTGCATTTATTGAGTGCACAGCTACCCGGAGGTTTCCCAGCGCTTGCCTTGGGAACCCGTCCTGGCTTTTCCCTGTGAGATAGCCCCTACAGGGCATCCCTAAGGTGAAAGCCAGGCATCCCGCCACAGGGGGCCGTTGTGGAGATTAAGCAAGCTTAATGCCCAGAGTTGCAGAGTGAGAACCCATGATTAGAGCAGGCACCGAAGCGAGAATTATCGAGTCCGTGGACATTTGAGCTCAAGACCCTGCCGCGTTGGGAATTGAACCCTGGTCCCGAGTCTGACCTCAGCTTCCGGGTCTGCCTGCTCTACACCGTGAGCCACACTTCTCCACATTGAATACGGCCCCTGCTTGCCCTTTTCCTGCCATGCAGTGCAGCGCATCAAGGTGAGGTGCTGGGCTGCGTCACAAAGCTCATAAATGACCCCCTAATATTTAGTTGTTAACAGGAATTAATATAGGTGGCCAGGTAGTTAGACACACTAATAAGTAAGGGTTGATAGGGCCCTGCTGGGGTTCAAATTTGAGGTCAGCAGTTTAGGTTTCTCTGCATCAAGTAGAGGTACCCATTGGGCTAGCTCCTGAAGAGACAGAGGGTCAACCCCCTCCTCTCTTTCACAGTATCCCTGCATACCATATTAAAGGAATTCAAACCCATGGTTAGCGGTTTATGCACCTCAGCAGCAGCTGCATAAACCCATTGGGCTATCTGCTGAAGACACAAAGGGTCAACTTTCTCCTCTCTTCCCAGAATTCCTGCACACCATAGTGCAGAGTGCGGAAGCACAAGCAGCGCTGTATTAGTGATAATAAATAGAGGTGCTGTCGCGATCCTGGTTCTCTCAGGAAGAAGACAATGCATCATATGGTGTATGCTGGAAAGATCTCATGCTCCCTTCCAGACCTCCTGGCAGAGGTCTCCTCTGCAGCTTGAATGAGGTATAGAGGCTGTACATGAACTGAGAACACCCTGCACACGTGCATATATGACTATTGTTCTGTGCACTTTCTAGAGAGGTCAGTGACTTGATGAGCATGCTCTATGAGCCACTAACAGCTGAGGGCACGTTGGCATGCAGTTACAATTATCATTCGACTGACGTTTGTGGTTCACTGAGAGGCAAAGGGATAAGCAGTCAATAAAGCAATTTAAAGTTCATGTAGCACATTTGACAACACAATAAGGACCAGGAATCAGTAACTAAATTTAAGTGCGTTTATTACACGTTAATAACCAATGTAAATTAAGCATCATTTAGATACAGATTTCTAGAAGTAAGCATTAGTCGACAAAGTAAATTCAGTTAGATAGCAGTAGATATGCAACAATGTAGCGACGTAAGTGAAAAACAGAAGTTGATGTTCTTTAAAGAAACTCAAACTCTCCTTTATCCGCATGTATACATCTTAAAGCCATCTAACCAGGGCTCTAAGTTTAGATTGAGGATGGTTCAGAATTAGAAAATCTCACAGAAATGTAAGAAGCTAGAGAGTGAAATTTAAGAAGCAGGATTGTGAAAATTGCATTAGAAATCTTAAAGGACGGAACAAGTGTTTAGCATAGAGCTTTACACTTGTGAGAATATGCTAAAAAGTAAGCTCTGTACCTCTCAGAGTCCAAAGAGGTCTGCGCTAAACTCTAACAGTTTATACATTAATTAAAAACACACAGATACAGTCTCATAATCCAAAATCCTGACACCACCCTTCCAGGAAACAATGGTGTTGCACTTTACGTTGCACAGTGGCAACATCTTCAGACTTTCTTCTCCCACAAAACTTTGACATTCACACAACCTTGTGTCGTACACCGTTACTGATCCGCGATACATAGGAAGCATCTTAAGCTTATTGGCTTTTCACGTCTTTCCTAAGATTTTCTTCTCAGGCCTCACTATCTCTATTACACGTCACTCCTTTCTCGAGCTGTTAAAGCATTGAAACCGCATCTGCAGAAGAGAGAACATGCAAGGCAAACAAAAAGCATTTTAAATTCAGGCCTCGTTAAATTAGCCATGGTGAAGATTCAGGTACATGAATATATGTGTACATATAACTTCAAAATCAATGCAGCCAGCTAAATGCAAACATAGAAAAATTAATTCATGCTTGCACAGATGGTGCATTTCGAATGGATGCAACATAACATGAGACATAAGTGTAAGAATGTATGAGAACTATTCATTCATGTTAAAGCTAAACATTAGTGTGCCCACATTAATGAATCTGCAGTTTCTACAGCAATTGCATTTCAGTAATACATTTGAATACTTTAATTAAGTTAGGCACTCAGAGTATATGGTGCTAAATGCAAACACAACCACACACACATATATATATATATATATATATATATATATATATATATACACACACACACATATATATATGTACCTTCACTTCCGCCAAATTTATTGTAGAAGTACGAAGACTTGTGCGGTTTTTAGAATAAAGAATTGAAAAAAACTGCACAAGGCTTCTTACTCCTACGATAAATTTGGCAGAAGTGAAGGTACATTTTGAACGGGCGGTCTTCCGCGGCGTCCGATACAACGAAGCGGCTTTTGTTTGGGAGGATGCAGTTTTCACTGAGGATTTCTTGGTATATCTTCCAATCCTGGATTCTTTCATACGAAATCAGGCACTGACACCGTGGGATCAAGTTATCAAAGAAAATTGGTATTATTCCATACGAGTAGCTTGGCGCGTTTCGGCGGCGAAACCGCCTTGTTCACAACATCTAAACACTGGATGTGACGTGCATTATATACAAGTGAATGGCTTGGTCGCAGTGGCGTCACTAGGGGGGTGCGGGGGGTGCGGACCGCACCGGGTGACACCCTCACATGGGGGTGACACCATCTGGTTGCGCCCCCCGCCACCCCCCCCCCAGCAGGCCTCTGTACATGGCACCCCCTGCACCGCACCCGAAGGCCTCGGAGAGACTCGATCCGCTTTAAAAACAAAAGCGAACCGAGATATTTTCTCACCTATTCGAATTAAAATGTTCTCATTAGATAAAGTTTGAAAAGTGTAGTAATGAGGGGCCCCCGCCATTTATATGGAAAAAGACACAGTGCTAAAGAGGGGGGTGGGGCGGGGAGGGGGGGGGGTGTTAACCGCTTGGAAATTAGCTTTTACTTTAGCTGTTACATATCGTAACATTCTCACGTCTACAAACTCGCTGGTGCCTTGTACACAGATTTCTTTTTGCATCTTGAAAAGCTTTACAAGAGAAACCACATGAAAGCGGCAGAGAGTGGGTTTAATGTGCGAGAGAGAGGGAGCTAGAGGGGGTAAGAAGACAGAGAGAGAGTTAGAGTGAGAAAGACAGAGAGAGAGGGAGCTAGAGGGAGCTAGACAGAGAGAGGGAGATAGAGGGAGTAAGACAGAGAGAGAGGGAGTCAGAGGGGGCTAGAGGGAGCAAGACAGAGAGGGAGCAAGACAGAGAGAGGGAGCTAGACAGAGAGAGGGAGACAGAGGTAGCTAGAGGAAGTAAGACAGAGAGAGAGAGAGGGAGCTAGACAGAGAGAGGGAGCTAGAGGGAGTATGATAGAGAGAGAGGGAGCTAGAGGGAGCAAGATAGAGAGAGAGGAAGCAAGGCAGAGAGAGAGGGAGCTAGAGGGAATAAGAGAGATGGAGGTAGAGGGAGCAAGACAGAGAGAGAGGGCGCTAGAGGGAGTAAGACAGAGAGAGAGGGAGCTATAGGGAGTAAGACAGAGAGAGAGGGAGACAGAGGGAGCTAGAGGGAGTAAGACAGAGAGAGAGAGAGAGGGAGCTAGACAGAGACAGAGGGAGCTAGAGGGAGTAAGACAAAGAGAGAGGGAGCTCGAGGGAGCTAGACAGAGAGAGGGAGCTAGAGGGAGTAAGACAGAGAGAGAGGGAGCTAGAGGGAGCTAGACAGAGAGAGGGAGCTAGAGGGAGTAAGACAGAGAGAGAGGGAGTCAGAGGGGGCTAGAGGGAGCAAGACAGAGAGAGGGAGCTAGACAGAGAGAGGGAGCTAGAGGGAGTAAGAGAGAGAGAGAGGGAGCGAAAGGGAGTAAGACAGAGAGAGAGAGGGAGCTAGAGGGAGTAAGAGAGAGAGGGGGAGCTAGAGGGTGGAAGACCGAGAGAGAGGGAGACAGAGGGAGCTAGAGGGAGCAAGAGAGAGGGAGCTATAGGGAGCTAGACAAAGAGAGGGAGCTAGAGGGAGTAAGACAGAGAGAGAGGGAGCTAGAGGGAGTAAGACCGAGAGAGAGGGAGACAGAGGGAGCTAGAGGGAGCAAGAGAGAGGGAGCTATAGGGAGCTAGACAGAGAGAGGGAGCTAGAGGGAGTAAGACAGAGAGAGAGGGAGCTAGAGAGAATAAGACAGCGAGAGAGGGAGCTAGACAGAGAGAGGGAGCTAGAGGGAGTAAGATAGAGAGAGAGGGAGCTACAGGGAGCTAGAGCGAGCAAGACAGAGAGAGGGGGAGCTAGAGGGAGTAAGAGAGAGAGAGGGAGCTAGAGGGAGCAAGACAGAGAGAGGGAGCTAGAGGGACCAAACCGGAGAGAGAGGGAGCTAGAGGGAGTAAGACAGAGAGAGAGGGAGCTAGGCGGAGCAAGACAGATAGAGAGGGAGCTAGAGGGAGCAAGACAGAGAGGGAGCTAGAGGGAGTAAGAGAGAGGGAGCTAGAGGGAATAAGACAGAGAGAGAGGGAGCTATAGGGAGCAAGACAGAGAGAGGGGGGGCTAGAGGGAGTAAGCGAGAGAGAGAGGGAGCTAGAGGGAGTAAGAAAGAGGGGGCTAGAGGGAGTAAGACAGAGAGAGAGGAAGCTAGAGGGAGTAAGGCAGAGAGAGGGAGCTAGAGGGAGCAAGACAGAGAGAGAGGGAGCTAGAGGAAGTAAGAGAGAGAGAGGGAGATAGAGGGAGTAAGAGAGAGAGCAGGTGCTAGAGGGAGTAAGAGAGAGAGTGGGAGCTAGAGAGAGTAAGACAGAGAGAGGGAGCTAGAGGGAGTAAGACAGAGAGAGAGGGAGCAAGAGGGAGTAAGACAGAGAGAGAGGGAGCTAGAAGGAGTAAGAGAGGGAGAGAGGGAGCTAGAGGGAGCAAGACAGAGAGAGGGAGCTAGAGGGAGTAAGACAGAGAGAGAGGGAGCTAGAGGGCGTAAGGCAGAGAGGGAGGGAGCTAGAGGGAGTAAGACAGAGAGAGAGGGAGCTAGAGGGAGTAAGACAGAGAGAGGGAGCTATACAGAAAGAGGGAGCTAGAGGGAGTAAGACAGTACCTAGCACCGTACATTTCCGACAGAGGTAGTCCATGCGGTAAGTCGTGAGGGGGTGACACCATGAGTTACCCGCACCGGGTGACACCAACCCCAGTGACGCCACTGCTTGGTCGTGACATAGGTGGGTTGCCATGGAAACTTCCTGTGGTATCTCCCTCTTCCTGCCTCCCCCGGCGGCTCTGCATGTGATGGTGCTGCTCGCGGTGACATCACTTAGAATGTCACCGCGACCAGCGTTCCAAGGCGAGCGCCGGGGACACACTGAGGCGAGGGCAGTTCATGAGGCTGTGGCTGAGGTCACGGTGTTTATTACTTAATAATAAACAGTTCTTTGGAGTTCACCATCCCGAGTCTTGTTCCTCATTTATGTGAATTCCACACTGGCGACGAGGGTCAAAGTCAATGACCTCAACACGCCGAGAAAACACGGCCGCCGAGAGAAAATCGGAAAAACAGCAGCTGACGTGTGTGTTCTCAGCCGGCCGACTGGGAAGTAACCTGTCACCTTTAATAGAACTGTAACGCGAGGGGCAAACAGATGAAAGGAACAGCACAACAAGGGGAGGAGACGTCGACTTGAATGAAGAAAGAGGAGTTGTAGGTGCCTGGATACCAACGTGAAAGTCTGCTCCTGACAGGCGCGCTGGAGGTGAGGTACAGCTGTTTGTGCCCAAGCGCGCTGAAGCCAGACCTGCCGCCGTTGTGCGTGGCGAGCCATCAAGTTGTGTCATGACAAGGTGAGGTACCCCTTCCTGCGAGCAATTGTAGCGCCACCGGAGCAGTGTCATTAAGCAGGAGTCCGGCGCAGTGTTCCCAGCCCTGCTCTTCAGATTTTCAACGCGCGCTCTATTTGCCAGCAGCAGGGCAGCGTTGAGTATTGTTGGCAAAGGGGCGTTTGAAGCCTGGCCTCGGGTGGTGAATTCCCTCTGCTTCACTGCCCGGAGCCCCTGCGTTAGTGGCGCGTGGCTTTCAGCACGCAGGTGTGAAGAGCACACACGGAGCAGCGCTAGTAGTGAACATTGGAAGTGTAATCCTGCCGCTTTGGATAGGGAAACAACGCGGTTTTGGGCTGTTGTCAGAACTGAACTTGCCAGGGCTGCAGAGAAGCTTGAGGCGTATTGGCTGTTTAAAGGAACATGAGTGGAATACCCAGGGGCCCCTGAGAGCGCGACGTGGAAGGAGAAAGGGGCCTACGAGCGCAGCGGAGTGGCGTTTCTCTGTCAGACTAACCCATCCTTGTGCCTGAGTGACTGTGGGTCCTACTGTCAGGACGGCGTGGAAGGAGTAAAACCATCTTGTGATCGCACTTTTGGGAGCACTGCAGTGGGACCACTTTGTTTTGAGTACTGTCCTGACATTCTGCACCAAGGAAGCATCTCTATCTTGTGACCTTGAGAGAAATGTATTGAAATTTTGGAGGGACTGGTTTTATCTTTCTTCGTGTACATTTTGGCAAAGTGGAAGGTGTGCAAGGGTGGTTGGATTTCTGTTCCCTTGTAGTGTCTCCACTGGTGGTTCAATTCCTTTTCCCTCTAGTCACATTTAGTCAGCTCAGATTTCAGGTTCTCACTGAACGCAGTTTGCTACTCGAAGGGTAGGTGCCTACTTGAAGGTTAGAGCTTCTTTCTGTCTATTGTATATTTAACATGCAAAGTGTGACCCCTCCGCCCTTCTTCTTGACCAGCCCAGGGGACCCCACCATCCTGTGGAAAAAATGGAAAAAAGTGTTCCTCAATTATGCTACTGTGTGTGGGCCCAACTTGGGTCTAGAAAGGAAGGTTGCATTACTGGCTTATTACTTGGGCGCAGAGGGGGAGGAAGTCCTAGACCATCTCCCGGATTTAGGGGCACAGGAGGCAAGGGGTCTTAATGAATTTGAAATTAGTCTAAAGAAGTTAGACTTGCACTACCTCCCCAAGACCAGCACAATTATGGAGAGGTATCATTTTGGTAAGAGGGCACAAAAGGATGGGGAATCTATAGAGGATTTTGTGTCTGAGTTGAGGAAGTTAGCTGCAACGTGTAAGTTTGGGGGAGCGAGCGAGGAGAGAATTAGGGACCAGTTTGTTTTGACCTGCAGGATGGAGCGAGTGCGTGAGGAGCTTTGGCTTAAACATGACCCGCCATTGAGAGAAGTCCTCATCATAGCCAAGCAGGTAGAGCACATGTTGCAGTGTGTCAAGGAGATTAAGCAAGATGCAGGGGAGAAGAAGAACGATGACAAGACTAATGTCAGCGAGGTGGTGACCGAAAGTGAGACTGTGTCTGTAGTTAAGGGTCAGAAGGCAGTGGGAAAGGAGCAGAAGGAAAGCAGACCGGGAGGGTCATACAAAGGTACCTGCTACAGGTGTGGGAAACAAGGGCACCTAGCCAACGACAAGGAGTGTCCCGCCCTCAGGTTCACATGTAACAGGTGCGGTAAGAAGGGCCATTTCAAGCAATTTTGCAAGAGTGGGCAGGGGGCCAGTAGACAGAGTAGAGACAGAACAAATGTGGTGAGCGACGAGTTTGTTGTGCAAGTACAAGAGTTGAAGGCGCCAGGTCCCAGAAACCCCTTATGTAACGAAGTTACAGCACAAGTTGAAGAGGAACAAGTTGATAGTCCCAAAGACACCATAAAAGTTGGGAATGTTGACCTAGATGCATTGTTTGACTCTTGTTCTCGAATAACTATCATTAATGCCAAGGAGTTCTCACGTGTGTCCAAAGGCAGGATAACCTTGAGGAGGTTAGACCTGAGACCAGGAGGGTATGCAGGGCGCCCCATCTCCATGAAAGGGTACTTCCTGAGTAAAATTGAGTACAGAAACAGGTCTACTGTGTCCAAAGTATATGTGTCCACTGTAGGGGACAACATTTTGGGGTGGCGTGCTCAAAAGGGGTTAGGAGTGTACCTCAATCCCAACAGCAATCCCCAGATCTTGATACAGGAGATACAAGAAGGTGAGGCTGACATCACAAGAGAATTTGAAGAGGTGTTTAGGGAAGAGCTTGGGTGTTTGAAGAACTACTGCCACAAAATCAAATTGAAGAAGGACGCCAAGCCCGTTGTGGCAAAAGTCAGAAGACTCCCCATAGCCATTCAGGAGGAGGTCAGAACTGAACTGGAGAAACTGTGCAAGGCTGGAGTTATCGAACCTGTGGAGGCGACCGAATGGTTGGCGCCCATCGTGGCAGCGAAGAAGAAGGATGGGTCAGTCCGGCTCTGCATTGATTTGAGGTCACTCAACAAAGAGGTCGTCGTTGACCGATACCCCTTGCCTAACATCACCCAAATGATGAGCATGCTAGAGGGTGCCAAGGTGTTTTCCACCCTCGATCTCACTTCGGCCTATTTCCAGATAAAACTTCACGAGGAGTCTCAAGAACTCACTGCTTTTGTTACACCCATGGGTGCTTACAAGTTCAAAAGGATGCCTTTCGGCCTAGTCTCGGCGGCTGCCGTCTTCCAAAGAATCATGGGCAACATCCTGAAAGGCATCCCTGGCGTCGTGTGTTACCAGGATGACGTGTTGGTGTTTGCTAAGAACCAAGTTGAGCATGATCAGAGACTGAGATGTGTACTGAGGAGATTTTTGTCCCAGGGCCTCACCGTGAAGAAGAACAAATGTGTATTTAGCTGTGCCGAGTTGGATTTCCTGGGTCACAAGATCACAGCAGAAGGCATACGTCCCAAGGTCGAACTCCAGGACACCATTGTGAATCTGTCACCCCCCAAGAACAAAGACGAGATCAAATCATTCATGGGGATGTTGGAGTTTTATGGGAAGTTCATCAGAAACTTAGCAGGCAGGACTTACGCCATCAGGCTGTTGCTGAAGAAAGAAAGCGAGTTCAAATGGAGCCAAGAATGCCAGAGCGAGTTCGAGGATGTAAGGAGAGCTCTTGCGGGAGCCCCTAGTTTGAAGTCTTACATGCCCGGCCGGGCAACGATCCTTACCACTGATGCCAGTGCAAAAGGGTTGGGAGCGGTTCTTACCCAGAAAGGTGCGGAAGGAGAAGAGACTGTGGCTTTCGCCTCAAGGTCACTCCAAAAATCTGAGAACAACTACTCAGTCATTGAAAAGGAGGCATTGGCGGTATCCTGGGCAGTAGGCAAATTCAGAGACTTCCTGTGGGGTACGCAGTTCACCCTCCGAACCGACCACAAACCGCTGGTAGAAGTGTTCAGCAAGAAGGGTTTGGATGCCATCTCCAGTAGGATAAGGCGTTGGGTGGTCAGTCTCCAGGAGTACACATTCAATGTCGAGTATGTCCCAGGAACACAAAACCTTGCAGCTGACTGCCTGTCCAGGCTTGTCAGTGATGTAGAAGCAGGTGAAATGCGAGACAAAACCGATGAAGATGAAGAAGGATACATGGTTGAGAATGTCTGCACCATCCAGAAGGCGTTGGGTGAAGAAACGTGGAGAAAGGCACAAGAAGAGGACAAGACCATGGAAGAAGTTTGCAGAAGAGTGAGAGATGGATGGAAGCACGGGGACAAACGTGATGAAGACCTGCGGCCTTTCCAGGCTGTTAAGGACGAGCTAACCATTGTTGACGGATGCCTGTTTAGGGGAACGAGACTCGTACCACCAGCTACTGTGAGAGACAACCTGGTCGAGATAGCTCACGAAGGGCACTTGGGTATCACCAAAACCAAGCAAAGGCTCAGGGAGAGTTACTGGTGGCCGAACATGGACTTGGCAACCGAAAGGAGAATCAGGGAATGCATCCCGTGCTGCAATAGTGACAAGGTTTTGAAGCAGCAGACTCCACCCATGGTATGTAGGCCGCCCCCGTCAGGACCTTGGGACGAGTTAGCGTTGGACATCGTGGGCCCAATGACTGGGGAGCTGCGGACACCTTACATGCTGGTGCTCATGGATCTGTATTCTCGGTGGCCGGAGATAAAACTCGTCAGTGAAGTCACGACAAAGACCGTCATCGGGTTCTTGCAGGAGGTATTTATCCGAGAGGGACTCCCCAGCAACATCCTCACTGACAACGGAGTGCAACGATGCTCAAAAGAAATGGAGGACTTCCTAGAAGAAAGAGGCATCAGACACAAGCGATGCGCACTATACCACCCAGAAACCAATGGCATGGTCGAACGCTTTAACAAAACCATCAAGGAGAGCATACAGCTGGCCAAAGCCAGTGGCATAAGTTGGAAAGAAGAAGTGTGGAGGCGCCTGGAAGCATACAGGTTCACGCCACATCAGACGACGGGCGTCACCCCGTTCGAATTGCTCCGCGCAAGGACACCCAACACTAAGCTTGCCCCAGGGTGGATGGAATGGAACAAGGGGTGGTCAGACCGAACCAAAGAAAAGGACAGCCTGAGGAAACAAGAACAAGCCATGAGGGTGAGGAAAGAAGGTTATGACCAACGCAAGGCCACGCGAGAAGGGGGTTTCAAAGTAGGTGAAAACATCAAAATCAGAGCTCCCACAGGGAAGGCAAGCTGGTCAGAGTACAGCAGTCCAACAAAAATCACTAAACTTTTCAAGAATGCAGTCAAAACCCAAGAAGGAAAAATATGGAACCTAGGGAGAGTTGTAAAGTACCACCCTCCAGTAGAAGTCCCTGAAGGTGCAAGGGGGGGGGAGAGTGGTCCAAGACTAGATAGCGGGTTAGCCAGCAGGAGGCCGTCGGGCGTCCCTCTCCCAGGCCACAGGCCCAACAAGAGAGTGATCAGGCCTCCCAGACATTTCAACCAATATGTAATGATGTAACCATTGATATTGCTGCCTAATGTAAGCTTTTCCTCTATTTCAGTTTCCTGCTCATCGTTTCATCTAATGTTTTCTATTTCTGCAGGGAAGGGGGATGTGTGGTATCTCCCTCTTCCTGCCTCCCCCGGCGACTCTGCATGTGATGGTGCTGCTCGCGGTGACATCACTTAGAATGTCACCGCGACCAGCGTTCCAAGGCGAGCGCCGGGGACACACTGAGGCGAGGGCAGTTCATGAGGCTGTGGCTGAGGTCACGGTGTTTATTACTTAATAATAAACAGTTCTTTGGAGTTCACCATCCCGAGTCTTGTTCCTCATTTATGTGAATTCCACACTTCCCTCACACAGAAGCCATGGAAGAGGTATGCTCCGTTACATATGGTGAGTCATAGTTGCTCATACAGTCTTTCTTCTGGCATTATTTACAAATGAGAATGCTGTTAATTGCGTTGATTTAAGAAATCTATAACTCAATGACGGTCATTACAAAATAAAATAAATGTAAATTATCACTGGAATGAAAATGTTAAAGGCATATTTTACAGCATTTCGCTTTAGTGTGGAGGGAGGCATTTGTATTCTGGCAAGCATTGTTATTAATCATGTAAACATACGTGCAGTATATACAGTGTGCTATATATGTATATATATATATATTGTGCTACTGTGATGTGTAAGGGTGGAGCTAAAATCCCACTGCTCCGAATGCACTATGAGAAGTTGTCTTTGTCATAATCCTCTGCTGTAGAGCCCTCAATTGTGCGCCGTCATGAACACCCACACTCAACCTTAAATTACCCAGACAGCCAGAGGCGACTCAGTGCACAGTCCTAGTAGTAATAAACTCGCCTTGCTGGCCACAGGAAAAGAACAAATAGACTTCACAGACCAGCTGGGAGGAATAAAGCTGAGACAATTAATTACAGAGAAACAGCTTGGTTTGATACAGGCCAATTTCCATAGCAACAGTTACCTCATCTCGACCTGGGCCAGGCTCATTTTATCTGCCTGAGGCAGCACAGCAACTGCACTGGCTGCTGTTCATGTAATCCAACAGAGATGTAACACCTCAACCCTCATAAAAGAGCTAGTAATTATGTGTGACTAACACATTTCAATGTGGTGATGCAGACTCCAGCACTAAAAGGCATTAGTCTAATCTGTGACTGTTATCTCCTTTGTACGACAAAGCACCCGGCGGATTCAAAGAGTACAACTGGACGTCACTGGCCAATTGACTGACATTATGCAAAAAATCATAAGTCCTACACCAATCACAAAAACGAGGATAGGAAGAGAAATCAGTCAGTGTGGCACCCAACAGTGACAGAGAAGTCGAACAGCCATGCACCCTGTCCCAGTGTGCTCTGCTACTTCAGCACGAGGGTTGCACCCTTTCTTAGAAAAAAGTACTGGCCATTTGATGACATTTTGCAATGCTGGACTGGCCAAAAAAGAATTCCTACATAATTGTCAGGATTCGTTTGTAACATAGCAGTCGGCCTGTTTATTCGAATAATCATTCTGAAACGATTTAGACCGCTGTGACATATTTTAACGGATTTTTTTTATGTGCTTGCTTTAGATTTATGTTACTGAAGGGAAAAGATCCCTGATTTTACTGTTTGTCCAAATATTTGTACCAGCCTGGACTTGTTCCACCTTTGACGGAATGCCACCCGGTCCTATTAGAAAGGAATAATTTGTTTTAAAGAGCGTGCATTGCCACAAGCCTATGGCTTCACTTCGCTTTAAATAAGAAAAAATATCAGGATTACTTAAAGGTTGTGCTACTCAGTCTATCCTCTTTTCAAATAAAAACATGGAATTGCAAGGCAACAGGTCCCGCATTTACGTGAGTTTAAGCTATTGACATTGTAAATGACAATGCCTTTTATTTACGTTTTAAAAACAAAAACACAAATAAAAGGCATAGACATTTACAATGTCAATAGCTGAAACTTGTCTAAATGTATTGTATTGTATTGCGACTTATATAGCGCACGTATCACCCAGAGGCATCAAGGCGCTTGCTATGGGAACCCGTCCTGGCTTTTCCCTGTGAGATAACCCCTACTGGGCATCCCCAAGGTGAAAGCCAGGCATCCCGCAGCGGGTGGGCCGCCGTAGTGGAGATTAAGCAAGCTATTGCCCAGAGTAGTAGCGTGGGACCCCATGATTAGAATAGGCACCGAGGTGAGAATTATCGAGTCCGTGGACATTTTGGGCTCAGGACCCTGCCGCGTCGGGAATTGAACCCTGGTCCCGGCCAGACCTCTGCATCAGGGTCTGCCGCTTTAATCAGTGAGACACACTCCTCCACACTCCTCAAATGTGAGACCTATTGCATTGCAAATGCTTGTTTAGGTAAAAGTGTCTGCCTTTCACCATAAGAGAACCAAGCCTGGTGTGACGTGCCTGGCTCTAGCCTCGCCTAAGCCCCTCACGCAGAACAAAACAGCAAATTAATTAAATAACCAATCACGGCAGCAAAAATGAAAGCGGCCCACGCTGCTAATTAATTAAATAAACAAGCACGCTCGCTAAAGTGAAAGCAGACCGTGCTGCAAATAAAAACAAAATAGTGATTTTTGCCATGATAAAGCAGCCCATGTAGCATGACCAGTAAAAGGTACTGTCCTTATGGGTGTTAACAAATGGAGACAAGGCGGGACTAAAAAAGCCTATTTACCAATCAGAAGCCAGCATTGAAGAAGGACAATGGCACAAAGCCAATGACAAATATGGGTGGAGAGTGGACGAGGCTTCCACAGCATACCCTACTACAACATGCCTCGCAAAGCGAGGAGAGCATGCGCGCTGCTGCAAGGTTCGATCTAAAAAACTTGAGTCTGCGCTGTATGGATTTGAAGGGTAAACTGCAGGTTGTACAAGTGTACATGCTGCAGATGGGGCGACACACCAAACTATCTTGTGGGTTCAGAGGAGAGAGCGAGTGTGGGTAGTATTTGTGTATGGGAGGAGATGGATAAACAAACCATATAGCCAATTGAAAGAGGTCCCGACCCCCTCTCTCTCTCTCCCACCTTTACAGACATTCCGCAAATTGAATTCCAACATCGTACTGGTCTCCGCCTAAGAAGGGCGGGCTCCATTCCCCTGCTTCGAGATAGAGCTCAGCGCTTTCACGTTCTGTGACTGGATTTCAAATAGCTTCACCACAGCTCAGTGCCATGAAGAGGAGGGAGCCCCACGTCCTGGTCAGAGAAAGCGCCTCACACTCAGTGGGACTGGGGATGCTACTGGGGATAGATGCACCTGTGCCAAGAGTCAGAGTGGGAGGGCTTTATGACTAGGCAGAATGACTGCACGAGTCGAGAGGCTGCTCGAGCCAAATGGCAGTCTGTGAGGAGTGCAAACACAAGGAGATGATGGACGGAGCGCCAAAACTTTTCAGACACTCACCCCTAGTCACATATCTGGGTTGAATCATCCATCATTCTTTAGCTCACTTCACCACTCCAGTTCATACCCAGCAATATGCAAATTAGTCTTGACCCTGTACCTCATGGGAACAGTCCAGACTGAACTGCCAAGCCAGTTCTTCCCTGGACCGGAAACAAGCATCCTGGGACCGGTTTCGGAGTAACGATCCTCATCAGCCATGCTAGCTTGAATCCAGTGGCAAAATGAACAAGGGACCCACGTCTAGGCACACCCTGCCAACTTAGGGCGAAGAATGCAAACACAAGGAGATGATGGATGAAGCACTGTAACCTTTCAGACACTTACCCTTGTCACGGATCTGGGTTGAATCTATCATCATTCTTTAGCTCATTTCGCCACCCAGGGGCAGTCTGTGAGGAGTGCAAACACAAGGATATGATGGACGGAGCGCCGAAACTTTTCAGACACTCACCCCTAGTCACATATCTGGGTTGAATCCATCATTCTTTAGCCCACTTCACCACTCCAGTTCATACCCAGCAATATGCAAATCAGTCTTGACCCTGTACCTCATGGGAACAGTCCAGACTGAACTGCCAAGCCAGGTCTTCCCTGGACCGGAAACAAGCATCCTGGGACCAGTTTCGTAGTAACACTCCTCATCAGCCAGGCAAGCTTGAATCCAGTGGCAAAGTGAGCAAGGGACCCACGTTTGGGCATAATATGCCAACTTAGTGCGAACAATGCAAACATGAGGAGATGGACGGAGAGCTGAAACTTTTCAGACACTCACCCATGGACAGGCCATAGTTGATGGAGAATGTGGTTAGCAGAAACTGGAGGACAAGAATTCAGGCTACAGGGCCCGGGAGCAAAGCTGAGGAAGCTGGTAGAACTGAGGAGAGAGATAGACCACTGGAGCTGAGAGAGATTGGAGCCAGGGGTGGAGGAGGCAATTTGCAGTTGGTCGATGAGGCAGGCTGTTAAGGATGGAAGATGTTGCCTGTAGGTGAAGGTGGAGGCAGGCTGCAAGAGGGGGCGAAAGGTGGCGGAAGTGAAGGAGACAGGCTGCCTGAGGTGGAGAAGTGGAAACACCACAATGAACTCCGTCCTAACACACTGCTATCTCCATGGAGAGAGACCGCTGCCAAATACGCAGCCCCACAATCCTGCACTCTCATTGTTGGATCTGTCACTCTGCGCCGCTATGCATCAGCTTAACTGTTTGTTCTAAAACAAATTGAGTTTCATATGCCAGAGCAAGGTTTAAGCAGTAGTGTGTAGGAAAAGGGAGGACAAAAGAGAAAGCAATTGATAGAAGTTTGCGAGTCAGCTGTACCCACAATTAATCTGAGAAGTCTTATGGGGAAAGGGATGGTGGGGGGCAGGTGCTGGTTGTGTGTGAAGGCACTTTTGCATTATTTAGATTCGTACTCAAACCACATAAACATACACACACACCTTTTTTGTGCACTGATGTTTATCTTCATCTCATCATTACTAAGGCAGTCATTTCGAATGGCTGATAATATGAAGAAGCTCTGAGGCCAGAAATAAAACTCTCCAACTTGGGGCTTGACTGTGAGCATTACCAGCATGGTGTATGAGCGGTTACCCTTTGCCTGGACCCTACACTGCTGCTCCTACTGTCCAATCTATAAATGCATAAAGGTTACCCTGCCCCATTCTTTTTACCTAGGTGAGCAGTGCAGTCTTTTTGCACATTTGTGTATGTAATTCTTGGCCCTATTCCTCTGTAGGGTCCGGGTGCTCGGTTTACGACCCGTTGCAGGCGTGGGCAGGTGAACCTTGCTGTAAGCCATTATATGTTCCGAGGTTTGCAGACTAGCTCCTGCCCTGTCCTCTTTGGGCTAGTAGCAGCTGCTTGAATTCATATCGCCCAGTAGCGGGCTAGCGGAGGCAGCACAGGTCTCACGCACACGTCTCACACCAACATTAAACTTAATTTGCTCTCAGACAGTGCTTGTACTCCTCAAAGGCACGTGCCGACTCCCCAGCCAATAAACGCTTCAGAATTCTGACCAATGCACAAACACTAGCTGAGGGACCAACAATGCTCCAATGCTACCTGACCTTACACATTACTTGTTCATCTCACAATATGTTTGGCCGTTCGGTTGGCTCCAGATGTATCGATATCACAGAGACAAACTCAAATATCTCACTACTCTGGTTCATGCTGCACAATGCACACCTCCCCCTCCACGCTTCTGTTCCAGCTGCAAAAAGAAGCACAACAAAATGTGAATATATTTAAAACCAAAAGAAGCCGATCCCACAAATTGACATGCAAATCATGAAATTAATGAATGAAATCAAAGGCAAAGATCTATAATAGAAAGCACGGAAATTATGGGGGTGAGCAGAGAGGCATGGGTTGGTCACTCTTTTCTGCTGGTGGTAGGTGGAGTTTTTTTCCTGAACTCTGTGAACTCCACCAGTGGAGCAGAGTTTCCTGCCCAGGCCTATTTAAACATGTCTCTGGTCTTTCATTGCAGTATATGTGCAGTTTTAAAATCCCAATTCGACTTGGTGAAATAAACTTTTTTGCCAAGCCTAATTCTCCCTTTTTAATACACATACATCACCCCTAGGGTACCCCCTAGGTCAGGGTGCATTGTATTTAAAAGGTTGGGCAAATACTTTTACGTTTTACATGTCCTGGTAGTGAAAAACTCACAAATTCATTTTTCACTTTTGTGAAGTTTACTCCTCCCATAGGATAACATTGAGATACCTTTTTACATTTCAAGTAATGACTTCTGTTCGGGAGCACGTACAAATTTCATGTTTGGTGTCTAAGGAATTGTAATTTAAAAATTCTCTTTAATGATAAAGTTGAATTTTAAGTGCCAATTCTGAAAATGCCACTTTTATGAAGGTGGAATTTTCTTGCCCTAACAATTTGGTGACTGTAGCCTGATTCCTGTGTTACATGACTAGGTGGTGTTGGCAGTTGACCTTAACGTATTACTCCCAGACAGCCACACAAAAGGGGGACTAGGTATTGGCAGGATGAGCCATCCTGGAAGGATGAAAGGGCAGAGCTGTACACAGCCCCACTTGCACATAAAAGCCACTTGTTCATCCTTCGCACAAAGAACTTCAAACTAGCGTTTTTGCCCCCAGACATCCTGGGACCAGGGCAGGGAGGCAGGTAATTCCAGACATGTCTGTGTGGGGGGCGGGACTCCAGAAGTTTCTTCCACTTGAAAGCTGGCACCAGTTATAAAATCAGGACCCTCAGACACATTCACATTCTTCAGATCATATCTGGACATGTACAGGATTGTCAAGCTGACTGCCCTGCGGTCTGCTGTGTACCCAAGTGGGCATCTCTGCTGCACTAAAAAGACTGCCCTGTTGCCTGAATCCTGGCTTGTGTCCATGGGGTTACTGAACTTCTACTTGAGACCTGCTTTTTTGTTTCAACCCAGGACTTCCTGAGTCACTCCAAGGGCTAGTTAGTTGGCCTCCTGATCAGAGCCTCAGGAACTGAAAAGGCTCCATACATTTTTAACCAACACCTGGACTAATCCCCAGTGATTCCTGACCCTGCAAGTGGTGCATCTCTCCACTCCTGGACCCTTGGAAGTGGTGCTAAAGGCGCCCAGATAGTCCAAATCCAAAAATCCAAAACTTGGGACTTACAAACATGTTCTGCCAAAAAGTGTCCTGAGAACCCAAAGGAGACCAGGACTTAATTGCTCACCATTCAGCCTGAATTCGAGGTATCTCCTGCTATGTTCTCTTTAGCAGCTAATCCTGTTCAATGGCTCGTGGAGCCCTCACCAGCTACAGACCCATCATGCTGGAAGTTTTTGACTCCCATAAAAGAGACTAAGTCTGAATGTAGAAATCTTCACTACAACTTCGTCTAGAGTCTTCCTTACAACTAAGCCTCCTTTCTGACACCACCGGCTGCCTTGCCCTGCTGAACTTTACCTTCTCAGACATTTTTCCAAAAAGATTCTTCTGAGTTCAAAGGTAAGCAGAGACCCAATCTACTCTGTAGAACTGAACCGTGCTTCATCATGGTAAGCCATAGCTTTCCACTTTATCCCAGTCTTGCACCACTATATGTCCATGGTCGGCGCTGTGATCTTTTAGGTGATATTTTTCTCCCTAAAATTGAAACGTTCATAACTCCGGTTCTACTGATTAAATTTTTTTCATTTTGGTGTCAAATAATTTATTAGATTTCACTCTAGTTTTTTAAATTGGTGTTGGACTTTTCTTGTATTGTGACTTTATTGCTGACAAGTGCTGCATAAATACTTTACACATTGTCTCCATGTTAAGCCTGATTGGTTTTGTGGCAAGCTACAAGAAGGTTAAGCACAGGTTAACTTAGTGACTTTTTGCAGTTCACAATTGGCAAGGCTGTTGTTTGAGAAGGGCTCCCACCCTCCGCAACCAACAACCTAATTTCTCACAATATGAGAATTGTGAACAACACTCTGAATGACTATCTGATGTTTGCTCAAGACAACTGCCTTAAATATCACTGTGATGATACTTTGTAGCTTTTCATTGAAAACCTAATACTATAATTGTTCTATGAATAATGGTATATGCAAAACATGATTCAACTATATCCTCTTGTGGAAATAATGCAATTACTGTTTATTTCTAAACCAAATGGACGATTCTTTGTGGACATATACACATGTATATAGAGTTTGTAGACCTAATTGAATAATACTTGGGAAAACTAACAAAATAGAAAAATATGATCATAATCCTAACGGCAGACTGCTGGCGAAAACTAACAAATGCAATACAGGAGTTCAGAATCCTAATGGAAGATTTCCTCTGAAAAGTGTAAAATATGTGTTTGTAATCCTATGGATGTCCTATGGATGACTCTACTTTACTGATTCAAAGATGTATTTAATTAACTTCTCAGCAGAACAGGTTGCAAGGATTCCAACTTCTAAACATCACGTAGAAGGTCAACAATATGTTTCACCTCTATGATCACTGCCACTGAACTCTGTATATGTTCTCACTATGTAACTATGTAAACATGTGTCAATCTTCGTATCACTAGGTAAACTGTTGAATAACACTTGCGTGTAAATAATTCCTAAATTACGAGTAATCACAACCAAGTTTCTTTATTGCTCATTCAGCATTCTTGCTATCTTGTGCCGTAAGCATCAATATCGTCACTGTCGCACAACTCCTTCTATACCACTATTATGTAATCCATTGTCTTTCGACATTCCTCCCGCCCCTCCGCGCTTATCTGCAACTGTCACTACTGAAAAATGGTAATAAAATTCAAAGTTGAAACAATTGGTGGCCCGAAAAACATGTCTTGTCCTGTCCTGGTGAAATGCGGGGCCCTCATCTATCCCTTGTGAAACTGTATGTTTCCCTTTTTTTCCAGTTATCCAGCAAATATCAGCGGAGTAACGTTCATCTGATTGGATACAGCCTTGGAGCTCATGTTTCAGGATTTGCTGGCAGCTACGTAAGCGGTTCCGCCAAATTAGGAAGAATAACAGGTAATGTTTAAAGACTGTTGCATATAATGAATGATAAGTCAATTCATATAACCACAAGATTGCAGTGAGGAATAAGATCTCTGTGGCTATCTTGTCTTCTCTTCAACCATCATCTATACTACTATTATAAAGAGAGAACTGTGTCCTTTGAGCCAGGTAAACTCGAAAAGTACACCACCAATCGCAACACCCAATAGAGCGTTGGAAAGGGGGGGGTCCTGCAGATGGACATGGGCTATAAAAAATATAAAAATAAACGTTATTTAAAAAATAAACAATAAAAAAGTAGTCCCTAAGAAGTAGCGCCAGCCATGTGCGCTAACAACGTGGACGTGCGTGCTGACATCATCTAGCGCGGGGGGGATCGGTGGACAGCAGCGGTGAAGTCGGGCTGCGATACATGAAACGCAGGGAGGAGCGGAACGTGTGCGGCTCAGAGAAGCGATGGGAGGAGGTGGAACGAGGAGCGGGGAAGTCGGGCTGATGGGAGGAGGCGGAACGAGGAGTGGTGAAGTCGGGCTGATGTGAGGAGGAGGAACGAGGAGCGGTGAAGTGGGGCTGAGGTAGGTGAAGCGCGGGAGCGCTGGGAGGAGGCAGAACGTGTGCGGTTGAGTGAAGCGCGGGGAGGAGTGGAAATGTCGTGGAGGGCGGGGGCCGGGGCGGGAGTGCACACAAGGCGGAACGTGTGCGGTTGAGTGAAGCGCGGGGAGGAGTGGAAATGTCGTGGCGGGCGGGGGCCGGGGCGGCAGTGCACGCAAGCCTGAAATGCTGCCCCCAGCCCCCTTCTGCCCCAGGCAACACTGGGGCAGGCTGCTAGTCCTATATAAATGGGCCCAGATTTATCATTCTTTCATGCAACACAACAGCAACTTTCTATGCTACGTAAAAGGGAGAGGGTAGGAATGTGCCATATGTACCACTTATCTGCTCTCTGCCTGCACTGGCGCACCATGGTGCTAGGGTCTCTGCATTTCAGGCAGGATTGTTTTAGTGCAACAAATGTCCCTTCCTGCACAAAAACAGTCCTTTGAGGCTTTTTTCCTCTTTCTTAGTGTGCTGCAGAGTGAGGAAACAAGGAGGAAAAATAATGACGTCAGTCCTCGTTGTGCCTCCTCTGGGAAGGTGCAGCATTTTGACACATTTCCAGGTTTACCATTGTTGGTAAATCTGGGAATGCGTCATAAGCCATGGGTGGATGTGTGGGAACACCCACGCTCCACCCATGGAATGCCTTCCCAGGGCAGAGTAACGCAAGACAGAGACTTGCACTGCCTTGTGTCACTCCAAATTTACAAAGCAACGCAGGTGGCTATGCAGTGCATGGTAAATTTGACGTTATTATTGTGTCGTGCTTACGACACCATTCACGGGCAATGAAATATGGTAATAAATCTGGCCCCTGATCTTTTATGACTTTGCCATAGATTGCTTTTTCCATTTATTCCATTTTTCTCAATGTAAGGTGCGCTTTATCTGATTCATAAAGGCATACAACGAGAATGTTATATATAAAAAAGATCCACTGCAAATAAGCAGGGCCACTGAAATTCTGCATTTTTGCAGCTGCAGCACTTTCTGCATAATTGTGGATTTGCCACATAATCCATCATATGCTACATAATCTGCAGATTTAAAAAAAACAGTTTCAAGCTCAAATGGTTTAAAAGTTATTAAAATGCAGCAATACATGTTGCTATGCAGCAAAAGACCTTTCACAAAGTTGGACTGGTCACCTATCTGTTACTTATTGCTGTATTTGACTGTTAAATCAACTGAATTGGGTGAAACCTTTGTCCGGACAGTGGGAACATTGATAAAAATGATGACTAATGAAGTAGTACTATCACAATATGCACATAACTTGCCTTTTCTTGCCACATCTGCTATATGTTGTGACCTGACTGCAGGTCACAAAGTGGACACTGAATGAACCGGACACCACATCCGGTCAGGGGCGTGGGGAAGGGGCATTCAGACCTGGACGATCGACGTGGGTAGATGTGCGTGGGCACGGGTATACCTATCTGTAAAGAATAAAGTAATAGAGATGCTTACCTGCCTCCTGTCCATCTGTAGAGACACAACACTATATAATTTGGCACTCTCCTTATGCATAATTCCATTGGCTCTGCATATAAGGAGACGTAAAAGGAATTTTGTAAAACTACACAAAGGATGCGTTCTCTCAAATGATATAATACTTACACCTAGAGTACCCTACTCACCATATTTGACCCATCTTTCTAAATCTGATTCAGGCAAATATATTATGGAATCATTCTGTGTAGGAAATACCTACTGACTAATTAATTAGGAAAAATAATTTTTAAGGACGCTGGCATGCTTCAGTATCAAGCCATCTCATAACTGTGTCTGTCCATCCACAGTGCACCTCACACTGCTATACCTGGTGTATTTCACATGAATGCCTGCCTTTTCTAAGCTTTTCCAAGGTGTGAGTCTGGCCTACAGCCACAAAAAGATGTAACATACACATGGTCTTGTCCCTTGAATGTCCAAAAAGATTAAGGGCCTAATTACGAATTTGACGGTCCTCCCACAGAGCGCCATGCCAGCACTCTGCGGGACGATTGCCAAACCCGTAGTGAGACTGCCTGCCGGATTCCAACTGAAATCCAGGTTGGGAGGATGGTGCTGCGGCATTCCCATGGCATTGCTGTCTAAGGCTCAAAGGGGGGCCTTAGATTGGCTTCACTGTGGGACTGTCGCAGCACATTACTACATGGGAAGAAATGCACCATGTTGTGCATTTTTTCCCGTACAGGAACTGGGGGTGCAAAAATATATATCTATGTGTCCGACCTGGCGAAAGTCATCAAAGCCTATGGGTTGAGCCTAACCTCCTACGCAGATGATACGCAGCTGGTTCTGGCAATAAACAGTGATGGAGACAAGGTGGCAATTCGTTTTCAAGGAGCTATGTTAGCATTTGGAGAGTGGATGGCCTCCAATTGTCTTAAACTAAACTGAGGTAGTCATCTTTGGACCACTCTCACCAGGCTGGTCTTCAGTCTGGTGGTCCGCATCCTTCGGAACCCTTCCTAAACCGTACTCCTTTCAAGAACACCTAAATTTAAATCCATCTCAGAGACTATCACTGGCTGACAATCCGTAATCTGATTAAGTTCAAGACGCTTTGTATAGTTTATAAAGCACTCTACAAGCAGGGACCGCAGTTTCTTAAGGATCAATTGATTCCTTATATCCCTTTCAGACAACTCCGTTCCTCCACCTTGAATCAACTAGTGGTGCCCCGGACAAAAACAGTTTTCTGGGGGGATCGTTTCTGCTCCCAAGTTATGGAATACTTTGCCACAGTCAATAAGGACAAGTCCCACGCTTTTGCTTTTTCGCAAACAGCTAAAGACTTGGCTCTTCAACCAATAATATCAAACCAGCATTTACTGAGACTCATGTAGTTAGTTTTTAGCGCTGAGACGCCTATGGGAATTCATTCGCGCTTAATAAATAGCAATAATAAATAAATAAATAAATAAAAACACAATGGGCACAACATGTCCCTCTCTGCATGCACCCCCAATCACAGAGCCCCCAGGGGGCCCTGTAAGGGCTCCCTGAGTTTCCTCACCACCAAGCTTTTCATGGCGGGCTCACCATCATGAAAAGTAGGGAGGTGAGGAAACTATGCTAGGCAGTCCCACAGCAGCACCACCATCATTTTACTTACTCTTACCACTGCATCACTGCCCCAGGATCACACAGCCCTGTCAGTTTCAGCGGTCCTGCGGTGGTCCAACCTCGAAAGTTCCTAACTTGCTCCAAGTACAACGACCCCAACTTTACCTTCCCTCTGAAAGTCTTACATGGATGAAAAGCAATACATTTAGAAACATTGATTTTCAAGCTATACTGTTCCAGGCAATAGAGATTCTATTGATTAAGTTCTACAGCCCCATAGGAAATTTTGAGTTCAATAATGTGTCATCTGCAAACAGTAGGGCAGGAATCCACTGATCGTCCAATGTGTCAATCATTCCATAAATATAAATTGTAAACAGAGTTGGGACGAGTACACATTCCTGACGGACCCCTCTTTCAACACTAATATGGTCCGTCAGTTCACCCTCCCTCCGCCATCTCACTTGTGCAAAATGATCTATTTATTATTTTCCTTTATACATGTATACCCTATCTAGTTATGTATCTATCTATTTTATTACTTTACTCCTACTGAAGAAAGAAAGAAAGATGGAAAGGAAGAAGGAAAGAAAGAAGGAAGGAAAAAGAAAGAAAGAAAGAAAGAAAGAAAGAAAGAAAGAAAGAAAGAAAGAAAGAAAGAAAGAAAGAAAGAAAGAAAGAAAGAAAGAAAGAAAGAAAGAAAGAAAAATAAACAAATCTTAAACTCCCTCCAATGCACTACTCTATGTCTCATCTTACACCGTTCTCAATATATCCTCTACCTCCACTCTCTGACTCATCCTAAACCTCATTCTACTACTTTGATCTTTCTAAGATCCTTTCATGACTCTTCCCCTGCGGTATTCCTTTCCTCCTTGACTCACCCCAAACCTCAGTCTACTAATATGATTTCCCATATAAACCTTTTAAACTCTTCCTTCCTCTATCCCTCTTTAACAAACCCCAAACATAATTTTACTACTATAATCTCCAAATAACACTCTTCCTTCCCCTATACCACCTATGACTCATCCCAAATCTCATATAAGTAATATGATCTCACGAATAACACTATCTGGAATCTTCCCTCTTCTATCCCTCCTTTATCCTATTCAATCAAACTATTAGACTCACATGTCCACTGCTCAAATTAACAACTTAGATTTCCTTATACTAATACACCACTAATTCTTTGGGTTCTGATGTAGTGTGCTACTCACTGAAAATTGCTTCACCACCGTCTTCTCAGGGGTAGTAAGTGCTATATAAATACAATTACAATGACAATTATGCAGACGAATTACTAGAGTGAGCAGGTTAGCTGGCATCCCAATATCTCTAAGTGCAGCCCATAGTATTGCCCGAGGTATCAAGGCTGCTCTTAGGTCCACAAACTCTACATACAGGGGGCCCCATTTATGTTAATGGTCTTCCAAAGATTCAAAATAAAGCAAAACACCTGATAAATATCACTCATGTATGACCAGAAGCCTACCTCAAGAAGAGATAGCACTATTTTTTCCTTCATCCATGTTTGGATTTTAATCAATAAATGTCTACTAAATATTTTCTGGGCATTATCTACCAGGTTAATTGGCCTGTAGTCAGCTGAGTTATCCCTATCCCCGTTTGTATAGACCAGGATAATTTCTGCAGAATAATTTCTGCTCCTCTCCAGGATGCCAGTAACTCTGCTCCCCTGGCGATTTGATAAGCATTCAGTATGAAGCCCCAAATAACTGGTTCTGACCAATAGAGATCCTCTGGGAATCTTATCCAGTCCTGGGGCTTTCCCAGATTTCATACCATCTAAAGCTGCTAAAGCCTCTTTCAGGGAAAAAGAGACAATATAAGTATAATCTTAAGCATACAATACATTCAACTGTTCTCTGTTCATGTCTAGACCCTCTATTCTTGGTGGTGCTCTCCTTAGTCTTTTTTCATAGGGATTAATTGAAAAAGCTTTTTCATTTCATGACTGTTTTTATGTTTAATTTGATTGATTGATTGATTGATTGATTGATTGATTGATTGATTACTATGATTTATTTACTCTATTTTTTGTAAATGCTCTTTAGTGCTTTCGTTATTTATTTAAGGTAAAATAATTTTAGTTTTACATAATATTGTGCTTTTATTTAGATCTATTCTATTTTGTTTTTAGTGATTGTTGTTATGTCTCCTTAGTTGTGGGATCACCGGGCTGCCACAGATTTCCTACCTAGCATGAGATCATCAAAGGGGAATGGACCACTTGTCCTGCACAATCCTTGGGTATACAGGAAACGAGGATGTCCCAATTGAAAAAAGGCCCTCATGTACGTGATGGGTATGATGGTATCTGAAGCGGTATATGTTGGTTCTCCGCTTATGAATCACGTCACTGCATAATCATTGGGTCTGATTTCGTTTTATGCAGCCTCCACCAGGAGGTTATTACCCAAGTTTGACACAGTAGTGAGCCAGTGATAAAAAAGGGGAAAGTTAAAAAGATCTCAACCTAAGTATTACAGACTTTATTAAGGCTTGGTTGTAGGTCTAGATGGCTCTTCAGGAGTGCTTCAACATGGACTGAGTTACGGGTACAGGATGCACTCTGAGCGGTCGTAATTAAAAAGGGGGGAAAAAGGGGAATCTACAAAACGGTCGACATGTTTCTGCCTTGATCTGCCTTGGTATAGGGCTTACGGGCATTCATCAGGACTAGTGGTTGGGAAACGTGAAGGTTTTAAACAAAAAAGTGCTCAAATGTGAACGGAAAAAGGTATTAACCTGTTTCTTCAGATTGGAGGTCTTATGGTACCTGTGGAGAGTAAACACAAGGTTTTGACATACATACAGGGTCGGGGGGAAGGGACAATCACACCAAGCAGAACGTTGCTGCTGATACTTTTATATCACTCACGGTGATGTAAACAACTAAAAAATGGCAATACTTTAAAAACCGGTTAGCAAACATGGCAATGTCAACTCTCTCTTTTTCTCTCCATGCTCATGCAGCGGGTATTTAGCGTGCTAGTTCGACAGTCGAACTAGCATGCTAAATATTTGGAGATTATAGTAGTAAAATGATGTTTTAAAGTATTGCCATTTTTTAGTTGTTTACATCACCGTGAGTGATATAAAAGTATCAGCAGCAACGTTCTGCTTGGTGTGATTGTCCCTTCCCCCCGACCCTGTATGTATGTCGAAACCTTGTGTTTACTCTCCACAGGTACCATAAGACCTCCAATCTGAAGAAACAGGTTAATACCTTTTTCCGTTCACATTTGAGCACTTTTTTGTTTAAAACCTTCACGTTTCCCAACCACTGCTCCTGATGAATGCCCGTAAGCCCTATACCAAGGCAGATCAAGGCAGAAACATGTCGACCGTTTTGTAGATTCCCCTTTTTCCCCCCTTTTTAATTACGACCGCTCAGAGTGCATCCTGTACCCGTAACTCAGTCCATGTTGAAGCACTCCTGAAGAGCCATCTAGACCGACAACCAAGCCTTAATAAAGTCTGTAATACTTAGGTTGAGATCTTTTTAACTTTCCCCTTTTTTATCACTGGCTCACTATTGTGTCAAACTTGGGTAATAACCTCCTGGTGGAGGCTGCATAAAACGAAATCAGACCCAATGATTATGCAGTGACGTGATTCATAAGCGGAGAACCAACATATACCGCTTCAGATACCATCATACCCATCACGTACATGAGGGCCTTTTTTCAATTGGGACATCCTCGTTTCCTGTATACCCAAGGATTGTGCAGGACAAGTGGTCCATTCCCCTTTGATGATCTCATGCTATTTTGGAAAGTGAATGGATCCAGAATCCACCTCCCCCACCTCTGATTAGAAGACAGATTTCCTACCACCCAGCGTTCCCCCAGGTCTCCCAATAAAAATGGTACCTCACTTGTGTGGTTAGGCCTAGTGCCCACGACAGGAAATGGCCCAAAATACATTGCAGAGTTTTCAAAATTATAGATCACAAAACTACCTGGTTTTGCCAGGGAGTCGCCTACGTTTTTGGTTGCGGGCTCAGCAGCCATCTAGGGAAACCTACCAAACCCAGAAATTTAAAAAACTAGACACCTAGGGGAGTCCAGGGAGTTGTGGCTTGTGTGGATCTCTTAACATTTTTCTACCCAGAATCCCCTGTAAACCTCAAATTTAGCTGAACAACATAAACATTTTCTCACATCTCTGTGTAGTAAAGTTGTAGGACCACTGGACTGACACAAATTTCCTACCATCCAGTGTTTCCCCAGATCTCATGATAAAAATGGTATCTCACTTATGTGGGTGGGCCAAGTACCCGTGACGTAAAACGTATTGTGGAGACATCAACATTACCAATTACAAAATGACCTTGTTTTTCAAGGGGGGAACCTGCATTTTTGGTCCCGGGCTCAGCGGCCATCAAGAGAAACCTACCAAATACACACAGTTCTGAAAACTAGACACTTGGGGGAGACCAGAGAAGTGTGGCTTGCATCAGTCCCCCAAAGTTTTCCTACCGAGAACCCCCTGCAAACCTCAAATTTAGGTGAAAAAATCATATTTTCCTCACATTTCTGTATGACATCACCACGCCGGCACAAATTTCCTACCTCATAGCATTGCCCTTGGTATCCAGATAACAATGATACCTCACTTGTGTGGGTGTACAATGCAGAATAACCTAAAAATGTATTTTAAAAAAAATATAGCGATTAGAGTTCGCTGTGCTATCCCCTCAATCCATTTGTTTTAGGCCCTTCCCATACGCAGGACCTTGGCCCACCCTTGCAAGTGAGGTATCATTTTATTTGGGACACTGAGGAAAATGTTTTTTTTTACAAAGTTTGAGGTTTGTAAGGGAGTCTGGGTAACAGAACCTATTGAGAGACACACAAGTCAAACCATCATTGAATTCCCTGGGTGTCTATTTTTCAAAACTGTATAGGTTTACTAGGTTTCGCTAGGTGCCCGCTGAGCTAGGGATCAAAAACCCCAGCTAGGCACATTGCAAAAAAAGGGTCAGTTTTAACTTGAAAAATGTGATGTGTCCATGTTGCGTTTTGAGCCTTTTCCTGTTGCGGGCACTAGGCCTACACACACAAGTGAGGTACCATTTTTATCGGGAGACTTTGGGGTATTCGGGGTGGGGGGTTTGAGGATCCATGCAGATTACAGAACTTTCCTTCACAGAAATGTGCGGAAAATGTGTTTCTTTGACAAAGTTTGAGGTTTGCAAGGGATTCTGAGTGACAGAACCTGGTGAGAGCCACCCATACAGCAGTTGTAAACCAGTGCCTTTTTTTGTAAAAGAAGCCAGTGTACAGTGGCAACTAGTCAGGCTTTCTTGCTTTTTAGTGCAAGGCCATGTACCAACCTTTAAAAGAAAAGTAAGAGCTGCCCCATGTTTGCGGAGCAGATGGAACATACCTTGGTGCAAGAAAATGCCTTGGATGTAAACATATCTGAATAAGAAGCTTGACACTGAACAATAGGCAGACTAAACCATACATGATCTGAGAAATGTATTCCATATTACTATATTATTATTGCTGCTATTGACAGAGTTGTTATTTTATTTATTACAAATTATTCAATTTTTTTTAATTAGTTTTGGTTGTGTTTTCACTTTAATACTGTTTGGGTTCTGCATAAATATTTTTCATGTTGCCAGCCTGAATGCTTTTCTGCCAGGCTACCAGAGGGTTAAGCACAGGTTTATTTAGTGACTTTTGTAGTTTACACTGAAAAGGATTGTGTTTATTACTTGAGTGGGTCCTTTCACCCCCTCAACTAATAATCCAATGTTTTACAGGTTGTTTTCCAAGTCATTAAAAAATGTATACAACCTCCAGTTTTCTTGGATGCTGATGTTTTCCCAGCCAGACACATAAGGATATTTTATTACTATCTTGTCTGCCTGTTCAGACTGTTATTAATTTATCTCTAAGATATGATATTGTACCTGCTGAAATAAGGAACACCCAGGTTTTACTACTAATAAAAAAAGACTGGAAAATTAGAAGTCAGTGCCAAGCTGTCCTTTTTAGCAAAACTGATTGCACACACATTTTTTAACCGGTTATCCCCATTTGTGGAATCCCGACCACTGCTTAGGCCATTTTTCATGCTGGATGTAGCACAGCAGTATTGGGTGATTTACAGCTAACTGCAGATAGGAACATCCCAATGGACCTGATAGGTTTAGATCTGTCTGCCGCTT